>NC_073351.2:31307500-31633333 GCF_027580225.2 Misgurnus anguillicaudatus | reverse complement strand
AGATCTATTACCTATGACTCTGGACAACAAAACCAATTATAAGGGTACATTTTTTTAAATTGAGATTTTTACGTAATCTGAATGCTGAATAAATAAGCTTTCCGTTGATGTATGGTGTGTGGGCCGAGATATACAACAATTTGAGATCTGGAAATATTGAGAAAATCGCCTTTAAATTGATCCAAATGAAGTCCTTAGCAACTGCATCCATTCAAGTTTTGATAAATTTACAGTATGATATTTATAAAATATCTTTACATAATATCCTAATGACATTTAAAAAAAACAATTTTGACTCATTCAGTGTATTGTTGGCTATTGCTACACATATACCTGTGAGACTTAAGACTGGTTATGTGGTCCAGGGTCACATCTAAACACTTCATTACAAACCTTAATTCTTTCTTTGATGTTGATGGACTCCTTTGGGCTTATTTTCTCATGAACCTGCTTCTGAACCCCAGTGGTCATGTTGGAGGGAGGGTGGATCTTTCTCTGTAAGCGGTAGGCGTCGATGCTGTCAATCATAAAATAACTACTGTCATAAATTATGGCATGAGTTTGTAATAAGAAAACAACAAAAATGTTTATTATTAACATCACATACCGTAAAATACTATGAATTACCAACAGTTTTAAACATTATCAATACAGTAATACAAAATGACAACAAGCATTTAAAAAAAAACATCTCAAGTAATTTTGAGGGAGGTGCACCTGTACAGAGGTGGAGCCAGGTCAGCTGTGTGGAGAGCGTCTTCATCAGGCGAGACCGGTGGGACTGAAGGCTCAACCGCGGCGATTTCAATCTTCTGTAGCAATATTTAAAAACTGTGATAAGTTTTCATTTATTTAAGATGTAAGATTACAAACAAATATATATACTGTATATCTCCAACTGTTCAAAGTAACTGAACGGTGCATGTATCAATATAAACTTGTATATTTGAATTTGAGATCTTCCCAAGAGAAAAATCCAGATGTAAAACATTGCCTGGGGTTTCATATGCAAAAAAGCTAAATTATGAAAACAACAGACAAGTTATTAACATTAAAAAGGTGGTTCAATGGTATTTCATGCATTCTGATTATTTAACACAGTTATAGAGTTGTTTCCTCATGCTAAACGTAGGCAAAGTGTCAAAAAAGCAGTTGGGCGTGTTACACAGTATTTTTGTGCCAAATGCACTTTGCCAGGATTCGTACAAGTTTTGGAACGTTTTTTTTTCGATTATGGGTCCAGCTGACGTTTCAGGGGTTTCTATACGTATCACTTCTTTTTATGGGCCCTTCCCCCGGAAAACCCCCGCCCACCCGTCAATCAGCAGGAGACACTAGAACTTAAACATCACATCACGCGACAGCTTTGTTAAATTTCAAAACTCAACAATGGCATGAAAGAAGAAGTGTGTTTTTGGATGTAAGGAGAAGAAAGCCAGCCTTATGGAAACAATGGATATAGTTTATTATCCGGGGTAGGAGCAGAGTTTTGCGTGTGGGACTTCTGTCTTACGTTGGAAATAGGCGCGTGCATATTATATAAATGACACGAAAATGTAATGAATCATAAGTTATCTAGTCAGTGTTGTATAGTGTTGCATGACTCGTACACGCTCCTCCTGCGGAAGTAACTCCTCCTTCTTCATTTTTCGTACGTTTTCGGGAAAGAATCGGTAAAGCTAATATTTCTTTTATAAATCTGATTAAACTAAATACTCGGAGATATAAAAGATGTAATACTACTCTATAGGTACTCCAGATTAATATCATGTATCTTATTTACTACGGTCAAAAAACTATTCAGCTTAACACTTAAAGGGGGGGTTTAATGGTATTTCAAGCATTCTGACTTATTAACACAGTTATAGAGTTGTTTCCTCATGCTAAACGTAGGCAAAGTGTCAAAACAACAGTTGGGCGTGTTTCAGAGTATTTCTGTGCCAAATGCACTTCGCCAGGGTTCGTACAAGTTTCGGCTAGTTTTTTTCGATTACAGTTCTAACTGACGTTTCAGGGGTTTTCGATACGTATCACTTCTTTATATGGACTTCCGTCGGAAAACTTCCCCCGGAAAACCCCGCCCAGCCGTCAGTCAGCGGGAGACGCTAGAGCTTGCTAACAGCTTATCACGCCACTCAGCTTTGTTTAATTTCAAAAGTCAACAATGGCACAACAAGAAGTGTGTTTTTGGATGTAAGGAGAAGACATCCAGCCTTATGGAAACAATGGATATAGTTTATTATCCGGGGTAGCAGCTGAGTTTTGCGTGTTTGTTTGATGCGCTGGATTTTCCCAACTGGGTCATGAGTTGCATGCGGTAAGTAAAGCCCTTTTCACACAGATTTGCCGGAAGATACACGGGACAGGCATCCTGGAATTTTACGGGACCGCTTGCTATTTTATTCATTCACACTGCCAAGTTTACACGGCATCTGATGGTCCCGGAAAGACACGTGACCTGTTGAAAGTCCCGCCCTCTCTTCTACGCAGTGTCTGAAGTTTGCATATTATTTATTATTCCTCTCTCCAGAAACAACTCGCGTGCATTTTTGTTTATGATAAGACTACAAAGGAGCGCGTGAACGCACAGTTCTATTCTGGTGAATGATCTCAGCTTCAGAATGGATATTTGACGAGCTCCCTGATTTCTGCTTTGATACAGTTTTCAGACATTTCTCATCGTGATTGTTTATATGCATTTAAAACCCGCATTTTGAGGAGCTGGACGATATATCTTGTTGGGATGACGTGCGGGTATTTTCGTTTATTATGGCTCAAATGAGCAAGTGGCGCGATATTCTTTTATGCTGCTGAATGATCTCCGTTTCAACGAAGTAAGTAAAAATCTAACTTACCTGATATCTGCTTCAGTCCAGTTTGCTGACATTTCTCGTCGTGAATGTTGTAAATCCCTCATTTTAAAGAGTTGAACCAACTTCATGTTGCCATGACACGCGCGTCCTGATAACTGCTTCAATCTAGTTTGCAACATTTCTCGTGGTGAATGTTTATATGCACGTTATCTCTCGTTGTAAGGAGCTGAACCATAACTTGCGTTGTGATGATGACGCGCGCGTCCTCACTTCGACACGCCCTTTATGGCATTCTTGCGGCTTCTTGTTCACACAGAGGGTTACCCGTGTATCTTACTAGGTCCTCTTTCCGGCAACGATCCCAGAAGATCAACGGAACGAGTTTTTGTTCACACAGATGCTTGTCTGGCAATTTTACGGGTATTTTCTGGGACCAGAGGTCTGTGTGAATGGGGTATTAGACTTCTGTCTTATGTTGGAAATAGGCGCGTGCATATTATATAAATAACACAAACATGTAGTGAATCATAAGTTTAAACAGTGTTGTATAGTGTTGCACAACTTGTACTCGCTCCTCCCGCGGTAGTAACTCCTCCTCCTTCTTTTTTCGTACGTTTTCGGAAAAAATCGGTAAAGCTAATATTTCTTTTATAAATCTGATTAAACTAAAGACTCTTCGGAGATATAAAAGATGTAATACTACTCTATAAGTACTCCAGATTAATATCATGTATCTTATTTACTACGGTCAAAAAACTATTCAGCTTAACACTTAAAACGCGATTATCAAAGCCTTTCCTGTAAAGTATTTCTATCCATTTTAATTTTTTCCTTTTAGTTTTTTCTGTTTCTACTTTTCTGCTTTTGTACTTCTACTCACCATAATAGAACTACCGTACCCTAAATTTTAAAGGGGACATATCATGAAAATCTGACTTTTTCCATGTGTAAGTACTATAATTGGGTCCCCAGTGCTTCTATCAACTTAGAAAATGTGAAAAGAACAAACCAGTAACTAAGTTTTGGTAAACCTTTCTCAGCAAGCATGTGAAAAAACAGGTCATTGAAAATTGGCTTCCCTTGTGATGTCAGAAGGTGATCTTTTTTAATAATACCGCCCCTTAATTACACTATCCAACACCTACAAAGCGGCAATTTTAACATGCTTTAAAAAATTATCTATATGGTACTTTGAACTAGAACTTCACATACACACTCTGGGGACACCTCATTTCTAGCACCTTTACTGTACATTCACACCGCCGCCAGTGAGAGCGTCAAAAAAGCACTGGCTGCCCTTCCAATGACACTATAGAAAAAGAGTAGTGGACACTCTGACGCTCAAATGCATTCGCTGGAATCCTTTTCCGCCTTCCGATTGGATGCTGCCAAACCACGTCCACTTTGACGCTCTCACCGGTGGCAGTGTGAATGTACAGTTAGGGGTCGTGCACACCAAAGCATTTAAACGCAGCTGAAAACACCAGGTGGATGCCGACTGCCAGCTTGAACGATGGACCGCTATGATTGGATGGCTGAGAAGTGACATTGATGAACTGAGCCTTTCACCCAAAGTTTAACATTTTTCAATGTTCAGCGCAGATAAAACCCAGCAATCGTTGGCATTTTTGAAAAGCATGTCGCTTCAATTGGAAACAATTGAAAACATATGGTGGCGTAAACACTTTGGTGTGCACAGTACCTTATGATAAATTGCAATGTTTCCCATTTGTAAGTCGCTTTGGATAAAAGATGAAACAAAATGAAATTGTAAAAGGATTGTCATATTAATACCATTGGTGTGACAACAGCCTCCACAGATTTGCTCAGAGGAGAGAGGATACAGCTGGGCGGCAGGGTCAGAAAGTCGTCTTCTGCACTCATGGAGGTGCGCTCTATGTTCTGCTCCATCTTTCCATCACCAGGCTGGAGCTTTTCTTCAACCATCTCTATGTTCTGCTCCATCTCTTCATCACCACATTCAACAGGCTGGAGCTTCTCTTTAACCATCTCTATGTTCTGCTCCATCTCTCCATCACCACCATCACCAGGCCGGGGCTTCTCTTCAACCATCGTAGAACTGCCATCAGGAGTTTCTTCATTCTCCTCACATATCTCACTATGGTCTTCAGAGGACAGACTTAATTCGACTGTGTCTTCATCTTCCCTCTCAGATCCTGATGAATTTCTATTATTCTTCTCTTCTTCCTCTTCATTTTTTTCATATTCTTCCTCTTCCTTCTTTTCATCTTCTTCATCTGCATGTTGCAAGACATCCTCAAACATCTTGTCAATCAGAGCAGAAGTGCTCATAGTCGAAGGATCTAAAATTGAGATCAGTTTCAAATGTATTATCAGGGTACACAAGTTTACATTAAAGGATTATTCCACTTTTTATGATTTTTAAATCCTGTGAGTAATCTAGAAACTTTTAGGCAGGTGTGCTGAGGCAAGTTGTAGCTAAACTCTGCAGGACCAAAGTTGCCCATCCCTGATCTAGAGCGAGGAACGCGATGCTTTGCGTTTGGTGTGTATGCAACATAAGACGAGAAGTTGTAGTTTAAAAGTACATAATTTTTTTTTGGGCTGAAAATGACGATCGTTTCCCTAGATAAGACCCTTATGTCTTAGTTGGAATTGTTTCAAGCCCTTTGAAGCTTTAAACTGCATTGAAACGGTAAAGGTCCAGTATATAGAGAAAATCCTGGAATTTTTTCCTAAAAAAAATGTATTTCTTCTCGACTGAACAAAGACAAAAACATGTCGAATAACATGGGGATGAGCAAATTATCAGATTTTTTTTTGAAAGGGAAATATTCCTTTAAAAAAAATTATTTAAAACTTAAATCTGGACCCTTAAAAACATTTGTTGATCTATACACTTACTATGGTTATGTTAAATCCAAAATATTTCAGAAAGCACATTCACCTCCAGATGAACTAAGTTCAAGGTGGGGAATCTCCTCAGTACATGGTGGCGTTGTGTTCAGACTTCCCTCCAACACCTGACGGTCAACCTCACAGGAGCTGAATTCTGATTCCTTGAGCTCTTCCTGAAAATAAATCAAGATAAAACTTGATCTGTTTCTTTCTACAAAAAAGCCATAATTCTTCCTAAGTGAATGGGTCTGTGCAAATTAAATCCCTTTTGAAGTCAAGTCCCAGTGATCACAAGCAAATTTAAGGTGAACCTTGAAGCAAACGGTGGAAAGACAACAGAGACCACATATATACACTTTAACAAATTGCCTAAATGCTCACACTCCCGGGCTGTAACGAAGGCCATTGGAGTTTTCGAGTTTTCCTGTGCATCCAGGGTGAGGTTGTCGCTGGCGAGCCCCTCTGAGAAGATGGGGATACTTTGCATTTGATCTACTAAAGCTCTAAATTGCTCAAAAACACACCTCATGGTGGTCACCTTTATAAACTCTTAACCTGATTGGCTTACCTCAGTGAGAGATGAATCAGATAGACTTCTCTTCAACCACATGTTCTCTGACACGGGCTGAACCTTTAAGGTACGTAACTCATCCACACGAGCCTGCACAACAGACACCGTTATGTTACTCGAAATAAACACAAAACGTTTTTACTAAAAAGCAGCAAATAGCTAATAGGGTGATTCTCGCGAAATTAGATTTATGAGGTGTCATAAAACATTTTGATAAAAAAAGGAAATGCAAAGTAAGAGTATCAAAACAAGAAGCATACAAACATCTCTTCATGTACAATTTTGCACATGATTTCAAATGACATCATACAGACCAATTTTGTTGTTTTTTCCACATTTAAGGGGAAAATTGTCATTACAGCAACGTGTCCATGACTGGATTTGGGTTCTTTGACATTGGAAATATTTATAATCAAAAAAATCTAAAAAATAAAAGCTTCAGTGCATGTTATACTATAAACATTTACAGTAAAGAAACGTGGTATTTAGTGATCATTGGTAAGTAGAGACAATAATAAGGAATATAAATGTGTCCAAGACCAATTTTCTCATCCTCCACAACAATTTCAATCATTGTTTAAGCCCTCAAGGAACTAACATTTCAAAAATAAAATGTTGGATGGGACATAATTGACTGTGACACTCAAGATGGCTACCAGGTAAGCAGTTCTTGTTTTTTCTCTCTGGATAAAAGTTAAAATTTTGTTTGTCATAGTACCTAGACATCTGTTTAGTTCTCATTACCGAAACACGAGTTTGTTAATGCATATATTTAATGTGATATCATGTTACGGTAATGATCATTTTTGATAATGATAAACTAAAAAATGTAAATAATTCTATAGGAAATATTTTTTTAAATCCTCTAAAAATAATGGTTATAGTAAGTTCAGACCTTAATCTTATATGTGCAAAACAATTGGCTTCAACGGCTTTTTTAAAATTCTGATGCTGCTGGACACCTTCTAAATCTGGATTTCGTGAGAATCACCCAATAGGATCTAAAGAAATATACCTGGCGGATACGGGAGGCCTCTTTACTGCTGGGTGTAACTGCAGTGTTAAGCCGCTCTTGGATGCCATGCACAAATCTAGAAAGATTGCGCCCGCTGGGAGTGGAGCGACTTGGACTGTTCAGGGGTGTTGGAGGTTTAAAGCGCTGTTGGCGGGAGCTAAACTCTCCCTCACCTTTTGGAAAAATACACAGGTTTAGAAACAGCTCCTCATTTAATAAGCATAATTTTTAATAAATTATAAATTAAAAGTAGCAGCTGACCGATATGACAGATATCTGTGGCTATAGAGCGAGTGAAGCCCTCAGATCCAGGGTCAGACAAGCAGCGCTGGATCAGACTGGTTCCACCTGGACAGACAAAAAAAAGCAAAGTTAAAGGGTTAAATATTTCAGAGGGCATGGCAAAGCATGTGTACAATTCAAAAAAATTATAAGCATTAAAATAGTGTATGTTTGAGGTTTGACATTAAGTGGGACCTGAATTGTCACTCTCTCGTCTCTGGCTAAGCTGTTGGACCCTGGACCGTATGGAGACTATGGCTGGGGTGTCCGGTTTCACTTCCAGCTCTGCCAATCTCAAGCGGGTCCTGGCGGGGGATTTCGTAGGGTCCAGGTTTTCTTCTCCTGTTGCTAGGCGCCTTTTCTTTAACACATTTTCCAGTTCTGGAAAAAAGCCATAGCTCATGTCATAATTCCTCTTTGAGAAGAACCATGAGTCAGCAACGACACTGCAATAAATCTCTGATAATGATAACATCTAGGCAGGTAACTTGAACAGGTTACATAACTGGATTTGGAGGCACAACCCTATAGTATAAGATGACTGACAGGTAAGACAGTTTTACCAGTAGAGGCTGAGGCGTTTTCCTCCAGTGGATCTCTCGGTCTCTTCTGATTTTCCATCTTTTCATAAATCTTTTCACCTGAAAGACAGAAAACTGATTTAAAAAAGTTTATATTTTACATAATTTTCAAAGAAAAACTAGGCTCAGTGTGATTTATTTGTTTACATACAGTACTAACTTATATATAAAACGTTCATACTACGTCCTGTATTTCACAAACCTGTGTGAAATACAAACGACAGCCTAAATATCATTCGTTCTTATTTTAATAAACTATCAAGTATGGTTTTATGAGATATATAATATGAGACTGCTAATCCAAATAATTGCTGTTATTGGTTTTATATAAACACATCGCGACATCGTGAGGCCAAAGTGCAGCTAACTAGCACTAAGGGGCGAACCAAACCACGAAATCTAACCTTGTCCCAAAGGCAAACAAGTGAAAACCATAATATATGTAAACAAATAACCTTCATCGTTTTATCCTAAAATAAGTTTTGATCTTACCTCAGTAAAATAACCGTGTGAAAGTTTGTGCAGTTTTCAAACGTCTCTGCCTGTCAACAGCGCTCGAGAGTTTGAATTTCCGCGGGCGCTACGCGCATGCGCAAATCAGTACCTCAAGTCAGCGCTGAGGGCCCTCTAGTGGCCTGATGGCGATATATTAAGATTTTTTGAATAAACACTTTTTACAAATTACATTGATGTGTTAAAGTCATTAGATGTATTGTAAGTTAAATTGAAAAAAGTATTTTAACATAAGTGTTGCACAATGTATTAAAAAACCATATGTAGGCTAAACCACAACCACATACTAAATCTGCTTTATAATAATCACTATAAATAAGATTTAAATAAGCTCTCGAGCTACTGCTTCCTATGTTTTATAACTAAAAATATTAAACCAGAATGTGATAAAAATATGTAATACTTTAAGATCCATTTCAATTTGTTTTGCCTAGATTTTATGATGCATGTCATATGATTTGTAATGGTTTCCTCTTAAAGGGATAGTTCACCCAATAAATTTATAATAATTTCTGTCATTATTTACTCACCCTCCTGTTATTACAAACATGTATAAATTTCTTTGTTCTGATGAACCCCGTTGACTTCCAAAGTATTCTTTTTTTCTACAATGGAAGCAAATGGTGCTCATGATCGGTTTGGTTACAAACATTCTTCAAAATATCTTCCTCAATGTTCATCAGAACAAAGATATTTATACAGGTTTGTAACATCATAAACATAGGAAAATTATAAAAATAATTTAAACTTTGTGTGAACTATCCCTTTAAGCAATCTAGTACAAAAACAACACGTCTTAACACCGTAAATCTGATTTAAAGGTGCAGTGTGTAAATTCTACTGGCATCTAGTGGTGAGGTTGTGAACTGCAACCAACGGCTCAGTCCACTGCTCACCCCTCGCTTTTAAAGCGCATAAAGAAGCTACAGTAGCCACCACCGGACAAACATGTCAACTTCAGAGACAACTTAGTAAAAAAAATTGTCTGTTACGGGCTTCTGTAGAAACATGGTGGCACAAAATGGCGGTATGTAGATAAAAACGTCTCATTCTAAGGTAATAGAAACATAACGGTTCATTATAAAAGGTCTTTATACACCCCTGATAATATAGTTTTGTATATTATTTTGCATTTCTGTCAAGAGATCCTTCTAAAAATTACACACTGCACCTTTAAAGAGTTTTTCTTCACGAAAAATAAACATTGGCATACAGTATCAACAAGATCATCAGGATAAAACATTTTAATAGCCAGAGGTTGCATATAGACCACAGAACAAGATAGGAAAATTAATTTTACAATAGAAAAGACACTCTCTCGTGACATTTAACAGATTAGCAAACAAGTTTATATATTTACACAATTCTTTAAAAAAGTTTTTTATATTTTGTTACTTCAAAAATCTGTACTGAAAGTGTAAGTAGTGCTAAAACCTTCCATAAAACCGGCTCTATGACCTTTACACTTTGCAACTATTTAGTTTAACCATTGACAAGCATTATTGTGGTCCTATGACACAACCTGAATCTCTACAAAGTGCAAAAGCAAAACATCTTCATTGTAAAAGCCACAAAAAAGCCCATTTAAATTAATTAAACAGACAAGGACACAAAAAAATAAAGGCTAAAGCAAAGAGTCAGGTGTACTGGAATGATTGTAAACTTCAGACTACACAATAACTGATTATATAATGCATAATTAAAAAAAATTAATGTGTAATGAAACAAAAATGCATAGTAGAAATAAAGTGTTAAAATAACTGAATGTTCATGATTCTACCTTTATGAAACATACAGCACACTCAAATGACCACATCTCCGAACTGGTACTTCACCAACAATATAAAGTAGTACAGTGATAGGTAAGGCATTATGCACAATTATTATACTATGTCTTCAAAGCAGTCAAAACATATAAAGTTTTATAAATGTACATTGTCATCACAAACATTAAAAGATGATGTATAAGGACGCAAAACAAACAAGAACATGAACTGGTTTGATCAACTGGACACATTTACACATACAGATCTATATTTACCTTCACATTATGTGACCTTGGACATTGATAGTGAATCTTGTATTCACTTTCTCCAAAACACAAGGCTAGCATATGCAAGCACTTGATGAAACAATACAACTGCTACTAAGAGTTTAATAAACACATTATAAAATCTTCACAGCATTCTTGAAACACAACGTCTTGCCTTCAACTAAAAAAGTTGCCTTGAATTATTTATTATGAGATGTTTTGTTAAAGTTTGGGTTTAGGTAAATCACTGTGACGGTGATGTCATCACGGTACATGCGTGCCAGGTCACTCGGCAGTGCCAGCATGGTTGCCAACCTCTCTTGGTCCATCTCTCCATAGTCGTTTGTGCCCAGCGCATGGCGAATCAAGTGTGTGGCTGCGTTCAGATCCAGTGCGGGTGTTGCCCTGGCCTGTCGGCGCAGCAACAGCTGGTGCATTTGTCCCAGGTTAAGCTGGCTGGCTGAGATCGGTGCCTGCAGGTGAATACCTGTTAGGTGTTCGGCCACAAGTCTTACAGCCTCCTCGTTGTTTATTTCATCCCAAAGACCATCTGAGGCCAAGATCAGAAACCTGTCCTGTGGTCTCAGGCGATGGTAGGTAACCTCTGGTGTGGCCTCTAAGTAAGGTGGAGTAAGATAATTAGGTGGGGCATACTGATAAAGGTTAAGCGCTTCTGAATCCGAGTCTCCGCTGTCCAGCACACTTTGCTGTAGCTCGCGACTCCACTTAAAGCGAACATCTCCAAATGCACGTAGTGGCATCAAGACCCCGAGCAGTCTGTCATCCACGATCACGGTTTGCCGCTCACTGGTCGGGTGCTGGGACCAAACCCGCTCCAATTCGGCTGTATTGGTGGCGTTGTGGTCCTGCGTGAGTGGTAGTGCACTCCAGCTCCCGTCAGCCTCTTGGACTCCCAATATCGCACGGCAGTCTCCTGCATTTGCAACGTGCACACCTTCAGGCCCTATGTGTGCCACACAGGCAGTGCAACCGGCAAAGGCGGCCTGGATTGCTGTGTTGCGCATCATGTCATTTGCCAGCGGCACCTGCGCCTCAAGGGAAAGATCCGTGTCCAGACGCTGGAATGCATGGCTGAGAGCATCTGCAGGGCTCATGCCACCACCGTGTTCTTCACTCGCCAGAAGCTCCTGCCAGTAAACACGCAAATGATTGACATAGAGAGCGGCAGACTCTCTGTAGTTGTAGTCATTACGATGTTTGTACCATTGCAGAATAGGCGGCACTGGTCTTACTGTCTCCATGGCCGCCTCCAGATCCTCCAAGACGGATTCGGACATCATCGCCACAGAAATGTAATATGGCAGCCGTTCGCTGACTGCCTGAGCACACGCATGACCGCCATGTCCGTCAAACACACCAAAGAGCATGCCGCGGGCCTGCAGGCAACTGGCACTACTGCGGCGATCTTCCAGTGGAGTATTGGCTGCAAGCTGGTTACTCTCAAACCTCAGGACAGGACTGGGACCACCACGGCCATCAAACTCTGGAATTTGAACAGATTGTTCATTGGCACACAGGACAGCATCAATCTGGAGCCGGTTTAGGGGGAAGTCCAGTGTGGTTTCTCCCTCCTGTCCGGTTCTACCACGACGGGAGGAGACGCCACGAGTATGCGAGGGAAACAGGAAGGTTTTACACATTGGGATGGGTAAAACATGGCTGGTGGCAAAGGAACTGGACAGATGCCTTCTACCAGTGTGAAAGAAAAGCCTTGAACAAAGATAGCCAGACATTACTGTCTGGATGCAGTGACGTAGTGAAGTAGTCTACAACTCCCGCATCTGTAAAAATACAATGTGAAATGACAATATTTAGTAACGTTATAATAACTTAGAATCATGTCATATCATGTTAAAGAAGGTTGCCATCACAAACCTTTACGATCTATTTAAACCTTACGTGCGGATTTAGTTGTATTTGCACTCTAGCATATGCAACACGATGTCTTTCACAAATTTGTAAGGGTGATAAAGTCCAAATCATGTATAAACATTCATGCAGAATATTGATTTGCTTGCTTGCTAGCTAGCTTCACTAGATGTTCGGCTCAAAAATCACCAACAATTTTTTGGATTTATTGTGTTTTAGAAAGTTATATAAAATACAATTTCTTACTGTATGCCAAACTATTTCATTTAGAAAACTGAAAGATCCGCAAAAGTAGAAATAAATGCCTACTCGAGACACAAACCTGTCACTGAGCGCTGTATGCTCTTCTTCTGCAGTCCACTTCCTCGCGGGAGGCTGCAAACAAGCAGTCGACAGCGCCCCCTACACTTCCGCTTGGTGTTTGATGACTATGACATCAAAATACCGCGAGAGCGATTCAAAAGCTGTTCTTTTAAATCCCTCTCGCGGTATTTTGATTTCACACAAAATATGTGCAAAACTGTGCCACAAAATATATAAGTACAAACAAAACTGTATTATAAATTGCTGTATTTGTATTGCATTAAATAATTAAATTAAAATATATACATATTAGCAAAAATATGCATAACGTAAACATGCAAAAATACCAGTGAAAAATACCAAATTTTTGTTTTATTAATTTTTTTATTAAAAATAAAAGCGCAGAGACGTTGCCATATCGTGTTACGTCATTAATTACTTGATTGAAAAGAGCGGGAGTTTTAACTTCTTCGGTTTGGTTGAAATCGGTCGTTAAAGTTGCTGACTGAAGTTTAAATCCCCAATATCCTTAACTAAAACAGGTTTGGGTTGTGAAAATGATGTCTGGAAGCTGTCACAGATTCACAGGTAAATATTGTAGCGATTTGTACAGTGAAATGTTTACTCATAGTGAATTTACCATAATTTAATAGCGTTTTGTGATCTTGTTGTAGGGCACGGGGATATTGTGAGGCCAATATTGGAAAGCATGTTTTGAAAAACAAAATGGAAGGTAAACATCACATCATAAACACAAGAAATAGTTCAATATCTAGATGTAAACACTATGCCATCTATTAATACAAGAGTCATTACATATAACATCATTCTTATGTAGTTTAATGTAATGAACTTTAATGATAAAAATGTGAGTGCTTTGGTTAAAGTATGCATACATAATTTTAAAAGTATATAATGAAATATAAATGTATATTCATACGTTTAATGTACACAACAACTGCGTTATGTAGTGTTTGTTGGTAGCTTATAGAAAGTTTAAAAGCCATTACTGTTTATGGTGAAATGCTTTGCTTTTGCATTTGGCAGATGCTTTTATCCTAAGCAACTTTATAGTACATTACAACATACATTTTGATTAGTATGTGTATTGTCTAGGGCTGGAACCCATGACCTTTTTGTACCTCATTTTCTTCCAACTGAACTACATAACATTTATATTTAGGAATTAAGCAGACATTTAACACATTGACATGTAATTTCTTAACAATTGTAATATATAATTTTATTTATAATTTAAGTGCATATTTTAATTTCTATGTTTACATTTCAGCTATCAAGACAGATTTACGTCTTTTACTGGAGTGTCTGAAATACCAGATGAAATGGCCGGACTCGCAGAAACAAGCTCTCCTCACCATCCTCTCTATTTGCCAACAAAACGGTCTGCATATAAACATACTCGCACACTCACTCACAATATTTCTAATTTTAACATTTTTCCATGCAAAAATGTAAAGCTTTGAAGTTTAGTTTTCCTTATCTCTGTGTAGCAGGTCAATATGTGGAGTTCTTTAGAGAGATTGGAGGGATTTCATTCATCTATAATCTGTCAAAGTCTAGCTCATACTCTGAAGTTAAACAGACGGCTCTCTTTACACTTGCATCCGTTGCTGAATCACATGGTGTGTGTGTGTGTATTTTTATAGTTCGTTTTGCTAAAATGATATCTACTTGCATATACTGTGTGATTTGATTATAAACACATTCTCTCTGTCTGCAGAAAGCTGTAAGCAGACCCTTTGCCGGGAAGAGACTTTTCGTGATTTGGCACATCATTTGGAACAGGAAATACCTCTGACACACAAACGGGTTGCGGTGTACATGCTGGGTGTATTGGTTGCCAACAACAGTAAGCTTCATCATTAACCTTATGTGAGACCTACAGTGAAAGGATTCCTGTTGCTGTATTGGTTTTGTTATTTATCAGGAGATCAAACATTTATAGTCAAATCTTGTAACCAGCTGTTCACTGGATTCCCAAGCAGTGTGTAGACAAATTATGTGTATGTTGACCCTATATTTAATATCTTTGTTTGTTTTGTATTCCAGGATGTGGCCAGACTTTTGCTAAGACCTCGAGGTGTATTGAAGTTTTGCTCAGTTTGTTCAGGTACACACAAGTACAACGCATATGAATCACTTTGTCACTTGCCTTCACCTACAGACATGTATAACGACAGTGTATTTAACCCTGTGATGTTACAATTAGACATGAGATCATATTATTTTCTCCTTAAAGGCAGGGTGCATGATGTCTGAAAGCCAATGTTGACATTTGAAATCACCTAACAAACACGCCCCTACCCCAATAGAATCTGGACCATCTTCTGAGAGATCCTCTCCACACATACACAACCCAGGAAACGATGACGCTTAGTAGACACGCACCTTACTGCTGATACGGCTGCAAGTGTGTTTTGGTAGTCGGCCCGATTCCTTCCAAAGTGTTTTTTAAAAATCATGCACCCCGCCTTTAAGGGTAAAACTGTACACTGCTGGGAATTGGAGTGTGGGTAATTTTAAAGCATGGTTTTTGGCACTTATGGGGCTGTAACCCATTTACAGGTATGTCTTGAGATGTAACCATAAGTGAATAAAGAAAATGTGACCCTGTCTGTGAAATCCAGGCTTAAGTCTCATAATCTAACGATGAAATTAGGAGCATTAAAGTTTGATTTTAAACATTGATTTCACTTTATGTTATGCTTAACATGCCATTACTCAATTACTAAATTAAAGATACCACTGTTATAGTTTCACTTAATGTTCTTGAGATTATGTAGGATGCAATTATGTAAAAAATGGTCAATCACAATAAAAATGAGTTTAGATGGGTTTTCACAGAAAGAATGAGTCACAAATAATGATAATGGTACTCTAACCAGCAGCAGCAAAACAGCGGAAATTAAAGTCCAGTGGCTGTAAATTCTCCAAGACTGTGCCCTGGATAAATGGAAACATTCACAAACAAACTATAATATGTTCCATGTTTGGGAAGGAGGGGAAAGATTTGAAACCCTTTGATGTTTATACATAAAAAATATGCAAGAAATGGTATTGGGGTATAAAGTCCATAAATTGGTGCTCATTGGATGCTGGATTTTTTATATTTGTTAAACTTAAAACACCAAGGCATTTGAAATGATAATTTAGAAGATTAAAAGGCTTATTCTCACATGGCTTTACATAAAAAACAAGTCACGGGTACATCACAAGTCTTTATCAGGGTGTCAGATTTGTTCCTGATGTTTAGTTTAAAAGGGTTCTATTATACAATTTTTATTAAAGCGGACATATCATGAAAATAATTTTTCCATGTTTAAGTGCTATAATTGGGTCCCCTGCACTACAGGTCTTCTCGGGTCCAAAGAAATGTACCCGAATAACTTTATACCCCGAACCCGACGTGCATAAATCATTTTTTTAAAAGAAAGACCCGACCTGAGACAAAACCGAGAAAAATAGGCCCAATTCCGACCCAAATTAGTGGCAATTTTTTTTACCCAACTGAATCGAATGTAAACTGCACTGACGTGTGTGCATTCTGCAGACTCAAACGCAGCAGTAAGACAGAAATAAACTCCGGTGGCCTCGCAACCAATTTTCGAAGCTGCTCCATTTGTTTTACTTTGTTATCTGATGATGACACCAAGCTGACCGCTAAAATTTACTTTTAAAATTGACTGACATGTCTGTCTCAATGAAAATGAACCTACCGCCAGTCACTCAATGTCGCAAGCGCTCTTGGCAAACAGATGAGAGGTTTGAAAAGGACATTGACGCACACACGCGGGAGAGTTCGGGTCTTCTCGGGTCCGTTTGGCAAAAACACATTAATTTTAAATTACCCGAGACCCAATGCAGCTATTATTATTCCCGTCCCGTGTCCGAGGCACACGTGAAACTTTAAGAAGCCCGAGGTCCGACCCGAGACCCTATCGAGTTCGGGTCTAAGTGGCCCTGTGAAGACCTCTGCCCTGCACTTCTATCAACCTAGAAAATGTGATCAACCCAGTAACTTTGTTTTGGTTAACCATTTTCTGCAAGCGTGTGAAAAAATAGGTAATTGAAATTTAGCTTCCCTATTGATGTCAGAAGGGGATCTTATTATAAAAATACCACCCCTTTATCTGCACCATCCAACCACAATAATTGGGACCCAATAATAGCACTAAAAGTCTGATTTTCACGCTATGACCCCTTTAAGTAAATCAAAGAACTGTATATCTGTGACTCATACAAAACATCTGTAAACTCACTTGAATACTTTCCTGCTGCCCGACAGAACCAAATGTCTGTTTATTCTCTCTTTCTTTAATGCCATTTTTCAGGCACAGTTTTCCAGAGCCCAATGACTCTTACGAGCAGCTGCAGTTTTGGGTCGCTGTGTCTAGCGCTCTTTGTAGCTCGGTTAACAACCCTCAGAATGGTAAGAAATACATTAGTTATCTTTACAGTGGAGTGTCTCCCTTCAGACAATCAGATATCTTGAACAGTTGTTTAGACAAGCATTTATATTTGTGCTTTTACAATGGCTTTGAACATGACTCCTTAGATTTGTGAGGTCCTTAGGTTTTATTTGGTAGAGCATTGCATTAGCAGCACAAAAGTTGTGGGTTTGATTCCCAGGAAACATTGTATTGATAAAAAAAAAGTATAGCTCAAATGCACTCACTTTAGATAAACGTGTCTGCAAAATGCATAACTGGAAATATATTCACAGTCATGCTTATTTGAATTCATGGCAGATGCATTTAAAAATAGGCATTTTCTACCACAATCCTCTATTGTATTTGTCTGTTTCAGAGGAGAACCAGAATGTCTGTTCACGTGTCTTTCCTATGGTGATAACCTGGCTGCAGGAAGTGCAGTTGCCTCGAGCAGAACTGGCACAGCCTATATGCTCATTTATTGGCATGACTGTGGCAAACAACTGTGAGCACAAACCACATCAGCATAAAATCACATACATAAAGGCACATCTTTTGTGACTCTGCGTTTCTTAGCTTCTGCTCAGGAGTATTTTGTGTCTGCGGGAGGCCTGGATTCACTCTCTAACACTCTTAATAAAGTCTTACCTCAGTCGGCTCAAAGCATGGCTGCTTGCAAGATGGCCACAGTGATTATTAAAACACTGTCTGCTTGCATCTCCAACAATGGTAAGCAACACGTGCACACATACGCACCCTGACTGACTGGAATGCAATGGGTTGTTCAGATTCTGTATTTTTGTATCTCCCAGAGTTGTTGGTTTCTTCTCTATCAAACTTGAGGGTTATTCCAGGGATGTTGTGTTTGTTGTCCAATCCAAACCTCGACCCTCAAGACCAGATTGCTGTGGTGGTGACGATTGGTCAGCTCACAGATGCTTGTGGTAAGTGCCTGTAACTGATTAAGGTGTACTGTTGTAACCTCCAATCATATGAAATTCAGTCGGTTTGACACAATTTTGTGCATGTAAACAATAACATATTGACTGTCTAACCTTAACCTGCAGTGGAGCATCAGTTTCAGTTGTTGCTGGCTGGAGGTCTGGCGTTGATGATCTCTCTGCTCACTGAATCCCCTGATGAAGAGGTCAGGAGAGCAGCTATGTTTGTATTGCACACCTGCAAGAGAATTAGTAAGTTACACATCTAAATGTTTTCACATGCACACACTGTACGGTAACAGTATGCTGTGGTATTTGGCTGCAATTATTTAGTGGTCATTATCTTTATATTAGAATTGACATTTACAGTTATATGTGACCCTGTCTGTGAAAACGCAGATAAAGCATTTTTATTTTTTTTTTGGTAAATTAAAGGTACACGATCATACAGAGATACACGATCTCTGAAAGCCAATGTTGACATTTAAAATCACCTAAACAAACACTCCCCATACATACACATCACAGGCAACGATGCAGGCTTCTCACGGGTCCTTGAAATCCTTGAAGGTTTGTGAATCTGGGGAAATAATTTAAGGCCCCGGGAAGTATATACATACACAGATACAGGCCATTGAAAGTGCTTGAATCTATTTTATGCAAGAAGTTTTCTGGAAAAATATCCATATTGTTCCCTGTGTAGTGTAGGATAATATCATAAAAATTCTGGACTTTAAGCAAAGATGCTAAACTGTTCGCTTTAAATGCTAATTACTTCTGTATGCGGATGTTGATTCATACCAAAATGCTTTTTTGGGTAATTGTGTTTGACAAATGAAAACGTCTCGGGTTACGTATGTAACTGTTGTTCCCTGAGAAGGGAACGAGACACTGCGTCTCCCTTGCCATACTTCTTGCATCCCTGTAACATCGCCTTTGGCAATATTTTAGATAGCAATATACTTCCTGGCTCCCGTGTCACCCTGTCTTTGTCGTTAAGCCTCACCATTGGTTGAATTTGATATATTACACATTTAGACGCACTTACCAATGGAAGTGTCCCCAAAGTGTCACCGCAGTGACGCAGCGCGAGTTCCTCGAAAGGGAATTGTAACAATGTATCTTAAAAGGTAACATGATGTAACCTTGCTCTCATTTGAAATGTGTCCCCACATTAAGTCTTTGAGGGTATTGGAGCTGGAAAGTTTTTGAAAGGTCCTTGAATTTGAAGTTTACTAAGGTGTGGGAACCCCCGACGATGTCTGTAGACATGCCCCTTACTCCTGACTGGCTACAAGTGTGTTTTTGGTACTCGGCCCGACTCCCTTTTCCAAAGCGTTTCTCAAATATCGTGCATGAAAACGTGAATGGTTTTCAACATAAAATTATCCTAGATAATGTAAAGAACATTCTGTTGAAATAGGGCTGTCACAATGATTAAAAATCGTCTCATCGCGATTGTTTGACATCGTCGCAATGATTTCAGATCACCGCAATGATTGCACATCTCTTTAAAAAACACAAGAGGGAGCTACAGCGCCTGTATAAACGAGAAAGTATCAGATGGCGCTCCTTAACAGACATGTGGTCCAGTACTAATATATCATATGTAGGGTTGGCTACTATTAAAGGCCTGTTCTGGTATAGTCAGTCTAGTTTATTGCATTTTTATTTTTAGTTATTAGTTATTTTTCAGACACTTTATTGTGTTTATTTCTTGTAAAGAATTTTCAGGTTTTGAAAGAAATTTTCATTAAATAATTACTTAAATATGTGTATTAATATTTACTGCCAGGTGAACCTTGCAAAATATTTAATTTAACAATTAAAAAAAAACATTTAAAATATTTGAAAAAAATATTTCATAAACAAACAAAAAAATTGTGAGAATTTAATGTAAAAGCAATAAAACAGACAATTAATCGACAAATTTATTAGGCAATTAACCATCAGCCAAATTTCATAATCATGATAGCCCTATGTTGAAATATAACCTTGATATCTTTAATATTAACCGAATAAGGTCAAACTTTGATGCTCCTCTTCTCATTATGAGACTTTAGCCTGGATTTCACAGACAGGGTCACATACTATACATGAAGAGCTCAGATGCAAACCCCTCCAAGTGTGTCTGACATGTTTTCTTGTAAATAAGACTTTTATTTATGAGACTCTTAATGGATTCTGCCAACATACTGCTAATAATATGTAAACGTATAATACGTGCCGAGCATTTGTTAAATATCATTCTCGTTTTTGATGGAGGTGGCGTTTAGAGACTTTGCATCTGAGCTCCTCATGTCTCTTATGAGTTTGCAACCTTCACATGGCATTTCAAACCTGGTGTAGGAAAGGCACATTTTTGTCTTTATTGCAGTGGTGATGAAGTGCCATTTTCTTCAGGTGTATATCATTCTCACACTGAGCTTCTCTTAACACGCTGTTGTGTTGAGTCTAAGTCTGAATCTGACAGAGGAAGTGGTAGGGCATGCTGACCTGTATTTTTTTTCTCACAGCTGAATCAATGTGTGGAGACATGTCTTCAAAGGTTGAAGAGGAGTGTGATATGGAGAAACACAGGCAGTCAGCTGCTGAAATCCTTCAGAGAATACAGCAGCTAGAGGAAAAGGTGGAAATGTGTGCTGTGTTGCAATTCATTTCATATTAAAATGTGTGTGAGCCAAAAGATTTACGCCATTTTAGTTTTTTTGGAATTGGAGGATTTCAGCCTTCTTTACATCTTTTACAATTTCTTAAAGGGATAGTTCACCGAACAATGGAGATTGTGTCATTTACTCATTGACTTGTTACAAATGTGTGTACATATCTTAATTTATGTTCAGCAGAACAAAAAAATAAAAAAACCCACAACCAAACAGATCTGGGGCACCATTCACTTCCATAGGATTGTTTTTTCCTACTATAGAAGCCAATGGTGCCTCAGATCTGCTTGGTTACAAACATTCTTTAAAATTTGTATTAAGCAGAACCAAAAAATGTATACTTGGACAAAATTAAAAACAAATGTGCTGAAGCCTTAAATACATTTCCTCTGTTTATTTTTAAACTTGATCGCCTTAATTGTGTGTTTACAATAAGATTGGGGTGAATCAGTTGGAGAGGGACTGTGAAACCCAGCGGAGTGAACAGAAGTCGACCTCATCTGTGGAATTTAATGAGGAATGGTGGGGCGGCTCTGTGAAGCGGAAGGTCAAAGGTTATCATCAAGCATGTCAGGTCAGGTGCACACCCAACCCCTGCAAAAAATCTGGAGCAACCAATCACAAATCAAAGACCATGGGTGCTTTTCAAATGCAAGGTTGCGTCCTATAAACTCAAAGGCTCAGAAGGATTGGGCTAGAGTAAACAGAAACAAATGAGTCGGTCTTAGTATCTATTGGAACGTCATACCGGTTCCTGCCCCCATAGTTTTGCAGTACAGTGATTGGGAATCATCATGTATCAACAGTTTGTGGTCTACCAGTTCTTTACAACTCATTGTTTAATTTACGACAATAAAATGTTTTTGTCTTGTACGTCATACTGAAATTGGCGAACATCCTTCAGATTGAGATGTCCTGCGATGATGCTTAGTGACGTGGCAGCCATCCTGGGATGCAGCCTTTGGTTTGAGAAGCACTCGATATAACCAAGAGAGCTTGGTGATGATCATGTGTCAGGCCAAATTAACATACAAACTTGCAAACATTGACCATTCCACATTTCTTTAGAACTGATAAGTGTCCCGTGTTAGCTAGTTAATTTTGATACATCTACCATATAACTTGGCTACACAAACTGTGTATGTGTTTGTGTTTCCGTGAGTAGCAGGGTGTGCGAAAAGCTTTATTTAAGACATCTGAGCCGTGTTTGAGTCCAATCCAAGTCCCTGTCTTCCAACGCACTTGCTGGGAAAAGGGCAAAGAGAGCGAGCAAACGAGAGAGACTGAGAGCTCATCCCAAATGAGCAATGACTGGGAGATAAGGAGAGAGATGGATGAGGAGCAGAGGAAATTACATTCTGAAAGAGTAGTAAAGAAATTGAAGATGATCACAACTTTTGCAAATCCACATTCGGAAGATAAATGTTATGAACCTCTTAAAAGCTGCAGTGTGCCAACAGGGGGCGGCAGAGATACAGAAGGGTAAACGACCATAAATTACTTTGCTATCACTTTGTTTATACTGTAATCTCTTTTAAAGTAATATTCCACTTTCTTAAATCTTGAGTATTTTTTGTCTTTCTTTATTCAGTTGAAGAAATTAAGTTTTATAAGGAAACATTTCAGGATTTTTCTTCATATAGTGGACTTAAAAGTTTAGCCGTGTGACGCGCCAGCGTGGCCTTACGTATTACGCATGTCGAAAAGTCACACATAACGTATGAGAAACTACCGCTCCAGTGTTTACAAGTGTGGAGAAAGAGGACCGTTCCGATGTTGTTATACGTGGAATGATACTGATTAGTGTCTTTGTGTCAGTTTATTGTTTAAAATGGTCCGCAAGTGTGCTTTTTACACATGTAACGCATGACCCTTCGACGTGATTTCGTCATACGGTTGCACTAGCGGTTCACACGGCTAGTGCAAGATGAGAAGTTGTGGTTTAAAAGTACTTTTTGGCTAAAATGGCAGTCGTTTCGCTAGATAAGACCCTTATGCCTCGATTGAGATTGTTTAGAGCCCTTTGAAACTGCAATTTCAAAACTGTAAACTGTTGAGGTGCATTATATGGGGAAAAAATCCTGTATTATTTTCCTCAAAAAACTTAATTTCTTCTCGACTGAACAAGAAATATAAAAACATCTTGGATGAAATGGGGGGTGAGTAAATTATCAGAATTTTTTTGGCGGCAAATTCGTGTCTACCGTGCGTAGTTGGACCCTCGAACATTTTAAATGTGGGTTAACATCAGACACGAGTTCAACAATTTGCATGAGTCGATTAACATACAAAGTCAATGCAAAGACGCGATCAGATGCGCCCTCGCGTGGGGTGATGCAAATAACTCTATATCTATTCGGTTCAAACGCTTCTTCACAAAAGTTGAAAATATTCATCTCGAGCGAAAAATTCGCGTGTCACTAAGTTAAAACCCGCGAGTAATCTAGAGCGAGTAACGCGATGCCCCGGGTTTTGTGTGTACATAGCATAAGTTTACTCGCGTCATTCGCGTGTGAAATTCCAGTCATCAAGACATTCACGTGGAAATTCGCATCACGGGAGGGGCTTCTGCGACTTCGCTCACTTCCTGTAATCATGTCACTACTAGAGCAAGCTCCTGATTGGTTAATACGGCACGTTTTTCCGCCAAAGTTCATATTTTTCAACTTGTGCGTTTCCTGTGACAATCCTCGATTCCTGTCATCTCATTCGCGTCGCGAGACCTCCAGACGCGCGTCAACGTTGACTTAACATTGAAATAACTTGCGCTTGACGCCTCTACGGCGGCTGGTGTGAACACAGCATAACACTGGAAAAATTACTTGGTACACTTAATAAACTTGAAATTAATTAATTTAAACTTTCTTTATTTTTATAATTTATAGTAACTCATCAATAGTAAAGTTGAAATAACTTGAGCTAATTAAAAGGAATAGTCTACTCATTTTCAATATTAAAATATGTTATTACCTTAACTAAGAACTGTTGATAAATCCCTCTATCATCTGTGTGCGTGCACGTAAGCACTGGAGCGCGCTGCGACGCTTCGATAGCATTTAGCTTCGATAGCATTTAGCTATGGTACCATTTGGAGATAAAGTTAGAAGTGACCAAACACATCAACGTTTTTCCTGTTTAAGACGAGTAGTTATACAAGCAAATTTGGTGGCACAAAATAAAACGTAGCGCTTTTCTAAGCGGATTTAAAAGAGGAACTATATTTTATGGCGTAATAGCACTTTTGGGAGTAATTCGACTCGCCTGAAAAGTCCGCTCCCCTTCTCACTCTCATAATGGGAGAGGGAGGGTGTTACTGCGCCGAGTCGAAGTACTCCCATAAGTGCTATTACGCCATAAAATATAGTTCCTCTTTTAAATCCGCTTAGAAAAGCGCTACGTTTTATTTTGTACCACCAAACTTGCTCGTATAACTACTCGTCTTAAATAGGAAAAACGTTGATGTGTTTGGTCACTTCTAACTTTATCTCTAAAATGGTACAATTGAATGAATGGGGCTAAGCTAAATGCTATCGAAGCGTCACAGCGCGCTCCAGCGCTTACGTGCACGCAGACAGATGATAGAGGGATGTATCAACAGTTCTTAGTTAAGGTAATAACATATTTTAATATTGAAAATGATGAGTAGACTATTCCTTTAAGTGCAACAAGAATTTTTTTACAGAGTAAAGTTTTTTTTTTTTTCTTTTGTGCACAGGTTTACATAAGAACATTTAAATAAAGCAAAGTGGTGTTGCCCACATTAAAGCCAATGCCTTTTTGCTGAGAAGTTTGCTAGAGCACTGCTATGTGGTTGCTAATATGATGTTATGATTTGTTAATAAACATTCAGATATGCATATTCAGTATGCATTATGGTCTGAGCTGTTGTTCATTAAGATCCCTAATCCTACATGTATAAGGAATACTAACAATTAGTGATTTCTGCTTTAGCAAGCACTATTCACATTTGATGTCAATGGCTTTTCAAGACCAAATTTCTTTCCCTCTCTGGGAGTGACATTTTTTCCTTTTATTTTTTCTTGGTTTTCAGCCCAGATATTTTCAGACATCCTCATCCCAGAAAGAGAAACCAGTTCAGACAGACACTCTCAGATGGTAAAAAATGCTCTTAAAGTGCTCAGTCACAAAAATATTTTATTTCTCAGGGCTTTAAAAGTGTATAAAGGCTGTGGATTTCTGTATTTTTTTATCAGATGAGATCTCTCTGTGCTCGGAGTTATTGGACAAAGAAATTGAGAGGTTTCTGAAGCCACCACCTGCTTCTGTATCCAGCAGCTTACGCTGTGCAGGTGTGTGCCTATAAACACACACATTCAGTACTGTTTACTTTATTGGTCTCATACAAACAACTCATTTCCTTTCCCTACATTTTTTAGGTTGTGTAAAACTAATGCACGAGGTGGACAGTCGTGCATTTGGAGCCATGATGCGTATCTGCAGACACCAGTGTGATTTTCACCTGGTCCTTCAGGAGGCTGAAGATCGATATAGGAGAAGCCAGCAGTTAGAGAGAGCTAGTCACACCCTAACACGTGCTTGCATCAGTACACCGAGAGAGAAGACGGAGAGCAGTGCTAGGGACAGAAGCAAGCTGACTCACAGAGACACTCCACAGAGTCTTTGGAAAAGAAACGGTTTGTCCCACCTTAGTTATTTGTCATGTAAACTTTTAGAAAGTAACTGATAGAGAGAGAGGATTGGGGAACTAAACACACCCTCATCACAGTGCTTGGAAACTACATTCAAATACTGCAGTCTGTGTGCATGAAGAAATAAATCAAATAATAATGGCAAAGTTTCATAGATTATATAAGCATCTTCTGTTGAGAATCTTGTTAGTCCTTTTTAATTTCTTAAAAATGCGTCCTGGTTGCATACTATATTTATTATATAATATTCAGGATTAAAAATGTGACCCTGGACCACAAAACCATAAGTAGCATGGGTATATTTGTAGCAATAGTCAAGAAAACACAGTATGGGTCAATAATATACTTTTTTTTAATGCAAAAAATTGAGAAAATCGCATCAAAAGTTGTCCTAAATGAAGTCCTTACTGTGCGCTCACACCAGACGCGGTAGAGGCGGCAAAACGTGCTATTCGCGAGTAGTTGGATGCTCGAACATTTTGAGTTTGCCCGCTTCATTCATGTGTGAATTTTTAGTCATTCTAGACATTCACACGTCCCTTCCTGTAATCATGTTACTACTAGAGCAAGGTCCTGATTGGTTAACATGGCGCAAATATATGCCGAAGTTCAGATTGTTCAACTCGTGCGTTTCCGCGACAACGCTCAATTCGTGCTATTCGTATCTTTGCATTGACTTTACATGTAAATCACTCGCGCTTGCTGCCTCTTCCGCGTATGGTGTGAACGCATGGTTAACAACAAATTACTAACGATAAATACATTTTTTAATACATATTTATGGTAGGAAATTACAATATATTTTCATCAAACATGATCTTTGCAAAAGCAGAGATAATTGCATTTTTGTGACAGACTTTTCATAGAGATCCCATTCAGAGCGATCTTTAAAACAGACATGGACATGCAGCCGCTTGCCTTAGGGCAATACTTCCGGGTTTAAAAAGTTACGGAAGGGCGCCACCTGGTGGATAATAGCGGTATTGCGGAAAGCCGGAAATACTCGTCATTGACGTTTTCTCTTGATTGAAGAGATATCTCGTCAATGGCGGCGAAAGAGTTAAAGGTGTAGTGTGTAATTTTTAAAAGGATCTCTTGACAGAAATGCAAAAATAATATTCAAAACAATATTATCAGGGGTTTATAAAGACCTTTCATAATGAACCGTTATGTAATTATTACCTTAGAATGGGACGTTTTTATCTACATACACTGAGGGTCCCCTTACATGGAAGTCGCCATTTTGGGCCGCTATGTTTCTACAGAAGCGGACATCTTTTTACTAAGTTGTCTCCGACAATGACATGTTTGTCCTATCATAGCTCTCTATGTGTTTCAAAAGCGAGGGGTGAGCAGTGGACTGAGCCGTTGGTTATAATTCGCAACCTCACCACTAGATGCCGCTAAAATTTACACACTGCACCTTTAACATCCTAATGATTTTTTGCATAAAAAGACTAATTTTGGCCCGTACAATGTATTGTTGGTTATATCTACAAATATAACCATGTGACTTATGAGTGCTTTTGTGGTCCAAGATCACATTCTCTGATTGCACACTTTAATCTGATACTGTATGTCTTTACATGCTATTCTAATATTCTTTAATATAATGTACATGACTTTTTTGCCGTTTAATGAAAGTTTTTCTCTCCAGTTTTCAGTCTAACACCCCTGAAAAGGCCATGTGAAACTGATGGTAAGAGAAGTTTTATTTTCCTACTTGCAAAATGTTTCTTAAAGTGATGTAGGTGACATTGGGTTTTATAGGGAAGGGTGCAAACATTCATAACATCTTTGCCACTATAAACATCAGCAAACCACCCCATAAGCTTGATAAATTGTGCGTGTGCATGCAAAAAGTCGGCTTATAATAATGAATAAGTTTCTGCTGTTTCGTAACATAAGACCTCTTAATTCTTTCCACTTTGGTTAGTGCTGTTTAGATGTCTTTCCATCTTTGCGTTTACTTTTTCCCCTGTGTGCTGTATTTTTTGTCTCTGTCTCATTCTGTTCCATCCATTGGCGAGTCGTGATGTCTGACTGCTGTTCGGTTGTTTCTCCATCCAAAAACCTCAAGACCTACTTGCAAAACTTTTACCGTCACTGTACATTTATTATTTAACCAGTGACCTTTTGGGGTAGTTATATAAACCAATAACACCATACTGTAGCGGTACTTGATTCTTTTACTTTTAAATTGTATTGTATGAGAGAGAGAGAGAGAGCGAGAGAGAGAAATCATGAACCGGGAATGTTAGTGCAGGGAAGATGGGAACTAGGTTATGGATCTCTGTAAGTTCAGACATCCTCTGGTCATTAAACCTTTACTATTGACTTGAGACATAGTCTGATGTATATCCCAGAACATGAATAGGACATGATCAGTGTGCTCCTTTGGAATCAATCCAAGAAACTTTGAGCTGCTAGCATAAGGCTCTGCCAACTTACCAACAATTAATTTCATATTCATTAATGATTTTGCCACCAAAATTTGAGAGTGTGCCACTGAATTTTACATTCAGTCGCACATGTGCGACCAGTAAATTTGACCTTTTTTTGTGATGTGACACTGAATTTGAAACAGTACATTGGACTTTCTGCATCTTTCATCAAAGTATTTATTACTAATACAGTGGAAATTTGTAGAAATGAGATTATTTGGTTAGCATGTTGATTTACGGTGTGTGCCCCTAAATTTTTTGGTTGCGCCCCTAAAGTTTCAGTTGGGGGCCACGGTGCTCCTAGTGAAAAAAGTTAGTCTGGAGCCTTGGGTACCGATATTCAATTACTTGGAATGTCATCCATTGATACCGATAGTTTTGTTTAAAATTATTGTGTCATGAAATTATAGAAGTGCAGATCGTACAAACTGCAACTCTTTTGATTAAAATCTGCCCTGATCATCGGCCATTTAAAAGTCGTCATGAAATTTAATTTTTTTTTTTATAAATGACTTGTCTGTAAGCTTAGTTTTTGATTAAAGATAATAAAAAATGATTTCCTCAACAACTTTTCTTAACTTCTGTCACAAGGAATGGCATGAGGGTGGGGCCCAGGAAAAGACCGCAGGAATTAGCAACATGACCCAACTGATCCAATCAGTTCTTGTTTGACTAAATCAAGTCCCCCCTACCATTTTTCTCATTTCATAAGCCTTTCACTTGGATATACGCCATGACAGGGAAAATGCAAGACCATTGCTACTTCCGTTTCATGACAACTTTAAAGGGACACTCCACTTTTTTTGAAAATAGGCTCATTTTCCAGCTCCCCTAGAGTTAAACATTTGAGTTTTACCATTTTGGAATTCATTCAGCTGATCTTTGGGTCTAGCCGTAGCAGTATCACACTTAGCATAGCTTAGCACAATTCATTGAATCTGATTAGACCATTAGCATCACCAGGGCCGCCTTAACCTAATGTGAGGCCCCGGGGCTAAGAGGTTTTGTAGGCCCCCCTTCCCCTCGATTTATAGTCTGTAATATCTAGGTAATCTACATCACAAAATGCATTAGTTTCTTTCGAGACATCCAACATTGAGTTTTCCCTCTTTGAGCCAGAAAACACCATAATATTGTTATTAACATATCACTGAGCCCACTTGAGCATAAACACAAGACACTTTATTTAACAACCACACACAGCAACTTGTGATAATAAAACCAAAATGTGTGAAAGTTTATATGTTTATAAGCTTTATGTTTATATAGTTTTTGGAATATAATTTGCAGAAAATTGCCACTCACTAACTAAATGCTCACCACAGTTTTAAAAATATAATAAGTTAAAGTTAGTTTTAAAGTGAAAATGCATTAATGATAACAAAAGATAAGTCTTTATAGACAGAATCTTGTTTTTTAATCAATTTATTTTGTAGGCTACTGAAGATATAGTATGCATTGTATTTAGTATTTATGCATACATAAGCATGTAAAACGAACAAGTATGAATATGCACAAGACAGACAGGGAACATACATGTATACAAGATCTTTATATAATGAGATTATAATGGTGCTATCAGGGGATGATCATTTGAGATGGTCTTGTCGCTCTTTACTTTCTTAGACTTGCACCTTTACCGTTTCGTCTCTTTCTCGTCTTTCTACCAACAGATGTGTGTACTGTGAGCTGACGTCGGGTCAAACTACATCGCTCCAGCTGCGCACGCGTCACTGATATAAACGCGAGTGAACTTAAACTTTATAACAACTAACAGCATTATGTGCGGGAACTCCTTTCTTAATTTAGCGGCACAGTTTCTTGTGCACGGTGGGAGAGACTTCTGCATGCCAGAGACTCAGCTGAACCAGCACAGAACGAACGAGCGAGCGCGCGCACGAAAGAGAGAGAGATAGAGACCTGCACCTCACTAGTGCTTATTATGAAATTTCAGAAATTAGTCTTTCATTTGTTGGTGGATTATTTCCCGTTTCTCTGTCACACTCAGTCTAACGTGCAGGAATGTCAAGTTGACAACGCGCACTTAATAACATTACGCGGAATAAAAAATATGTTACGTCTGACATTTTAATTCACGTTAAGTTACAACGGACCAATCAGCAGTCATGTAACGTGCAATTAGAGTGATTGACAGAAAACCCGACAAGTTACAAAACAATATGACATTTTCAGCTCGTCATGAACGCAAACTTGGGAGGCCCTTGAACTTGGGAGGCCCCTGGGCTTCAGCCCAGGTAAGCCCGTGCATTAAGGCGGCCTTGAGCATCACCCTCAAAAATAACCAAAGAGTTTGGATTTGTAGTTACATTGTGTAATAAGACAAAAGGAAAATTAAAAGTTACGATTTTCAGAATTGACTAGGAACTATACTCTCATTCTGACATAATAATCAATGGATTGTGCTAAGCTATGCTAAAAGTGGTACCGCCAGACCCGGAGATTGGCGGAATGGATTCCAAAACGTTAAAACTCAAATGTTTAACTCTAGGGGAGCTGGAAAATTAGCATATTTTCAAAAAAAAGTGGAGTGTCCCTTTAAACAATTGGCCGATGTCCTAAAATGGGACAAATTGCTTTCATTCACCAATAACGATTATAGGGCGAATTATTTATTTATTTTTGGGTGCGTCCCTAATTGTACAGTGTACTGTTCTGTATTGTGATAATGTAAGGAGACAGTTTTAGTCACTGCATCTTTAAATTCATTCAGTTTAATGTGCTTGTTTGTTTTTACATTCTTTTTATTTATTTTTTCACAGGCTCAAACAACGAAGAGAAATTAGTTCGCAGAAATCTTGAGAAATCATTTGATAAATGTCTCCCCAAAAATGTCAGTATTCTTAGTATTGGTAGTAAAAACAAGAATGCATTTTACCATGTCACACTTGAACATTTTAGATGCGACAGTCATGATGCCTGGATTTTTTTTGTCACAATATTCTGTTTTATTAAAGAGCAGACAGTTCATACTCACTTTGGGTGCTTATACACATAATGCCCATTGTGTTTGCGTGTGAATTTGTAACCATTATTTTCTGTTAGTCTTTCTCAGGTAGGCAGAGGGACAGAAAGAATTGGTCTGCTGATGAACTGCTTTACCTCAATGAGGGTGTAAAGAGGTTTGGTCACTCCTGGAACTCCATCCTGTGGGCATATCCATTCCTGCCCAGACGCACCAATGTAGACCTGGCCCAGAAATACCAACGCATGCAGGTATTACATGCAAAAAAAAAAAAAACTGGAATAGTCAAAGTGTTTTTAAATATTAATAATTCATAAATTTAGATCAGAAATCTGAATGCTGCCCAGAAAGTGCATACTGTATATATTGCATCACTCTACCCCAACTAGCTGCAATTTTCATAAAATTATAATGGTTTTAAATGTGATTATTACAATTACTATAATAATCTTAGAAGGAAAATGTCATGGTGTAAATATACTTAAATATGAGATGTTTAAAGGGACACTCCACTTTTTTTGAAAATATGCTTATTTTCCAGCTCCCCTGGAGTTGAACATTTGATTTTTGCCGTTTTGAAATACATTCGGCTGATCTCCGGGTCTGGCGGTACTACTTTTGGAGTAGCTTAGCATAGTCCATTGAATCTGATTGGACCATTGGCATCACGCTATAAATAACCAAAGAGTTTCGATTTTTTTCTATTTGAAACTTGACTCTTCTGTAGTTACATCATGTACTAAGCAGCCGAAAATAGTCCCCTTAGTAACTTTCAAATGACAGGGGACTATTTTCAGGCAATGCGTAATATTGCGCCTCCTGCAGCCATGTTACGGCAGCAAAGTCCTTGATTATTACGCCGGAATGAGAGTGTAGTCCTAGCTATATCTGCCTAGAAAATCACAACTTTTTATTTTCCGTCGGTCTTAGTACCTTATGTAACTACAGAAGAATCAGGTTTTAAATAGGAAAAATATTGAAACTATTTGGTTATTTTTTGCACGATGCTAATGGTCTAATCAGATTCAATGGATTATGCTAAGCTATCCCAAAAGTGTTAGCGCCAGACCTGGAGATCAGCTGAATGGATTCCAAAATGGTAAAAATCAAATTAGGGTAGCTGGAAAATGAGTATATTTTCAAAAAAAGTGGAGTGTCCCTTTAAGAGATTTACAGAGGTTCAGAGACGATGCTAATGACAGGCTGTATATGCTTTATAATGCATTCTGTGGGTGTTTCTTCAGTATTCAGACTAAATGTCAAGCCTGACATTGCTCATTGATGCAGGGATCATCACTTAACCAATGTATAGAGGATTCATATAATTGCAGTGTCCCAGGGTCTATGTTAGATCTGGCCTCTATCACAAATTGTATTCATGTTTACGGTTTCATTTCCCCAACAAAATCCTAATTTTGTTTTCTTTCACTGACAGAAAGCTAAAGCTCAAGGTTTGGATCGATCTGATGCAGGAAACATTTAACTTCAAAAAGATCATCTTGTTTTGCCATCAAACCTGTATGCATTTGTTTTCATTTTTTCATTATATTTAATATTTATTTAAAGCGAGTGAATGCATATTTAATATATATACAATATGTTAATATTTATGTTTTTGGATTGTGTAGTTTTGCCATAAAAACAAAGTGATGTGTTAGAGTATACTAATTTCTTGCACTAGATACAAAAGACTGTTATATTTTCCTTATAATTTTCCAAATATATGCATGAGACCAAAAATGTTTTGTGTGTGTGAAAAAATCATTACATGGAAAACAAGCAATGGCATTTCCTTGAGATTCCAGTAAGAGAAACGGCTTAATATTTCATCATAAACTTCACTATATTTACATTCGGTTCAAAATACTCAATGGACAGATGTTTATGTAAAGTTGAAGTTTCCTAGGATAGGAGCCAAAAAGCTGACCTCAAAAAAGATCTAAGTGTCCCACGAGACCTCTTCTCTGTGGAAAGAATGCTGTCCTTCCCCCAGGCGTTGGTCTGAGAAAACTTTGACATGCGTGTGTGTGTGAGAAAGAGATTGGGTACGATAGCATGCACCACAAAACAAGAAACTGGAAATTCTTGTAGAAGTATTCGAACTTCCCTCATCCTTTGTCAGAATGTGTGTGAGGATAGTTTACACACATTAACCCACGTGTTGCATTTTGGCTTTGCTTTAAAATATTTCTAACAACAGTGGCAATGTAGTAACGACCGTATCAGTGATTGCCGATGGCACTTGGTTTGATCTTTTTAAAGAAAAACATTCGAAGAGGAATACAAACCACAGTCATGCTTTTGTTAGTTTTTGTGTTGAAAAATGTATTTCTTTAAAGGTGCATTGTGTAACTTTTAGAGGGATCTCTTGACAAAAATGCAATATAATATGGGTGATTCTCACGAAATCCAGACTTGGGTGTTCAGCAACAGATTTTTTTTTAAAAAGCCCTTGAAGCCATTTTTTTTTTGCACATATAAGATTAAGGTCTGAACTTACTATAAGGGTGATTCTCATGAAACCATTGAAACCACGGCACTAATGATTTTAGCTTTAAAATGTGTAATATGGTAACATTAAAAAGCATCAGAATTAACACAATACTGTGTTCTACCTTGCACAATGTGTGATTTCAACATAATTTATAATTGGAAATTTTATCTCATTTTCTGCTGAAATTCTCATTACCGCAATGTGTCCGGCTGTGTTTGAACATGCGTTATGTTGTAATTTAATCAAATTAACACAAAAATATTAAGAAAAAAATAAATGGATGTTTTGCTAGACTATTTTAGATGACAGAAAAAATATTTACTGAATATTCATGTATAATAATAATGAAGAAAAATTAGGAAAATGATGTGTCCATGCCTGATGTTCTCATCCTCCGCAACACTTTTTGAGAACAGTTTAAGCACACATACAGAATTTTTATAAAGTTTGATTTTGAGTGACCAAGCACATGGACCAGTTACTTCAAGATGGCTACCAGGTAAGATCATTTTTCAGTTAATTTGAAATATTGTCTTGTCAGAATGCTTACACGACATTTTGATTATCATTACCGCAAAAGATGCTTATTAAATGTTAATTTAATTAATAGAAGCATAATACTTTGATTTTAAATGCATGTGCAGAATCTCCAAATTATGTTCTTTCAGGTTTGTCATGTCATTTTGAAAATATGTCAGTGTTGATGTTTTCTGACTGTTGCGGTAATGAGTTTTTTTAGGACTAATTTTTTTAATTATGTTACAAAAAGTGTTAAATGATAAGTAAAAGTTTTTAAATTAATGTTCCCATTTACTCCAGACTTTGTTTTTCAATGTCTGGTGGGAAAAAGTAAATGTAAGCAATTTTTACATTTTCATGCTTGACATTTTTAAAACCAAGTTTTCGTGAGAATCACCCCCTTACTGCTGATTGGTTACAAGTGTGTTTTGGTACTCGGCCAGACTCCCTTTTCCAAAGCTGCTTTTTTTAAATCATGCACCCCGCCTTTAATGTTTTTGTAGTAAAAGGCACAAGAGAATACGGATCAAGGCAGAATGCTGTTGTGGTGTGTAACAGTCTTTATTTACTTTAGTACAATCATTGTTTTAATGTACATTCATATCCACCTTCTCCTCTGGGAAACTGAGCAAAACTTCAAACGCAAACCAAGGTGGATGAAGGTAAAACATTAATAAGAAGCTTTTCTATGTATACTGAGTAATGTTCATTAGGCATCTGTGGTAATTTAATTTTGTAGCGTACAGCTTTCAACATTTCAATATAATTTCTTTGAATATTAAAGCCCATTACATCGTTTTATTATTCTCATTACCTATGAAATGCTGCTTTTTTCTTGTTGTAGGTGAGTTAGTAGTTTACCAGGTCAACTGCTTCGCATGCCTCTTGTCCCAACGTGACTGGGAGATCTGAGTTTGGGATTGTGGATTCATAGGTCAGTTTACAGTCTAGAAAGTCCCCTGAAGAAGTCGCCACCTTATCCAAACCTTCCAACAAATCCTGGTTCTCTTCCATCACCTGATTGGTTACGGCTTCACTCTCCAATTTGACCTCCGCTTCTTGAGGTTTCATCAGATCATCCAAAAGGGTGGATTCAGACAGCAGGGGAACGGAGCCAGATCCACCAAAAGGTTCAGGTGTAGACTCTTGGATTTGCTTGGGTTCTTGTTCCTTTCTGTTCAGGCTGACAGCGGCCAATGCAGACTCAACTGCTGTAATACCTTTGTTTACAACATCTTCCACCGGTGCAGCAATCTGTTCGGTGACACTGTTGACTGTTTCCTCTACAGCTTGTGTAATGCTCTCCAGAAAACTTGTGGAGGAGTCAGGCTGTGCATCTTCTACAGGCTTGGTCTCTTCAGTAGTACTTTCTAGAAGCTCATCCTCAAAAGATTTCTGTTCTGCGGTCACAGGTGAGCCCTCGCCTGCATCTTTCTGCTCCACAGGGGGACCTGTTGTCTCTGTTGCCGTGCCCCCGTTACTCTTCTTTCGACTGAGCCTTGCTCCCATTCTGCCCCTTAACGAAATGTAAAACAGCTATTACGACCAGCATGCACAGATATAATCGTTTATGAATGTACAAGACATAAACACTCAAATAATGAGTCAAAAATGGCTTGTCGTTGGGGTGGTACCCAAAACTTTGCACCCAAAGAGTTCATATTAGTACCTTAAAAGTACCAAATATCAACATATTTGTACTTAAATGGTACATAGGACATTTTTAAAGGGTACTACCGCATTTAACCAGTGCAGAGGTAAATCAGATCACATGCTTGGAGACTCTATACTCCAGCGTACTGTAAAATACACCACAGTAGTTCTTGCATGTCTACATGTTGATTGTAAGATTGGAATGTGAAGTCTTTAATACACAGTAGACAAAAGTTGTCATCGGGCCAAGCCCTTAGTTTTTAAGAGGTCCTTGTTGTTGATGGCCTTGGACTATGAGCTGGACGGGAAATATTTCAACAGCTTTATTTGCTGGGGGACAGCTGGTTTTGATCTGGGCTTTATACTCACAGGGGCGGTTTCCCGGACAGAGCGTTTCCTAGTCCCAGACTAAAATGCATGTTTGAGCTGCCTTAATTTAAAAACACCTTGTACTTACATGTATCAGTGCCACTGTTTGGACACACCTGTGTTGTTTTTGCAAGGTTTGTTTGTAAAAACTACTTAAAGGGCATCATGAAAATCTGACGACTTCTATGTTATAATTGGGTCCTAGTGCTTTTTATCAACCTAGAAAATGTGAAAAAGAACAATCCAGTAACTTAGTTTTGGTAAACTATTCTCTGCAAGCATGTGAAAAAATAGCTCATTGAAATTTGGCTCCCCTTGTGATGTCAGAAGGGGATAATACCGCCCCTTAATCTGCACTATCCAACCACTGCACTGCCATTTAGTGCAGAGATTTGCATTTAAAAGGATACACGCAAAACGGCACAACGCTATAATAAATTATCTGTGGGGTATTTTGAGCTAGAACTTCATGTACTCTTGGGACACCAAAGATTTATTTGACATCTTAAAAAAGTCTTGTGAAATGTTCCCTTTAATGTCCTAATATATCTAAGATGGATTAATATGAACTGTGTCTGAAAAACTGCCCCAAAAATTTTGGTCTCTTGAGAAATAAACTTTAACCAAAAAAAGTAAAGTAGCCTCAAAAGTAATCAGAACCTCTTGTTCACTTGTGTTGTCATTTGTTAGGTGGGAAAGAGCCAAAAAACAAAAACTAATGGGTATAATAAACAATATCTGTCTGTTTTATAGACCACTTGAATAACAAATGAAGAACACAAAGTAATTCATAGTTATAAAGCTGTAACGTTCCTGTGCAGCATTATCAGAGTACAGGCATTGATGGGGACTTTATACTAAAAGCTTATATATAAAATCTATTACATTTGAATATTTTATATACATTTGTGACCCTGTCTACGAAACCCGGGTTAAAGTTTCATAAACTAATTCTGAGATTAGGAGACGATTATGATCTTACTTAGTCTATATAAAAGATATCAAGGTTATATTTTCACAGTATGTTTGTTTTACAGTGTAGGATGTTTTTTTGTGTGTGTAGAAAACAGTAAATCACAAATAAATCTTAAGCTGAGTTAAGACTCTGTCATTTTGTATATGACGAGGAAACTTCTTACAATATTGTTTTAGGAAATACACATTAAAAGTATTAAATACAAGGTATATGTTGTAAAATTATACTTTATACTTTAAGTCAAGTAGTCAACCACACATTTCCTCAGCTGTGCCCTGGCACATCACTTGCAAAAAGAATAAAAAGCACAATTTTCTAAGTTTTAAGTCCTGAAATGTAACACTGAAGTTTAACTCGTTTCATTAGGCTAATTTCTACTGACGTGGCACCAAAGAGAAAAAAGAGCAGCTCTGCTGAGAGCATCAACAAACTGTATAACCCCAAACCACAGCATCCTCTTACGTTTTTAATATTACTAAGCCAAAAAGTTTATTATAAAACCAAAAAGATCGCAATATATCCACGCCTGGCGATGTAAAAAAGTGTGAACTAACCTTATGAAACGATGTAAGAGCGGAAACGCGGGCAGATGCGCGAGCAGAGATGAAGAGACTGACTGCGCAAACAGAGGACAACTCCAATATAGTGATGTACTGTACAGTTCGGGTTATGTATCGTTCTTGTGAGTCGATTCATTTGAATGATTCTTCAAAACCGATTCGTAAAGCGTTCAGGAAGAACTTTTGAGGGGACTCAAAATCCTTTTGGTCAGATGTTACTTTTTTGTTTTTTCTATGCTGTAAAAATGATTGAATTTACAGAGACTTATTTTTCTTTCAGATTTTTATTCTAAGGACATTAATCTTCGATTTTTCGGATTTCTCTACTAGGCAAATTTCATATTCATAAAGACAGATTCGTTCTAAACCTAATTTTAGAATGTTTGCCACAGACCTTTTCAAAACTTTTCGCAGTATGACAAATTAAGCCTTTAAATTCAAACGCTCAAAAAACATTTAATATTTTTAATTCGGTAGTATATTTGATTGTATTGTATGTTTTGTATGTGTATTGTATGTGAATTGTGATGTCCGTCTTCCCCTTGTTATCTGTTCATTGTTGTCTTAAAATTGTTAAATAAAAAAAATAAAAAAACTTTTGAGAGGAAAAAGAAGTTGGGACTTTTACGTAACAGCCTGATATTTTTCACAAGATTAGTATCAAAAATATTTAGAGACACTTAATACTAAAACAATGATAACAGCTATATTATATACTTCATAAGTAAATGATTGAACTGCAAATGACTCTGAGAACATTTGAGCGACGATTCAATAAACGACTCTTTCGAATCAGTTTGTTGACGCAAACGGTCAGAATGAACTGATTCGTTTTGTCTTCCAAGACTGACCCGCTCCCCAGGCCCGGAGTGGGTAATCGGGAGAACCGGGAGGATTCCCGGTGGGCCGCTTCACTTTTGGGCCGGTCGAGTTTTTTTTTTTATTTTTTACATTTGTCACGTTACTGAGTCTGTCTTCTCTTAAATGACACTTCACACGTTTCGCATTGACACTACAGCGCGCAGCCTCTGCATGGGTTGTACCATGTGAAGGAGTTTCCCCCTCCCCTCCCAAAGAGTTGGTTCGGTCCATAGCATGTCTATTCCAAAACTTTTCTCCGGTAGGCTGGGCCGGCGCTACTGTAACACAACGCGTCTGAGAGGAGGAGGGCGTAAAACAACAGGTTGAAGAAAAAAGCCATTGTAGGAGGATGCTGCCAAATGTGCCAAACTTACAGATTTATTTTCAAGAGGACAAACAAAAGTGACAACAGGTAAATTAAAGAGAAATAAGCCTAGTAATGGTTAGCATTAGCAACTTAATTATTCGGCTAATACCGTTTTCAAACTATTTACAAGCCAACCTTTTTTTTTTTGTTAAAATATTAGCCTTTTGTGTATACATGCGATTCATAGACTTTGCAAATATTATGCAAGCAGTTTCTGAGCAGCAGATAAGCCAGTTCCCCGCTAAAAACGAGGAGGCAATGAGTAAACAATATGAATTAAAGTTATTTAACCCTCAGGTTGTGTTCAGAACCCTATAACACCTTTTGTGTTCCCAGTCAAAAATGAGCAGCCTAAAAAAAACTTATAAATCACTTTTTATGCTATATATTTACCCAATATTGGATTCAATATTTTTGTCAAATTGTTTTCTTTTTAAATTAGGACTGGGTTTTATATTTCTAATTGCACCTAATTAATCATAGCCCTCATAGCATTAGCAATGCTAATAATTTATCAACCTTTTCTTGTGGAATAGACTCTAGGGGGGGCTGGGTTATTTTTGGCCCATGGTGGGTAAATATTGGACAGAACACGCTGCTGGGTTAAAATTGACCCAATGCTGGGTTGTTTTAACCCAACTGTTGGGTTATTATAATTCGTGGTTGCATAACAACAACCCAACATTGGGCCACTTCCAACCCAGCACTTGCTCCGTCCAATATTTACCCATTACCCATTACAGAGTGTAGAGGAATATTTTTGTTAACTTCTTATCTTAAGTGAAATATTATTTAACTTTTACCTTATTTGTTGAACCATGATATTAATAAAAACTATAGTAAGAGCTGAACTGTTGCTTTATTTATCCAATTTGAAAAAAGTGCTAATTTGGAATAACACTATGGAAAAAGTGGGCCGGTCTTGGGCCTGAAACTCCCGGGCTAAAAAGTGGCCCCACTCCGGCCCTGCCGCTCCCTATTCGTTCTCCACGGGACTGTTGGAAATGTTCGTGTTTTCCAAACAGCCTCCTCCCTGTTCAGACTGTAAACGATTACATTTTAAATGTGATGTATTGGTTGAAGTGAAGTGGATAATTTTCTGGTAGTTTGACGACTCAAATGGTTTAATGAAGCACAGTCTCGCAGTTTTACGTACACAAGCCTGATGATCTATACATGAAATAGCGTTTATCAATGAAGTTTTAAACGGGTTTGCTGTTGTTTATTTTTCATTTATTTTGTTGACAACAAAATGAGATTTTTTTCAAAGATTCATTACACAGATCATTGTTCTGTATAAAACTTTTTTCGTCTATAGTTTACGAGCATCTTGTCCACTAGATGGAGGCACCGAGCTTTGGATGTTTAGTCCTAAATTTACAGTGAAAAAATATTACTGAATATTGTTTATGCATTGTTTTTAGCTCATCCCATCTATGCTTTCTCTTTAAATCGGAAACAATGACTTATGCTTTATCCCTAAACACTTTCTGAGACATGGAGTCATACATAAACATTATGACTTATGTTTATTATTTTAAATGCCACACCCATACAGTTTGACTTTTTGGCTTGTGTCTGTGAATATGTGCAGTCTTGTGTTTTTGCTGTAGATGATAGCAGCTGGTGTTTGTAACAGCAATTGTACAGCTGTAGCAGTAATTTGCAAAGCCACAAGAACTATCAGCTTGTGTGATGAGTGTGAGATGAGAGAGAGATGAAGCTGTTATCGCTCTTAAGACTCTTAAGATTTTAATTTCCATGCTGTTGTTTCGGAGGGAGATTTTGGTACAGAAAGTAAATACCCAGGGATGATTAGAAACATCTGTGCTGTGACTCAGAAATGTGAGTTGCTTCCTTTTCATGCTTTTTTTAATTGCCCACTTACTGTACATAGATAAAACAGGTAAACATACAACCAAGTTTTAATTATGGATCAAGATCATCCTAAAAGGAGTAAATGACTTGAAAACTTTAAATCACACTTACCAGAAACTATTAGGTCAACCAATTGTCATTTGACGTGTACTAATTATGCCTTGTGCCTTTTTTCTATTGTGCCTTTGATCACATGTACATACGTGTCTGATTATGTAAGCTATAATATGTTATTTTTTTTACAGAAATTATTATTACATTTTCTGCATAGTTTACATTTTATAGGCTGACAAAGGTTATACCTCATATGAAAAAAAGAAAGGGTTAAAAAAATGTCCACAATTTTAATTTTTATGTTCATTGGATGATGAGAAAAGTTGCAAATGAAGCCAAAGTCAATAAAACCAAAATGTGTGTGAGCCTGTCAATGATGGTGTGTGTGTCTGACCTCTTTGGTGTGAGTGGGCTGCTTATTGTGGCTTTGGTGTATTTTAAGGTTATTTTTAGTTTGAGATGTTGAGAGATTTGTTAAAGTCTTAGATTGCTTGCATCAGGACTTCGGTCAGAGAGTTTTTCTATCTCACTTTATATGGTGAGGATGGATTGAAGTATTAGGTAAAAGTGGTACCCTTAAAGGTGTACTTTTTGAAAAGGTACCCTCCGGTGACAGTTTTTGTACACTGTTAAAATTTCTGTATAACTGGCAGCTGTTTGAACATTAAACATTAACAAGTCTTTACTTTTACAGAATAAACTATACACTGTAAAACTGTCTGTAGAACTTACAGTATTAATACAACTAACTGCCAGTAATTAACTGTAGATTTTAGATTTGTTATTTACTGGCAACAGTTTGTTCAAAGTTAAAAGAACATGAAACATTTTCAGTCTTTATCTTCTACAGTAAGTTACTGGCAACCAGCTGCATAATTACAGCACATTTTTTACAGTGTACAATAACGGCCTCATGCAAAGCATTCTGGGAACCAAAATGTTGAAAAATGTTGGTGAAAAAGATCTCAGGCTGTTATTTTATAGTTTTATTCTTGTTAATGTTTAATGTTCATTTATCTTTAAACAAACTGTTGCCAATAAATAACATACATTTAAATCTACAGTAAGTTACTGGCAAACTGCTGAATAACTACAGGAAATTATTTACAGTACTTTATCAATTGATCCTCTTAGAAATAAAGACATATGCAGACAGACAGAAAAACAGAGATGGATAAACATAGATAGACAGACAGACAGACAGACAGGACATGGATCGACAGACAAACCGTACACAAACAAACTGAGATCGATAAACTGACAGACAGAAAAATGATGGACAGAAAAACAGACAGACAGAGATAGATAAACATAGAGGATGTTAGAGACAGACAGTAAAAGTATAGAGAGACAGACAGACAGATATATAGATGGACAGACAAACAGAAAAACATTACACAGACAGACAGAGATAGATAGACAGACAGACAGACAAAAAAACAGTACACAGACAGATATATAGACAGACAGAAAAACAGTACACAGGCAGACAGAAAAAATGATGGACAGAAAAACAGTTGACAGACAGACAGACAGAGATAGATAAACATAAAGGATGTTAGAGACAGACAAAAACAGTACACAGACAGATAGACAGACAGACAGAAAAACAGTACACAGACAGGCAGACAGAAAAATGATGGACAGAAAAACAGTAGACAGACAGACAGAGATAGATAAACAGAGGATGTTAGAGGCAGGCAGACAGACAGACAGACAGACAGACAGACAAAAAACAGTACACAGACAGATAGAGATATATAGATAGACAGACAAAAACAGTACACAGACAGATATATAGACAGACAGACAGAAAAACAGTACACAGACAGATAGCCAGACAGACAGACAGACAGAAAAATGATGGACAGAAAAACAGTAGACAGACAGACAGAGATAGATAAACAGAGGATGTTAGAGGCAGACAGACAGACAGACAAAAAGAGTACACAGACAGATAGACAGTCAGACAGACAGAAAAACAGTACACAGACAGGCAGACAGAAAAATGATGGACAGAAAAACAGTAGACAGACAGACATAGATAGATAAACAGAGGATGTTAGAGACAGACAGACAGACAGACAGACAGACAGACAGACAGACAGACAGACAGACAGACAGACAGACAAAAAACAGTACACAGACAGATAGAGATATTTAGATAGACAGACAAAAACAGTACACAGACAGATATATAGACAGACAGACAGACAGACAGAAAAATGATGGACAGAAAAACAGTAGACAGACAGACAGAGATAGATAGATAAACAGAGGATGTTAGAGGCAGACAGACAGACAAAAAAACAGTACACAGACAGATAGAGATATATAGATAGACAGACAAAAACAGTGCACAGACAGATATATAGACAGACAGACAGACAGACAGAAAAATGATGGACAGAAAAACAGTAGACAGACAGACACATAGAGGATTTTAGAGATGGACAGACAGAAAAAGTAGAGAGAGACAGACAGACAGACAAAAAACAGTACACAGACAGATAGCCAGACAGACAGAGAGAAAAATGATGGACAGAAAAACAGTAGACAGACAGACAGAGATAGATAAACAGAGGATGTTAGAGGCAGACAGACAGACAGACAGACAGACAGACAAAAAACAGTACACAGACAGATAGAGATATATAGATAGACAGACAAAAACAGTACACAGACAGATAGACAGACAGACAGAAAAACAGTACACAGACAGGCAGGCAGAAAAATGATGGACAGAAAAACAGTAGGCAGACAGACAGAGATAGATAAACAGAGGATGTTAGAGACAGACAGACAGACAGACAGACAGACAGACAGACAGACAGACAGACAGACAGACAAAAAACAGTACACAGACAGATAGAGATATATAGATAGACAGACAAAAACAGTACACAGACAGGCAGACAGAAAAATGATGGACAGAAAAACAGTAGACAGACAGACATAGATAGATAAACAGAGGATGTTAGAGACAGACAGACAGACAGACAGACAGACAGACAGACAAAAAACAGTACACAGACAGATAGAGAGATAGACAGACAAAAACAGTACACAGACAGATATATAGACAGACAGACAGACAGAAAAATGATTGACAGAAAAACAGTAGACAGACAGACAGAGATAGATAAACAGAGGATGTTACAGACAGACAGACAGACAGACAGACAGACAGACAGACAGACAAAAAACAGTACACAGACAGATAGAGATATATAGATAGACAGACAAAAACAGTACACAGACAGACAGACAGAAAAATGATGGACAGAAAAACAGTAGACAGACAGACATAGATAGATAAACAGAGGATGTTAGAGACAGACAGACAGACAGACAGACAGACAGACAAAAAACAGTACACAGACAGATAGAGATATATAGATAGACAGACAAAAACAGTACACAGACAGGCAGACAGAAAAATGATGGACAGAAAAACAGTAGACAGACAGACATAGATAGATAAACAGAGGATGTTAGAGACAGACAGACAGACAGACAGACAGACAGACAAAAAACAGTACACAGACAGATAGAGATATTTAGATAGACAGACAAAAACAGTACACAGACAGATATATAGACAGACAGACAGACAGAAAAATGATGGACAGAAAAACAGTAGACAGACAGACAGAGATAGATAAACAGAGGATGTTAGAGGCAGACAGACAGACAGACAGACAGACAGACAGACAGACAAAAAACAGTACACAGACAGATAGAGATATATAGATAGACAGACAAAAACAGTACACAGACAGACAGACAGACAGACAGACAGACAGACAGACAGAAAAACAGTACACAGACAGATAGAGATATAGATAGACAGACAAAAACAGTACACAGACAGATATATAGATAGACAGACAGACAGACAGACAGACAGAAAAATGATGGACAGAAAAACAGTAGACAGACAGACACATAGAGGATGTTAGAGATGGACAGACGGAAAAGTAGAGAGAGACAGACAGACAGACAGACAAAAAACAGTACACAGACAGATAGATAGATAGACAGACAGTGATGGATTAACAGACAGAAAACGATAAAGATAGATAGACAGACAAATGTAACAATGCATCACAGAAACTTCAGCAATATGAATTTGAGCAGTTTATATGCCAGATGTCATGCATCCTTTGAAATATCTGAAGAAAATCACTTCCATGATTTTCTCATCAGGCATCGTCTTTGATGTCATCTTTGATTGTGTGCCACTGTCACACTGTAGATTCTAATCCGGAACGCTTCCTGGTTTTAACCCCTTACATCACATACACATATGACTATACAGGTTTCATCTGTGTATATTTTGTACTATACACGTAAAACACATCCATCCATTTATTTTTATCTTTTGCCAATATTAAGATTGCTAAAAGATTCTTGTAAGAGGTTATTCTGTGGTTGTGTGTGCTGGTTTGCAAGCGTGGTGATTTGTTTTACAAGAGATGGTTTTGATTAATCTGAAGGATGTAAGACCATTGGCTGGTCTGCTGAACCCAGAGTCCTCTATAGATTTAATAGTTGTATAATACAGTCTGCCCTTACATACTTTGTGTATCTTAAGTGTTCATGCTTTAAAGGGTTCCCTGTTTTATATACTTTCTCTATTTCGCTTTCTTTAAGATTGCATCACACTGTCTGTCTTGGTTGACTGGCAGGTCACATATTGTTTAATACAAATACACCCACCTGTTATGTCACTAATGAGCGCACACAACTCATGACATGTGCTACTATTAACTTTTCTTGAACATATTCTGTGTTTCTCTTTCTTGAAATTAAATTTGTTCACATGAGATTGACTAGCAGACTCTCTCTCTCTTTCCTACAAAGCACCAGATTAACAAAACGATTTCACTCTTTTCTTAATCCTTCAACACTCAACCAGATGCAACAGCAAGATTGACTTAAATCTGCAAACCCGCACACACTCACAAGCCATGAACTTTGGCACTGCAAAAAGATGGCAAGCCTACTGATGCTCCTTTCCAACATGTTGAATGATATTTCATTTTAATTCGGATCTCATGAAAACTTTTATGGTAAAACATACCAGAGAATATCATCACATGGGTTTTTACTGCACCAAAGGAGGATGTGTAACAGAAATAAGACACAGTATGATTTATGCAAATCTGCATCTGGAGTTTTTAAGTGTGGCATTTGCATTTGGAAGCTGTGGCTCTGAACCTAAATCATGTGGATCAGGGAGACCTCCATTTTTTTATTTGTTTGTTTATTTACCTAAATCACTGTAATCATACCCATCACTTTACTTCATCTGCATTGGTGACATCCCAAATGAATCACTGTGCAGCAGTAAGGTTTTAAAGATGACAGGTGAAACAATGCTGTTATTATCCCAGACATCAGTGATTATCTGTTGACTTCATTGTATTAAAGTTGCTTCATTATCTCTTTCAGACTTTGTAAATGAATGCGGCAGAATCTCTATTCTCAGGTGAGAATCTCATCTCCTCTGTCACAGATAAAAGAGTTTGAACGTTATTTGAATTGCAAATGTGTGCCATCATGCTTCAGTGGCAGATTAATTTTTTTTATGAAATTCATTTTCCATGTTCCTTGTCAGCAGGCTTGGTCTTATAAAACCTTGAATAGAAATAACCCGTGATAATAATGGGTTTCTTCCTGTCTGGAGCTTAATATAATGGGGTTCAATAAATATATACATGTTTGCCATGCCAGGCATTCAGTAAGATCTAAATTATGTAGAGAAGGGTGTTTAGACATGATCATTTAATCACAATGATCACCCTACTGTGATCATTTACTTAATGTAAATGTACCTTGAATGCAGCTTTGGATAAATGTGTCTGCCAAATCCATAAATGTACACTTCCAAGAGGTCTAATTCATGTAACATATTTAATATTCATGAAAATGTATAATTTAAAAGCTTTCATGCCCGCTTGGCGTCTTGCAGCCAATCAGTTACGCGCACCGTGATGATGTCACGTAATTCTATTCATATTCATGATCACAGTCTTCTCGGTACTACAATCACAAGACTTAGCGGATCTTCAAGCACACAACTCACAAGACGACGAGTTTCTGCAATGACTCCACTTAATTCTTAGTTTTGTTCTTGATTTTATTCCAAGAAAAACATATTTCTTTAACAGTGAAATCTTCCTCGGAGTCGTAGTACCGTATTGCAAAGTCTTTAAAAATGTAGACCACAATACAAAATATCTCACACGAGCAAACGTGTTTAAAGTGGAAATGCAAGAGGGTAAGTTTTTGTTTACTTATTGATATGAATGTTTTGTTGATAAATTTAAGTCTAGTCGAGTACTATGTGCCCACTTGTTTGTGCAAGTGTCGAATATGTGTAGGCTAACCATGTATTTTGTTTTAACTGAAGTAAAAACCATGGTTATTTTTCGTAAGGAATTGTAACATGTTATTGTATTGTTTACGGGTTGTTAAACTAGACTGTTTTTAAACATACAGCGCGTGCCCATTTTTATCGACGTGCCACACGCGGATGGTGCTGAATGGACAGCTCCCGCTCTTTTTTCCCGCTTTTTACTGAGGGTCTCAAGCATGAACAGACCCTCGCTTAAAAACCTGTGGCTAAATCTCCCGGAGTTTATTACATAATATTTATTCATGACGTCATTTATCTACAGAATCAAGTCATTTTTTAGTCACGACATTTGTGTGGGAAAAAGCTATTTTTTATCATGCAGTGTTTTCTACTGTACGCAATGTTGTTACTATATAGGCCATTTTTTGCAAATCAATGAGTGAAATTAAACGCAGATGCTTTATAGATACTATGAGACTTTAACCATTATAGATTGTTTAACGTGAATATGCTGTTAAACATAATCTTAATGGATGTTCAAAAAACTGACAGATTTTTAATGTGAGATTATTATGTAAACACAGTTTCTGTTGTCTTGCAGTCTTGTTTTTGCTTATCCTGATAGAGGAGGGGTTTGCATTGGCACAGAAAACACAAGGTTAGTACATCCTAAATGTTGCAACTAATGGGCGTACACACCAAACGCGAATTCAACGGTTTGTGCGAGTAAATTACATACAAAGTGAATGCAACGCTATTTGCCTCAATTGCGTCTTCGTTCAAGTTAAAAATATTTAACTCAAGCGAAAAATTAGCATGACACAAGTAATCTAGACTAGAGCAAGGAGCAGCGATGCATCGCGTTTCTCACTTTATGGGGTGTACACACCAAACGCAAATTCAAAGATTTTCTGTGAGTAGATTACATACAAAGTCAATGCAAAGATGCGAATAGATGCAAACTTGCGGGTCGGGGGCATCTTCGCGGAAGTTGAAAATATTAAATTCGAGTGAAAAATTTGCATGACACAAAGTTAAATTCTAAGTACACACCAACTGCGAAGCATCGCATAGATTACTCGTGGGATTTTACTTCATGTCATGCTCATTTTTTGCTATAGTTAAATATTTTCAACTTGTGCGAAAACGTGTTTGAGAGTAAGTTTGCGTCTATTCGCATCTTTGCATTGACTTTATATGTAATCTTCTCGCGCAAATCATTGAATTCGCATGTGGTGTGTACGCTCCATTAGACTTAAATAAAAACTTGCATGCAAATATAGAAACTATTGAACTATTTATTTAAAGGAATTCAAGTCTGTTGACTTTATCTTAAATATCTTTATGTAGATCATCAGATGGTATTTGTGTGTGTGTGCTATTTCTTAGCATTGCCTCAAAATGTGGCCGTTGAGGATAAGAAGCCGGCACACTGTGGGACTTTGATCCAGACAGCCAATGGAGGATCATTCAGTTCTCCAAACTACCCAAAAACCTACCCAGCAAACAAAGAGTGTGTGTACATTCTGGAGGGTACGTGTCTTATTTCTTCCATTGGGTACATCTTGTGAATTGTGTTCTAGATGTATCAGTTCTGTCATTACATTTGAAATACATTATAAGCACTTGTCAGTCACTGTAAATATATTTTGCTGTAATTATGCAGCTGGTTGCCAGTAACTTACTGTAGAAGAGAAAGACTGAAAATGTTTCATGTTCATTTAACTTTGAACAAACTGTTTCCTGTAAAAACATAAATGTGAAATCTACAGTAAGTTACTGGCACCTAGTTGCTAGTTATACCCAGTAATACTGTAATTTCTACAGACATTTTTACAGTGTACAGTCTTTAAAATAAAGGTGCTACAAAAGGTTATTCACAGTTATGCTATAGAAGAACCTTTTTTTGGTTCCCCAAAGAACCATTCAGTCAAAGGTGCTTAAAAGGTTCTGTTTCTGTTTCACCGTCTCATCAGCCCACCCACGAAAGAGAATCGAGCTGACATTTGATGACCTCTACTACATCGAGCCATCATTCGAGTGTCGCTTTGATAACATTGAAATTCGTGACGGGCCGTTTGTTTTCTCTCCGTTGATCAACCGTTTTTGCGGGGCTCTGAGTCCAGGAGTGGTCACCTCCTCTGGACGCTTCATGTGGATCAGGTTTATCAGTGATGAGGAGTTAGAAGGACTGGGCTTCAGGGTGAAATATTCATACACCGCGGGTAAACAAATACACACACATACTTTATGAATCATCGATCAACTTATGCAACTTGCAAATTTACTTTAACCCGGATTTCTTTTCAATTTTCATTATATTTTTGGATTTGTCTTTTTATTTCAAAAACCCATCTAGATCCTGAATTTTATCTTCATGTTGGAGGACTCTTGAATCCCATTCCAGGTGAGCACTGCTGTATATACATAAACTAAAGCTGGTGTAAATACTGCTTCTGTATTTTTTTTTTTTTATACATTTTCTTATTCCAGGTTAATGTGTTGAGACATAACCCTACTAAAAAAAACAGCTAAAGCCAGTTTAAGATGGTTAGCTGATTTTAGCTGGTTTCCCAGCATGATTTTAGCGGTTGTAGCACAGTGGTTTTAGAGCCGTTTTAGCCACTTATTTTTGCTGGTCGGGCTGGAAGACCAGCTGACTCACTACCTAAAACCAGCTTGACCAGGCCGCTAAGCTGGTTGGCTGGTCTTAGCTGGTTTACGATGGAGGTAGCTGGTCCTTCCTGTCTGGAAAAGCAAGTCAAGCTGGTCTTCCAGCCTGATCAAGCTGATGGCTCAACTGGTTTAAGCTAGTGAGTTAGCTGGTCTTCCAGCCTGACCAGCTAAGAATCACCCAGCTACAAATTTACAAAACCAGGCTGGGAGACCAGCTAAAACCAGCCAACCAGCTTAGGCTGGTTTTAGTAGGGAATTCGTTTGTCATTGTGTCATTTGTTTGTTTAATTATTTATCATTGACTCATTGAGTTTGGGGGCGAGACTATCGTTTGTTGAGTCAAAGACAGTGGAAAGGATTTTTTTTTTTTTGAGAAAATAATAATGTGGAAACCACTTCTAATAATGTAAGATTTTTTAACAACATTTACTCTGGGTTTCATTTTTTATATACATGTATATGCATTTTTTTTTACAATTTTGTTACAAACTGGGATCACTAATATCTTTATAGAAGTACCTTTTTGGTTCCCCAAAGAACCATTCAGTCAGAGGTCCTGGTGATCACTAATATCTTTAGTGACTTTAGTTATCATCACAACAACAGACGACACTTTCAGTGGCCAACAAATATGAATGTAAATGAAATCTCTTATGGACTATATCTGAAATACTCTAAAGATGTAATGTTATTATATCATGTTATTCCTGTCTTCCTGATGTCTCATTTTCTTAGACTGTCAATTTGAACTGTCTGGATCAGATGGTATTATCAGATCTAGTCAGGTTGAGGAGGAAAACAAGGTGAAATCTGGAGAAGCAATCGATTGTATATGGACCATTCGAGCTCCGCCTATGTCTAAGGTTAGTATTGCGGTCTGCATTCTCCTTCCTAACATACAGATATGTCAAAAATAAACCTCAATCCATTAGATATTATTATCATAAAAAGAACACAAAGTGAAAAGGTGTTGTGTTATCTTGAAGGGATTTATTTTGTGTTTTTGCTTATTAAATATCTTGACCGATCAGAATCATGCATTTCAGAGTCCTGTAATAAATCTTTATATTCATTTATATTTACACTTACAGTGATCTGTTAAATTTCTCTCACACACACAGATATATCTGCGCTTTCTGGACTATCAGTTGGAGAACTCAAATGAATGTAAAAAAAACTTTGTCGCAATTTACGAAGGCAGCAATGCCATTGAAGACCTAAAGGCCAAGTTCTGCAGTACCGTTGCCAATGACATCACAATTGATAACGCTGTGGGTGTGGTCCGAATGTGGGCTGACGAGACCAGCAAACTCAGCCGATTTCGTATGATCTTCACAGTCTATGCTGAACGTGAGAATTCATTCCTTTCTTTTTGAAATGATCGTCATGAAACGGATGTATCGATTGCCAAATTTTCCCTGTGGTGACGTAGCCTGGATAACACCAGACCAGTCTCATAGAGAATGAGATGTGGTCTGGGAACCATGTGCTAATTTTCTCGTATTTGAGGTGTGGTTTAAGAATGCCCAAAGCCGTTTCTTGGGCGCTACGAATGTCTATCAAATGCGTCTGTGCGTAGCTCATGGGTGATTCTCACGAAACCATTGAAACACCACGGCACTAATGATTTTAGCTTTAAAATGTGTAATATAGTAACATTAAAAAGCATCAGAATTAACACAATACTGTGTTCTATCTTGCACAATGTGTGATTTCAACATAAGAATTTATAATTGGAAATTTTATCTCATTTTCTGCTGAAATTCTCATTACCGCAATGTGTCCGGCTGTGTTTGAACATGCGTTATGTTGTAATTTAATCAAATTAACACAAAAGTATTAAGAAAAAAATAAATGGATGTTTTGCTAGACTACTTTAGATGACAGAAAAAATATTTACTGAATATTCATGTATAATAATAATGAAGAAAAATTAGGAAAATGATGTGTCCATGCCTGATGTTCTCATCCTCCGCAACACTTTTTCAGAACAGTTTAAGCACACATACAGAATTTTAATAAAGTTTGATTTTGAGTGACCAAGCACATGGACCAGTTACTTCAAGATGGCTACCAGGTAAGATCATTTTTTTACAGTTAATTTGAAATATTGTCTTGTCAGAATGCTTACACAACATTTTGATTATCATTACCGCAACAGATGCTTATTAAATGTTAATTTAATTAATAGAAGCATAATACTTTGATTTTAAATGCATGTGCAGAATCTCCAAATTATGTTCTTTCAGGTTTGTCATGTCATTTTGAAAATATGTCAGTGTTGATGTTTTCTGACTGTTGCGGTAATGAGATTTTTTAGGACTAATTTTTTTAATTATGTTACAAAAAGTGTTAAATGATAAGTACAAGTTTTTAAATTAATGTTCCCATTTACTCCAGACTTTGTTTTTCAATGTCTGGTGGGAAAATAAGTAAATTTAAGCAATTTTTACATTTTCATGCTTGACATTTTTAAAACCAAGTTTTCGTGAGAATCACCCTCATAGCCAATTGTTTCAATTATACCACATGAGATGACGTATGTAGAGCGACATAAATTCAAATGTAAACGACTTTTATCGGTGCGTGTACACACAGCTGAAAGCTATGCAACGAAACCGGTAGCTGTATAATGATATTGAAAAGCAACACATTTTAGTGGCACTGTGCAGTACCGGCATAATGAACCTGCTGAAAAAAACAATTACAGAAAATTCTAATGGTTTCCATTAAAATACCAATAAGAACCATTAGCTTTTACCATTAAAACCACTACACTGTAGTGTGTTTTGGGCCATATTCCATTAGAACCAATAAAATTCCCAATAAAACCAATTAAACCAATAGAATTTCTTTAATGGTGTCTATTGTTTTTTTTAGCAGGGGACAATATGATATTAATAAATAACACTTACCATTTATATGTTAATTGTACTTTGTCAACGACGATGCCTAGCACTCCATGGATCATGTCTTGCCATATCCAAACATCCTTCTTGGATATGAAATAGTTTAATGCCAAAAGTTGCTCTTTTTTTTAAATAAACTTGTGTTTAAAACTACTTAGAACACTATCTAAGGCTGCATTGAAAAGTAAATTTGCGTCTGCTGCCGTGTTGGATAAACAAAACTGCGTCGGTGTGTCGCATATACGTCATCCTCGTCTTGCTGCCCTCTCCCCGTTCTGTGATTGGTTCCCTATTTCATGGGCAAAAAAGGTCCATAGTTTCCATGCTAGACTTGCAGTGTGAATAAATTTGTGCGCAAGGCAGCATGGGGAAACCCAGGTGGTGAGTGAAACTGGCTTCTGAAATGAAATAAGGCAGGGATGGATTTGAATTTGTCCACCGAGATCTGATTGGATCGTTTGAAGTTGGTTCGTGTTGCTAATTGCTAATCGCAGCGATTTTTCCCGGACCCCTCTTATGACCGTAAGTAAAGAGAGATCGTTTTGAGGAGGGGAGGAGATTTGCATTTTTGATTAAAGATTATGAGGGGACATGAATTTTAAAAAAATAATGAAGCTCTTAGATAAGTTATTTGTAAAAAAAAATTTTTTTTTTACAAAACATTAATTACAGTTTTTTATTTTATTTTCATTGCGACTTTAAATTCAAATTTTTGTGTACGAATACCTTTATGGGTGGTTTATATTATATCATCATATCATATTATGTTTATATTATATTATGTTTATATTATATTTAACTTAAACTTGATTACTTACTGTATGTATGAAAAAAATGTATGAATTGACTTGCATAATTAAGTTATTTAAACTTCATGCTGCATTTGCTGCTACCCAGTCTCACAAAGTTTCGTGATATAGTCACGTATTTTTTTGATTCTTTTTTCGTGCTATTATCACGAAATTTCGTGTTTTTTCGAGACACCCCTCGCTGCAGACTGTAGCGCGGTGACATCACGTACTGACGTCAGGTATGTTCTACGTATCGTATGTCTTTAATGCGCATGTACAAAATATTTCACTTTAATCAGTAGGTGGCGGTAATGCGCCTAAAAGTTTAATGCCAACCTTAATAATACAGCGAAGAAGAAGTTTTTCTCGTCTGCAATTCTGGATTAGCGTTTTCTCGAAAGGGATTAATTCGATTGCGGTAAGTCGATTACATAAAATAAATATTTATGCTTTATGTTTGCTTTTAGTTGTTATTAAACATTATTTCTGTTCAAAATTGTACATTCGAACTTTTTTGCTTATAAAACGCATTTTGTTTCTCCCTAGTAGTTTTTTACATTCACACATCATGTTGAGGAATTGAGATTCCCTATATTTATCAAATAACATTTACGTTCATGTGATGGGTAAAACCTGTTTATGTGAGATATTTTATATATAGTGTTTTTCTTTGGAAAACATACATTCCAAAACATATTATCGTAATTTTTACTCCACTACATTTCATAATTTCAAGTTTTTGGTTTATATTTAATATTTAAGTACTACATAAAACATCTAGTAATTTTTTTGTACTTTTACTTAAGTAAAAATTATTTTCGTACTTTTACTCAAGAAACTAAAAGTACACAATTTTTATGTAATTAGGCATTAAATCAATTTTAATATGCAATGTAAAAGGAATACACAGTATGACTCTATGCTTTAGAATGGTGTGAACATTTTTTAGTAAAGAAAAGTAAATATTTTCCCTACACAAACACTTTGATAAAGCGCAGATGCTTGAAAAACGTAACTAAAATACTTAAGTATTATACACCTCTGTTATTTTCTAACTAATACATCCCTTAAAGGAAACCGGACCAGAGAATGAATTGATGCCATCTGTTTGAACCAAAGTGCTCAGGAGGAAGGCTTCCTTACTTGAGGACTGCTTCAGCATGTAGAAGGAACAGTAAGTAACAGCAAGCATACAACTATATTTTTACCTTTTACCCTTTACCCATGCAGTGAAGTACTGTAGTATGTGTACTATTAAATATGACCTTGAATGTTAAAAGATTTTAAAATATTCTTCTTTGAATATTAAAAGATTGTTAATGCTTGTCTTTTGGTAGTGAAGGATCTTCTTGAACCACAGGTATATATACTTGATTACTTGACCAAGGTATAAACTGTCAATCTATCTGTTTCTCTTTTTATTGTCTAATGTAGTTGCATTTTAAACTGACTGTTGGCTATTTTTGACAGATGTCACCTGAGATCCTGTGGCAGATCCTGATGGGAGTAGTCAAGGTTGATGGCGATGTGGCTGTCTTGAGGCTTGCACTCAAATGCTAGATGTTTAGGGACATTGTCAGTGAGCCCAAATTTAAAGAACAGGCTCACTTTTTGGGGCTTGACAGTAAGTTCTTTAAATCCTTAATAATGTGGAGTACTCTAAAAATTATTTAAGAAAACTCTTTGTCCGTCTACATCTTTATTCTCTGGTAGACTGTATTGCCTTCAAAACCTTTCAACTTTCAGCTAGAAAAGTACCCTGAACTTAAAATTGTACTAAGCATATCTTTGTCTAGCATGTGTAAATTAATCTCATTTAAAATGTTTTCCTTATATGACTATGTTAACATGATATTTTAATGCCGTTCTTTATAATAATTGAATATGGTTTGATTTGTATTTTGTCTAAATTAGGTCATGAGAACTGGATTGTGTTCTACAGACAACAGTTTCGGATGCCCTACTGTCTGATTCAATGCTTCCACTGTGGAGTAATCTTCAAAGACTGTCCACCTGGCAATGTTGGGGAAAAATATTTGCACAAGTTACATAATAATATACGAGCATATATTTGACATGACTTTAATTCTCCTATTCATTAAAACGTATAAGTATACAAGTATAGGTTTTGTCTTTATTTCACTTGATAGTACTTGATGCTAGTATTGCATCCCTAAGTTGATGTTTCGAATTAAAGTGCAGTTCACCTCACAGATCTTTCATATTCTAATGCTAAACAGGCTCTTTAATAGGACTTAGGTCAGATGATGATGTGGGTCACATATTGTTTGATTTCTTTTTATATTTTAGGCCCATAATAATTAAAATAGTCAGTGATGCTTTTTGCAGTATGGGATGGTATATTGTCCTCCATGAAAGTAAATTTATTTCAGAAGACATAATTCCTTCTATCTCATAGTAAAAAACTATGTTTTAGGAACTCTACATATCTTCTAGATGTCCATTTGACACCCCCCAGGGACCTACAATCTTACTTCCCAATATTCCAGTCAAAATCATTACTCTGCCACCTCTCCCTAATGTTACAGTCTTGTTTGAACATAGTGGCTATTCACCAATAATCCAGAATGACATTCATCTATACTATTCAGTGTATTTTTGCATGTCTTTGTATTCTTATAGCTCACATCAAATGTATTATTTTTGCAAGTTTTGGTTTGGGGAGGGGTAGAAATACAGCTTTATGCACTTAAGGATCCTGTATCGAGAGGTTCTTGGGATTCCAGGGACACCAGCAGGTTTAAATACATGTTTTCTTGGTGTTTTTTAATGATGCCTTTTTCTAATATTTTCCTAAAATATATTTTAAAAGCCTTATAGTCAAATCTCATGAATCTTATAATAGTTCAATGATTTCTGTTTAGGGACACCAAATATAAATTGTTATATGAAATAATTTGCTTTTTTATACCATATTGTATGAGAACCACAACTTGCTCTATAATATGGAACAGCATATTTTGCGTATTTTTCAAAGTATTAAAATATCTTTTGACATTTTTATTTCATTTAAATATAACAGCATCCACACGGTCATATAACTGTTGAGGGTGAAATAGAATTTGAAAACTTACTGGCTGTATTGGAAAAATAAACAAAAATGGCATTTGCATAATCATTTGGAATGCAGTGTATTATACCCTGTATATCGTTTCATGTGTCGTGTTTATAAAACGAAGCAACACATTGTGTTATCATGGAGATGTGTCTTCCAAAATAAAGGATGAGGAGACTGAAAACATACTGTACGTAGTTGATTTAACTTTAAAGTACTTTACCATAAATGTCTAACTTTTTTTTGAAGGCAACAAATATGCCCCGAAATATAAAACCCATAAAAGAACCATATGTCAGAAGGAAGATTAAAATATATACAAGGTGTCATTAATGTTCACTGTTCCAGTACACAAAATAAAGTTTGCGCTGTACACACAGGTTTAAAAAAAAGTAACTTTAAAATACAACCGATAAAGCTGAGTTTGCTCTGTATTTCCCTATACTTGTTTTTATGCGTGTCAAAGGCGTGTCACACGTCGTTAAAAGACATGAATATTAAAGACATACGTGCATGCGCACAGAAGACATACTGACGTCAGTAGGTGTGATGTCACCGCGCTACAGTCAGCAGCGAGGACTACTTGGTTTTTTCGTAGTCGTATAACGAATTCCTGTTTTCGTGTGATTATCACGTATTGGTTAATCGACTGTTTCCTCCCACTTTTAAACCATTGTCGCTTCGGCTTAGGGTTAGATTTGGTGCTTGCATTAGAATGTCACTTAATATATTGATCTATACTATTTTTCCTGATTTATTTTTTTATATGTCGCCTGGCGTTAGGGTTAGAGTTGGGTTTGGTTAGGGATGTCATTTTATGTAAATCTAACCTGTAGCAAATGGCTCGGAGTCAAATAGAGGCCATTGGGCATCTGGATTTCAACAGCCCTAAAATTGTGATAATTAGATAACCCTGTCTCCTCTATCACCTATCAAGGCTGTAAAGTGGGCAACAATTAAAACAAATGCCGTCGTAAAAGGACGTTCAAAGGAATTCCATCAGAGCCGTTCAAACGAATATCGCCAGAGACACAACAGGGGGCGCAGACTGTATGTCTGTGATGAAACCACATTTAAAAATCACAATGAGCTGTTTAAATGTATATATATGTTATATCCCTTTACTGCATGATCAGGTATGTGTGATGTAACTGTGTGTTAACACTTTAGTTAGATTTTGTTCACTGTAGCATGGTTCATATCTTAGGTATGAAATTATTATTCAACGTGATCTTAAACCCATGTCTTGTCTAGTATCGAATTAATCTACTCTTTATTTCCCAATCATTTCTATGTATCATATTACCATAAGCCGCATCAATGTCATTTAGTATCGATTTGAAGAGTTATGGAAACAAAGTTTTATCCTTATGCAATTACGCAAATGTGATGTCTGAAAGAACAAAGGCTTGTTTCCCCGCGCGACCGAACACTTCACGCATTGGTCAAACACCCAAAATGGGCTGGGCGTGTGAAAGGTCAAAACGGCCTATCGCCCAAGCCATCATAGCTCAATTGCTCAGTTCGCTCAATAGCTCAATTCGAACGATTCGCTCAGTAACTCAGTCAGTGGCTTAGTTCACTCATGAGCGCCCAGTCGCCCGGTTACCCAGGTAACCCGTCAGCGCAGTTTGGAAACTCGCTGAGACTCACCCAGAGTCCCTCGGATTCATCATCTTTTCTCTGAGCCCTGTCTCTTCAGGACAGTCTTTCCTGGCTCTGCGCTAGAGTTCGGAAAACCACGCGGACCAATCCGCCCTACGAAACACCTTAACGGACTACATCTTACGAACACATCTGGACTCTCTCTCTCTCCTTGCTCGCACCGCGTGCAGCAGAAACTTCGCAACGAAAACACAAAGAGCCAAATGCAAGTATAAACTTGTTTTACTCGCTGATGTTTAAGCTTTACCCCTTATAAAATTAAGGCGCTACTTAGAGATTATCCGATGGTTTGTGCAGATGTTAAGCAATAGTGCTTTGCCAATCTTTTACTCTCTCTCTCTAGCTCTTTCAATCTTTTCTTTCTCATCTATGTTTTATGTTATTGTATGTGTGTATGTTTAGTTAGTCGTTATATGTACTTCATTTTATAGTTAATAAACCGGTTTGCATTTTCACAATTGAATTGTTTCTGTGTTCAATGCTCACGAAAGTAAAGTCACTATCTCTGCCTTTTGATCCAGCTACACGCTGCGAGTAGCACTGTATATCAGTGAGAAGGTTAATTTTAAAGGCCATGAAATTAACATTTCTTAGACGTTAATATACGATTATGGATATATGTCTTCGGTGGACGAACACATTAATTAATTGTTATTATTAATTCTGCTACGCCAGGTAAAACCTGATAAACTTGTATAATTAATTACAGTTAATTATACATAATATTCCCTTTTGAGCTAAAATCTAAGATTCCCTTGGGAATCCCCGTAGTGTTTCGGTCGGAGGTTCATAGTGTTTCAAATAACGTTATTTCCCTCCTCCCGCATAAATTCGCTACATATAATGGTGGAGAACGCGCGGGCAGATTTAAACATTATTTTCTGAGCAAACCAGTTACAAATCAAATGTGTTTTTGCATTGTGTGAATGAAAAAGAACTATCAGCTATAACTGATTTCGCTCTTTATTTGTATGAATGAAAATGTATTTTCCTGTATCATTTTCAGGACGTAACAGACTCGCGCCCCTGTTATGTATAGTTAACTGCAGTCTTTAAGGTAACCGTATTAAAAAACACTTTGATACGCTGCATTACCGTCTGATTCCGCCTAATAAAGAGTAGAATTCCTTTATTTAGAGCGAAGCGGTGGTCGAGTGAATACTCCCATCTGATAAGGCCTTTTTGTTAAATCTCCAGGAAATGATTTACAATTAGAGAAGCTGTCTATTGTATTTTTCCATTTTATTCACGTACGTGGATTTTTAAAATTGTAAGCACCGAGGGTAAGACTTTTCAATTTTAAAGGAGATAAAAACTTGATCAAGTATTTATAGTCACAACGTATGATAAAGCACGTTGGATTCTTGTTGATTTCGTGTCCCGGTAACGTAAGCCAAAAGAGGCACCGGCTGAACACGAGCAAATTACATCCGTCGTCTTGGCAACGCAGCGGCCGCCGATGTAACTACTGTATAGAAGCGAATCTTTGTCAGTTTAAAGCGTACTACCTAGTTCTAACACTAGATGTCAGTCTTGAGTGTCTAACACTTCTTCTTCTCCATTACTCTACGTCTGACTTCCGCTTTCTTTGTTTGTTGGGCGAAATATCGCCATCTAGTGGGCTCGTTTGGTCCTCTCATAAACTCTTTTGGGAGTGTATGACAGGAATCAAACTTGGATTTTTGACCTTACTTCAATAACTAGGTTATTCTACTACTTTGTAGTTTTATTTCCTACATATTGAATGTTATGGTCTTAAATTATAAATAATAATTAATATTGCTGTGGCTTTATTAATTTATTATTTCTTTATTTAATTTTTATTTTATTTTGATTTATTTTATTTCATTTTCTTTGCTGGTCTCTCTCACTCCTTACTCTCCTGTTCTCTTTTCTATTGTAGAGATTGTATTTTTAATTAAGTTTAAATTTAAATTCAATGCAGTTTGATTTATTTTAAATTTTAATTGAATCAATTCTTTACTGTGAATAGAATTCAGCCCCATAAGTCCCATTCTCAGTGAATTCATTTATGTTTTAACTGGTGCAATAGGATAAGCCCCTGTGCATCTCTTTAAAGCTAACACTTGATAGATGAATCAGAGGCTTCACCAGCGGTGAGTTCTACAAGAGACCGGTCCCGCTGAACTGACTCGAGTGTGTACAGTCGGGGTGCTGCGGTAGCTCCCTCCTTAGCACCTTAGGCAGCAAGACACAGTGCAACCTCTGCCACCGGGCACTCCAATCGCTAACCTTGCCAGCTGACACACCAAAGCCCTAGCGGCAGTGCCAGTTGGTGGGTGACACCTTTGAGTGCGGCCCGGCGGTGTGAAGGGTGTGACTGTTGAGCGGTCGAGGTGGGGAGGGCAGAAGGCCCGGCACTCTTGGCTGCGTGCTCAGGGAAGCGCCTTGTCTCTGTGTTCCACCCTGGGTTTCCTTAAATAGTCAACGAGTGTTGGTGTAAAAGAGATGCACTTTTCTCCCCTCTGTAGCCACTAGAGGCACCAGATCCCTATCAGGTTGGGCCTAGCCCAGCCAATCTAGCTAAGCCACTCCCCTAACTCGCATGACTCCATAGTGCCCTCTCCCTGTAAGGCCCTGTCATCAAATTTAGGGTAGAGAACCTGCTAAGCTGAAACAGGAAACCCCTTTTTCACCTCCTATCCTTTTCATTTTCCCAGCCTTAGGACTTCGTCTGTTGGCTGTCTCAATTCACATTTTCAGTTTATTTTATTATTTTTATTTATTTTATTTTATTTTATTATTTTATTATCATTTATTTGTTTTTTCCTCTCTTTTCCCTTTCCTGTTTCATTTCATTTCCAGCAACCTTGCTTTATGTTTTATTATTTTTTTTTATCATTATAATTAATTAATTTTAATTATTTTGATTCACTTTATTTTGGGTTGAAAGAGCAAAACTGCACAAACCATTAGGAGAATTCATTAGTAATACGCTCGAATAACCAAATGTCCAAGGCGACCTATAGGTTTTAACAAAGCGACAAATTACTAAAATTTTTCCCTTATTTCCCCACACTGATTATCTGTGCCGTCGGAGAAAGGCCCTGATAATAAGCTTATAGCCCACATATATATATTTTATTGCCGTAGCTCGCTGAACTGTGCGGACTCGCATTGGCTCTTTGTGTTTTCTCTTCTACCAGTGTGTCAACATGTCCAGATTACCAAGCCCTGTCAACCACTGGGACCAGCTAGAGGCCTGGCTCAGCGCTGTGACATCTGAACTCCTGCCCAACCTCGCCAATGAACTGCAACACTTGGAAAGAGAGCAACTCGACGGCACCCTGGACAAGTTCATAGCCCACGACCCAACAAGGAGCTACAGTCACAAGGACATAGCCAAGATCACAGGTGCCATCGCTCACAACCTCATCATCCAGCTTAAACTGGGCGAAAGGAACATCGCCCAACTGGAACAGGATGCAGCAGCTCTACAGCTCCAAGCGGCAGAGGCACGGAGGAATCAGGAGGACGCGCAGAATCGTCTAGATCAGCTGACACAGGGATCAGAAGATCAACACCCATCGACGGAGGAGGAACACTGGAGGCTAAAGGACAAGATTGGACAACTCCAAGAGGCCTTGTCAAAACTCCGCACCGACACAGAGCACAAGGAGCAACAGGAAAAGACAGCCAGAGAAGAGCTGTCTGGAAAGCTCCAGCAGGCTGAACATCTTCTGGTGAGAGCAAAGGCAGAACTGAAGGAACGTGATGCCAAGCTGAAGGCCTGTGAGAATCACCTGCGAGCGGCTCGAGATGAAGGTCGAGCTCTGGCTCAGCAGCGAGACCAGGCAAGGGACGACCTTGACTCCGCCCAAAGAGAACTCATTTATGCATATAAACTGCAAGCTGAACAAGTAAGGGAAAAAGCAACCTTTCCCTTTCATTCAACCAGTGAGCCTGTACCCCCCCACCAAAGCTTTTCTGTTGAAAAGGGGGGCGGGAGCCCACTGTTAAAGACATCAGCCAGCATCCCAGAACCTCTCACTACCATAGGGGGGTGGGGACAGACAAATTTCCCAAGGTCACCTGCAGACATGCCCGGCGTGGCACCCAAAGACCTCGACAAGCTGGCTAGAAACATCCCAACATTTACCCCAGAGCCTGCAGGTGGCCATGATATCCACTCTTACCTGCAGGACATTGACTTTTATTTGCAAACACTGCCAAATGTAACCACAAGAGACAAACTGTATCTGCTACGGGTTACTTCCAGTCGTGAGGTGAGGAGTTTCCTTGACCGGCAGCCAGAAAATGTCAAGATGGATTACAAGCAGCTGCAAAAGGCTTTAATAGAAGAGTTTTCGGATCCAGAGGCAGAACAAGGACTTGTTACAGCGATGGACCTCAAACAGAGCCGAAACGAAACTCCACAGGCCTACTACAACAGACTCAGGCGAGCTTACTTTGGCTCACGGAATGAGCCAGGAATGGAGGAGGACTTTAACTTCAGGACCCTCTTCCTGCGAAATCTTCACTTCACAGTAAGCCAACACTTAGGGGTTATGGCCTGCCCTCGCACGATGACAACCAGGCAGCTGCGGGACTTGGCCCAGAAAGCTTATGGTAAACAAAAAGCGGCCTCTGAAAAGACTGTTAAAAACCCTGTCATTCTCCCTGTCTCTGAACTGTACCCTGAACTACCACTGGAGGGCGCACGACAACGCCACAGTGAAAGACCTTTCAACAGAGGGCCAAGAGGGTCAAGAGACTTTACAGCCAGCCAGGAATGGTACAGCCATGAAGGGGCTCGTCCCAAGCACCAAATGGGACGCGCCGAGAGGTCATGGAGCCGGCTAAACTCATCAGACAACCAGAAGGGTGGCGGCTCGTGGGAACCTGGCCGACGACCTAGAGGTAACCGTCCTGCACCTTGCAGATCAAATACTGGTCACAGACAACAGAGAGATCAGTCTCGATACACACAGAGCAAGGCTAAGTCTGAACTACCCCAGAAACAGAGTGACACAGACACGTCTGAAACAGCAGAGATTCTGAGAATATTGAAGGAGTTAATCCAAAAGAGGCCCCACAAGGAGGACCACGAAGACAAACCCGACTCCTTATTCATCCCACAAACCAAAGGCTTTGGCATACAAACAATATCTCAAACACCAACCAAACAAAGCCTGCAAGTACCAGAGAGTGCTGTGTTAAGTGTCTCTTTCCCTCCAGAGTCACAGGAAACCAGCCTTGACTGCCTTCCTAGTAATACCACAGCCCCAGTACCAAGCCTCCTGGGAAACCTGATCGAAAGAGGAGAAGCTAAAAAGCTATATCTATCCATCACCTTGGAAAATGAGGTTGAACTAGAAGCCCTCGTCGACACCGGAGCTGACCTAACGCTGATGTCATCCCAGCTTTTCACCAGACTCCAGAACAGAGCTAAGGCCCAAAATTTGACCCTTAAACCCCAAAGGTGTATGCTGAATGTGCAGTCTTACAGCCAGACTGAAGTTCAACTGCAACAGGTGATTCCCATCCACCTGACGATCGGTCCTATGAGCATCATACACCCTGTGTACATCTCACCAATGGACTCATACCCTCTCCTCATTGGCAAAGACCTGCTAGACCGCTTTGAACCCTTAATGGACTTTAAACAGTTAAAAATTTGGGCTCAAGTGCGAGAACCTTTACCCTTTCAATCAGCCAGATCATCTAAGGTAAACTGCCAGGTCACACAGGTCATGGACGACCCCCCAGCCAGCCGCGGGAACTTCGTCTCAGACCTAAACTTCAAAAGTTCACTGCTCTGCAATCTGCATCCAGCCAAAGACTCAGAGCCATACCCAGGACTTGACACACAAGTTCAACAAAATTTAAAAGATGCAGATGCCATGCAGGATGATGCAGATCATCAGAAACTACAAGCCTTTAACATCGCTACCCAAGCTATGTTAAACCACCTCTCAGACCCCTCCACCTACCCTATCACAAACTCTGACCTGTCTGCTGCTCCAACCCGCAAACGTCTCAACGATGTCAGGCACCTGCTGCGCATACAACACAACATCCTCGGGTATGTCCCTGATGACCGCACTACACCTGCGCTTGTGGTTCCTCAGGACCATAGGGGGGTCATACTAATGTATGCGCATGACACAACATGTGCCGCACACCACCGCACAAAAGCCACTTATGAAACACCGAAACAGGTGGCATACTGGCCTGGAATGCAGCACGATGTAGCAGAACACATCAAGAAATGTCTGGTTTGCTGCCAGTTCCAACCGGCTAAGCCAAACCATGGAGCACCACTTCAAAAAAGAGGTGTCAACTTTTCAGTGTCAGACCTCCAGATAGACTGGGTTGGACCATTACCCAGGCCAACGAGGGGCAACAAACACTTTCTCACGGTCATCTGCCAATTCACAAAGTTGGCAGAATGCTTTCCAGCACCCAATGACACCACTCACCAGTATCTGGATGAACTTCATCTGGGAACGACCTTCGCTTTTCGAACGACCAAGATCTGGTCCTACAGTTTCGCCCTGCCAATTCAGACAGCTCACCAACTGCTGTCAAAGAAATTTCTGCCACACTGGACAGGACCTCATGAGATTGTGGACAAACTCTTCCCCATTGCATACCAGATCAAGATGGGCAGGAGTCAGAAGGAACCAATTTCCAGATGGGTCCACCAGAACCAAGTCAAGAGACACTCAACATTATGGCACGATAGTAAAGGGGAAACGAACCAAACTTCTCCACACTGCCTCATCACTAGAACTCTGCCACCTAGGGAACAGCCGCCAATGAAAAGAAAGAGAACTGTCCTGACCAAACAAGGACCGGTAGTGCTCGCCTATTGTTCTTTCTCTCTCTCCCTCTCTGTCACCAGGATGCTGCTGTGGATCACTGTTCTGTACATCAGCCTACAGGGGGGATGGCCGCAACCTGAAATCATGTCGCCGGGTCCCGTCTCAGGCATCGTCCTTAAAGAGCAACCTGGACTCCTGATCACGAACTGCAGAACACATAGCCAAAAAGTCTATGTCCGACTCAACCCCCGTGATGTCTACAGAGCACACTACACAGCATTAGCACCAGAAACCAGTTGGGCAGGAGAACGATGGGCGCAGAACGCTATGATTCACGCAGAGGTTGACATCAAACACATGCTGTACCAACTTCAGAAGACACAGGCAGGTCTTGGCCGACAAACCAAGCGTCACAAGCGGTTCCTGGGAGCCCTACTCGGAGCCGCCGCAGCAGCCATTCCACCCTGCCTGGTACCCCTAAGCCTGGTACAGACCATTTTACCCTCCGCCACTGCAGGCCCAACAAACACCCTGCAGGCGCATCTGGCCTACTCCCTAGGTAGCGCAATTCCATTAAGCATAGCCCCTGAACAAGACGAACTTGCTTTTCTGATAAACCTGCCAATCATCGAGTCACACAACATCTACAGACTCAAAGACATTGTCAATGTTGGCTTCTGGCAGGGAAACACTCACATCAGAATACGCACCCCCACTTTCGTGGCTTACCATGACAGTAATGAACAGCTGTACCTTGCACCAAACCTGCACATGTGCAGCCTCACTAAAGACATTAATTATCTCTGCCCCAGCAAACCTTTCCTTCAGGACAACACTGACGGCATCTGTGGGCTGCGGCCCATGAAGATTGACTCTCGTTGTCCTGCCTCAGCTAAACCACGAGCCGAGGTCACTACCACCCAAGCTGAGATCGTAGGTGACCGATGGCTGGTCAACACCCCAGCCAGCACGGCCACTTTGACCTACGACCAACACGACACAGCCACCGCATCAGTGTACCAAACCAGACGATGTGGATCCAAGTTCCAAAAGGTGCGATTCTTCACATCGATGAACTCGCACTCTATCACCTTCCCAGTGAGGAGTACCACATCGAACTGGAATTTTCAACTTTCTTCAGGGACCACAACTTCACTTTAGACCCTGAACTGGAGATGAGGATTGCAGAAGGGGGGGACCCAACTAATTGATGTCACGCCCATCGACACTGCCCTCCAGGCACTTGCTCGCATGCCAGCTCTGCACAGCCTCCCTGTTTTCAGAGCCTGGACCGCCGCTGATACGGTACTGTGCCTCTCCACATGAGTAGGATACGCCCATACTCTTGGCCTCACTTTCATCCTGTACCGAAGAGTCAGCGGGATGCAGGAAACAGTGAACAAGTGCACAGCTGCCGTCCCTCGAGCCTTCAAGCGGAACCGTGGGAAGCAAGACACACAAGCCGAGCAAGAGCCCAACCTCATCGAAATCACCCCTCTGCAGGCACCCCGAAGCGCTGCAGAAAATTAAGATACACCTGCCATCCAGACCAAATGACCTGTCCAACCATCGCCTATTGAACCATCGCCCACCAAAGTCTCTCAAGACCCTGGTGGCCATGAAGGGGGGATATGTAGCAAATGGCTCGGAGTCAAATAGAGGCCATTGGGCATCTGGATTTCAACAGCCCTAAAATTGTGATAATTAGATAACCCTGTCTCCTCTATCACCTATCAAGGCTGTAAAGTGGGCAACAATTAAAACAAATGCCGTCGTAAAAGGACGTTCAAAGGAATTCCATCAGAGCCGTTCAAACGAATATCGCCAGAGACACAACAGGGGGCGCAGACTGTATGTCTGTGATGAAACCACATTTAAAAATCACAATGAGCTGTTTAAATGTATATATATGTTATATCCCTTTACTGCATGATCAGGTATGTGTGATGTAACTGTGTGTTAACACTTTAGTTAGATTTTGTTCACTGTAGCATGGTTCATATCTTAGGTATGAAATTATTATTCAACGTGATCTTAAACCCATGTCTTGTCTAGTATCGAATTAATCTACTCTTTATTTCCCAATCATTTCTATGTATCATATTACCATAAGCCGCATCAATGTCATTTAGTATCGATTTGAAGAGTTATGGAAACAAAGTTTTATCCTTATGCAATTACGCAAATGTGATGTCTGAAAGAACAAAGGCTTGTTTCCCCGCGCGACCGAACACTTCACGCATTGGTCAAACACCCAAAATGGGCTGGGCGTGTGAAAGGTCAAAACGGCCTATCGCCCAAGCCATCATAGCTCAATTGCTCAGTTCGCTCAATAGCTCAATTCGAACGATTCGCTCAGTAACTCAGTCAGTGGCTTAGTTCACTCATGAGCGCCCAGTCGCCCGGTTACCCAGGTAACCCGTCAGCGCAGTTTGGAAACTCGCTGAGACTCACCCAGAGTCCCTCGGATTCATCATCTTTTCTCTGAGCCCTGTCTCTTCAGGACAGTCTTTCCTGGCTCTGCGCTAGAGTTCGGAAAACCACGCGGACCAATCCGCCCTACGAAACACCTTAACGGACTACATCTTACGAACACATCTGGACTCTCTCTCTCTCCTTGCTCGCACCGCGTGCAGCAGAAACTTCGCAACGAAAACACAAAGAGCCAAATGCAAGTATAAACTTGTTTTACTCGCTGATGTTTAAGCTTTACCCCTTATAAAATTAAGGCGCTACTTAGAGATTATCCGATGGTTTGTGCAGATGTTAAGCAATAGTGCTTTGCCAATCTTTTACTCTCTCTCTCTAGCTCTTTCAATCTTTTCTTTCTCATCTATGTTTTATGTTATTGTATGTGTGTATGTTTAGTTAGTCGTTATATGTACTTCATTTTATAGTTAATAAACCGGTTTGCATTTTCACAATTGAATTGTTTCTGTGTTCAATGCTCACGAAAGTAAAGTCACTATCTCTGCCTTTTGATCCAGCTACACGCTGCGAGTAGCACTGTATATCAGTGAGAAGGTTAATTTTAAAGGCCATGAAATTAACATTTCTTAGACGTTAATATACGATTATGGATATATGTCTTCGGTGGACGAACACATTAATTAATTGTTATTATTAATTCTGCTACGCCAGGTAAAACCTGATAAACTTGTATAATTAATTACAGTTAATTATACATAATATTCCCTTTTGAGCTAAAATCTAAGATTCCCTTGGGAATCCCCGTAGTGTTTCGGTCGGAGGTTCATAGTGTTTCAAATAACGTTATTTCCCTCCTCCCGCATAAATTCGCTACAAACCCTAAAACAATGGTAAGAAAATAGGACAAAACAGTCGAGTAACCAATACGTGATAATCACACGAAAACAGGAATTCGTTATACGACTACGAAAAAACACGAAATTTCGTGATAATAGCACGAAAAAAGAATCAAAAAAATACGTGACTATATAACGACATTTCGTGAGACTGGGCTGTTTTTTACAGTGTAGTAGTACAGATGTTTGATGTAAGAGCTCCACCATGTGGCATTATGAAAATCATATTGTCTGTCTGGCATGTACTTCAGTGATATGTTTGCTTTACAGCTCCGTGTTTGGCCAACACATTTTTTTGTCACAGCAGCATGTGCATCAACAACACGCTGGTCTGTAATGGTGTTCAGAATTGTGTGTTCCCTTGGGATGAGAATAACTGCAAAGGTAAACGTGTGACTGTGCATGTCAAATTACCTGTGACACATTACATGTATGTAAATAATGCATGTATGTAATAATGTTAAGTTATCAATGTTTGGACATCATAAGTTATAATGGGGTAAAATTAAATGTGATCAGTTTTAGTTCCACAATATAACTTGATATAACTTACTATATAAGCTAAAATAAACCAGCGAGGTCCTGTACTGATTGCCCGAGTAACTTAATTACATTATAAGATTGATAATAAGTGTACAATTTCACTGTCCTCACATTTAATCAAGTATGCTGTAATGTATGAGGGATGCATGACTGAAGAAATGTAGTGCACTTAATGTGAGATAGTGGTGTTACGTACTACATGTGTTTACAATTAATCTTTCAAATGAACAACTTCACGTTTTTAATATGCAGTATCATATTTCTGTTAGTGTAATTTTAGTTTACAGGAATTTTTTAAATATTAAAATTATATATTTTTTAGGATAGGCCTATATAAGAATATTTGGTAATGTTAACAAGATTTTAATGAAGTATTAGTAATTGTTGAAATTAACATTAACAAAGATGAATAAATGCTGTATAAGTGCAGTTCATTATTAGTTCATGTTGAGTAATGTAGCTAACTAATGTTAACTAATGAACCTTATTGTAAAGTGTTACCATATATTTATATCACAAAGTTAGGCTATATATTTTTCAGCATGGCACATTCAAGTACACAATGACACTAGACTAAAATTAAATGGGTTTAAATTAAATTGAATGTAGATTTCTAGACTAAAATCTCATGGCATTTAGTTGAATAAAATTAGACTAAAACTAAATCAATTCAGATGACAAAAATATGACTAAAACTAAATTCATTTTTTGTCCAAAGACTATGACTATGTTTAATCTGTGTTTGTTCTGCCAGGTCAAAATTTTGAGGAGTTTGATTTCTTTTCTATATTAGGAAATAAAACCTCATAAATAAACTTTCTTAGTTTTCACTGCCCAGATCTACAATGTCTCTTTGTGTTGAGGACTAGTGCATCTTTGAGCCAACATTCAGTACGAGTAAAAATACTTGAGTACTTTTAAATTGGGTTACTTTAATACTTTTACTCAAGTCGTATTGAAATTGGTAACTTGTAACTTGTAGTGGAGTAATTTTTACAGTAAGGAATTTGTACTTTTACTCAAGTATGGCTTTCAGCTACTCTTTACACCTCTGTCCACAATTATATAAAACCCGTATGGGAAAACCCAGCCACAATCTTTGGTGATTTCTACAACTATGTTTTCTACATAAAAACAGAAAAAATATTATATTTAAATCTCTCTCTCTCTCTCTCTCTCTCTCTCTCTCTCTCTCTCTCTCTCTCTCTCTCTCTCTCTCAGAAAAGAAGTCAAAAAGTGTTTTCCAACAGATGAGTAAAACTCATTGCACTGTGATTGGAGTGGCAACTGGTGTGGTCTTTCTCCTTCTCATGATCTCTGTATTTATACAAATGAAACAGCCGAGAAAGAAGGTGACTATTTAAAAAATAATATTGGTAGAAATAATAATAAAATAATATCATAACAAATATTAAAAATAATAAATTAGAAATACAAAATTACCACATTTTTAATCCCCATCAGCATTTATTAAAACAATATTCAATATTTAGAGGTAATTTGGAGTAATTTAGAGTAAATTTTTTGCTGCTATATAGTGGTAGAGCATTGCATTAACAGTGTAATAGGTCATGGGTTCGAACCATAGAAAAAAGTGTCCGAGACGTCACCCATAGGTTTGTGAAGAGGTTTAATGAAGTAGGCGGTGCCTGCCGTCGCCATCTTGGCCGCACGTCACCACGCATCCCTCGCTGATAACCGAAAATGGATAAAAAGGCGGGACATGGGTGTAGCTAAGTTGGCTGGTTGCTGAAACCATGCCGCGTAGCTCGACTCTAGTGACTCTTATTAGTGTTAATATAATTTAAACAGATGAGTTACAAAAAAATGTACCCCCCTCACAGATGTCATGAAGGGAAAAATAAGCTATATAGACCAAAAAGACTTTTTGTACCAGGCTGTAAACATATTATTTCCTGCTGTAAAGTCGGGCATTTTAACATGGGGGTCTATGGGAATTGACTCCCTTTTGGAGCCAGCCCCTAGTGGCCAGTCGATGAATTGCAGTGTAAGTCACTTCCGTATTGGCTTCATCAGAGAGATCGGAAGGTTGCCCTTTGGTTTGACACATACTGATAAAAAATGTATACCTTGTAATCCACTGTAAGTCGCTTTGGATAAAAGCACCTGTTTTTACAAAAATGTAAATTGGTGCGAGTTAAAATATTGCAGTACTTTGACTGTTTGTTTATTTTCCCCCAACCCTTAATCTGTATCACTTAAAACTTAAAGGTTTTAAATCGAAAGAGTTTGGAAATGCAGGAATTCTCTGAGCCGCCCCAGTACGAGCTGTTCTCCATGCGGGAAGCTGAGATGTCAGATGAACTTTCGGAGGAGCTGGAGACTCTGCAGAAGCTCCGCCGGTCCTCCAATACATCCCGCTGCATCCACGAGCATCACTGCGGTGTGCAGGGCAGCGCTCCTCCCGTTGCCATGGCTACCAGACCGCATCACCTTGCTCAGGCTTCAGAGGAACTGAGCGGGATTGTAGGGGCCAGAGGCTGGAGCAGTTACCACGAGCGTAGGAGCGGGTCACACGCTTTCACACGCGCACACCCTTACAGGGCACAGAGTCTGCGTGAGACACTGAACGATGGGGAGTTGGGTCTGGAGGAGCGGGTTATGGAGGAGATCGGGTACAATGATGTTTTCAGCCGTGAAGGTGTTTTGATGGTGCGTAACCCTGTCCAGCAGCGCTCCCTGTCCATGGACTTCTGAATGATGGGAACGTCAGCTGACACTTCAATATTAGATGTAAAAATACAATACACACATGTAGCCTAACTATAAATGTTTCCATTTTTGATCATTTTATCACTATTGTGCAGTGGCGGCCGGTGACTTATTTTTCGAGGGCGCACGATGCAAAGTTCGTCACGACATGTATGTAGCCCGTCATGTGTGTGGTTCGTTATTTGTTTGGCGCGTCGAGTGATCCTGTGTGCATCACGTGTCTTAATGTCTTAAGGTAGGTGCCTGCTGCAGACGCGTTTAAGGGATTTATGATAAAGGAGATGCTTGCGTTTGCCAGATACTTGCATAATCTCATGCATAATCAAAGTTTAGTGTTAAGTGACTGTCTTGCGTGTATTTTGTGAACATGAGCGTCTCTTTTATCATAAACGGTTTTGACGCGTGTGTAGCAGGCACTTGTTTTGACATAACACGTGATGCAGGAGGGTTCACATGACGCGACAAACACACGTTTTGAGGACACGAGCAACACACATGACACCCTGGACACTTGTTTTGAATTTGCGCCCCTCAGATGAGCAGTCATGAGCCAACACTGCTATTGTGTTTAGTTTTCACTCCCACATCAAACACTCATCAAGCTTTATTGACATGAATGCACACACTGTTTTCTTCAAAATCATGTTTTGCATTCTCTTAGTATTTTTGTCTTGTTTTCAGTAAAAATATAAAAAATTCTTAAATTAAGATGTTTTTTCTAAGTTTAGTTTTTAGACCAAAAATATCAAATTTAAGTGATTTTGTGCATAAAACAAGCAAAAAAATCTGCCAATGGGGTAAGCAAAAAAATCTTGAACATTTTTCTTAAACACTAAATTCAAGAAAAAATTCAAGAAAAATGTGCTTGCCCCATGGCAGATTATTTTGCAGACTTATTTTTTTGGGTTGTTTTGCTCATCAAGAAAAAGCATCTTAATTTGAGAATTTGGATATTTTTGCTGAAAACAAGACAAAAATACTCAGAATTTTTTTTATTGAAATCATTTTTTTTGCAGTGTAGCCTTTCTGTGCATCACAAAACTGGAAACTTTAATTTTAATATTTAAATTTTAGCTTTTACTGTATTGTTTGTGACTTCTTCTCTTTCAAATTGTTTTAAAGGGATAGTTCACCCAAAAATGTCAAATCTGTCATCATTTACTCTCCCTCATGTTGTTCTAAATCTCTACATTTCTCATACATATTCTGTCGAAAACAAAAGAAGATATTTTGATAAATGATGGTAAGCATTATTTATCTGACTTTTTTAAAATGGCGATAACAAAAATATTGTGAAAAAAACATTAAAATGTACTGAAATGTCATAGAATAAACAAAACTTTTTAAACACATATTCCTGAATCCTGACTAAAATATGCTTTACATTAGGGCTGTGATGATAACTGCGTTACCGCATTATCGCAGTAATGAGATGCATACCATCATCAATGCCATCACTGCACGATTTTCTGTATTTTTTTTTAATCTTTTTTGCTGGTGAATTTTACAGAAGTGATACGGTGTGTGATATGAACTATAAACACAATAATAATTGTTTATCATAATTTACTGTCAACCGTCCTCTGGGCTTTTAGAGAAAAAAGTAGCTTCCCATTCAATGTGGAGGGATAGTCCATTAAACATTTTTTTTGTGTGTGTCTATTGTTAATTAACTACTAAGTTTCAGTACAGTATTGATGTCTACAGATGTCCATTTAAATACACATAAATACAGCTGGCTACACTGTCACGACCACAACCAAAATTTGTTTTCCTACTATGGAAGGCAATTTGTACTGTCGCCAATAAAGAAACTCATAGATACAACATAAGGGTATAAGTAAATGATTCAACAATATTGATTTTGGTGAACTACCGCTTAAAATGGTATTTTCCACATTATTAAACACAAACTTCTGCCAGGAAAACAAAACGGAAGTTTACAATGAAGTGTAATGAGGGGTGGGGGGAATAAAACATTTAACTTGTTTTGTTTATAACAAAGCTAACATCCATAAACTGAGCCATTTAATTATTTGACTGTTTCTTTCATTTTCAGTATGACAGTCATTCACAATAAAACACTTCTTGCACGTACAAGTCTTTTAATGTGCATTTTAATTATAGTTTAACACATCGTAGAAATCCCCTTTCTCCTAAAAGAAAATAATAAATAACCAGAGGCCAAAAAAAGTTTTCTAGGTACCTTCATTAAGTTCCTTTTTCATCAGAGGTGTATTTAAAGCTTTTCTCACTTTTGTTTTTCAACCATTAATGTGAATGTTTTACACATGCAAGAAATTTCACTCACATTACATTTACACATCATGTAGATGTATTTTTCATAATGAAAAATAGAGTAAAGGTGTGGCCACATGACCTTTACTATACTGTATGTTTAGACCTAAAAAGTTAATTTCTTTAATTTCTTGTTTTATCAAAACCATTAGAAACACTGTACTGTATTTTACATGTGCAGTTTTATCACAGTCAAATACTTTTTTATAACCATAACTTTCTGATTAACTCACTGCAAAAATGACTTTCTTACTTAGTATTTTTGTCTTGTTTTCATTAAAGATGTCTAGGGATTCTTAAAATTGGGATGGATTTTCTTGATGAGCAAAATGACCTAGGAAAATGAGTCTAGTTTTTAAACAGAAAATATCAAATTTAAGTGATTTTGTGCATAAAACAAGCAACAAAATCTGCCAATGGAATAAGAAACATTTTCTTGAATTAAGTGTTTATGAAAAGTAAACTTATTTCAAGAAATTATTTCTTATTCCATTGGCAGATTTTTTTTGCTTGTTTTAAGCACTAATTTACTTAAAGTTTATATTTTTTGTCTAAAAACTACACTCTCAGAAATAAAGGAAAAAAACTTGTCACCACTGCAAGAAATGATTTTGAAGAAAAAAAATCTTAGTATTTTTGTCTTGTTTTCAGTAAAAATATCTAAAAAATCTTAAATTAAGATGTTTTTCTTGATGAGCAAAACACCCCAAGAAAATAAGTCTAGTTTTTGGATCAAAATTATCAAGTTTGGGTGATTTTGTGCATAAAACAAGCAATAAAAAATCTGCCAATGGGATAAGCAAATTTGTCTTGAATTTTTTTGCTTACCCCATTGGCAGATTTGTTTGCTTGTTTTATGCACAAAATCACTTAAGTTTGATATGCTTGGTCTAGGGGCTGGACTTGTTTTCTTGGGTCGTTTTGCTCATCAAGAGAAGAGCATCTTGATTTGGGAATTTTTGGATATTTTTGCTGAAAACAATACAAAAATACTAAGTAAGAAAGTCATTTTTTGCTGTGCTCTGACACCCAAATCCTCACCTGAACTTTCCAGATGCCCAAAATGTTTGCCCTTTGTAATTTTATGCCTTGTACTGTACCTGCCACTGTTTTTATACTACAGCATTGAAGATCTTTCTAGTTGTTTCTTTAATGTTTTATGTAATTTTAAAGCTCTGTTTTATGTTCTTGTATTGATTGTTCCAACTTTTGGCAGTTGTATAAAAAGGCATTTATGACTGTTATGTCTCTCTATTAATAATACACCACAGTCCTTTGTGTGCAGTTTGTCATCTGATGTAACTTTTAAAAACAAAGATTAATTTATGAGTGGATATTTTTATTATTTTGTTTTTTTATGACTACTGACTTTAAATTCGTCCTAAATCTGTGGCTCAGTGATTTGCTGTGGGTCTTAAGGACCGGGTTTCAGAACCACTGTTCCTGATCATTGGTGTATTATTAGCTTTGTGTCACTGCCTGTATTTTATCCATGAATTGAATACAGTGTTGGTGATTCGTTCATCAAATGCTTGCAGTCGTCACATCAGACCTTTTGAAGTTTGTTACTAAATTTGGGGTCTTTTTCATGCCGTCACATCCCACACATGTGCATTTATTTTCTTTTTTGCCACAACAGCAGCTTTCATTTCGTTTTACTCCCATTGAGTGTCACACATAAAAAAAAGCACACGCAGTGCTGGCCAATTTTAGCCATGAGGGTGCGTTTTTTTGTTATTGTGGCATATTTAGGTCAGGACAACAACAAGTCCAGAAACATCATCATGGCTTGTGCCAAGTCCATAAAATTACCGATAGCTTACAGATAAGTGCAGTAATTATTTAACACCACCTAAATTACAATTAATTCATTACAAGGACAATCCAGATGGAGTGCTTTATACTTCTGTCCATCAAAAAGTTTTTTGTTACCAGCCCACAGATTTGGCACCACCCTATAGCATCCACATGGGCACACACCAGGTTACCTGATGTTATGCATTAGGCATTTGTTGATTTTATCTCACACTGTCAGCAAAAAGGGTCCCAGGCTGTCATTGGGGTAGTAGCCTTTAAAAAGGTCCCAATCTGTACCATTTAGGTATAAATATGTATACTTTTGTGATACTTATATGTATTTTAAGGTACTAATATGAACTCTATAGGTGCTTTTTGGGTACTTTTTGGAGGGGTACTGCCCCAGTGACAGCTATGGGAACCATTTTTGCTGACAGTGCACAGTGCGTTCAAGCTATGCATATATTTCTTTTTATCATTACCAGCCGAGCAGTTTTCTGCTTACAAACCTTGATATGGTCCTGATATGAATGAATGAATAAAAATATGATGCTTTGAATTCTGTATTTTTCTCCAGAGCCAGTGACAAATGAAATCAATTGTGTTCACATGATCAGCTGTTACAGTATATTATAACCTTGTTATCAAGGCATCCATGTTATCAAAACTATAAATCTAGATAACAAGGTGCTTGGATTATTGCCACCTCAGGCAAATGTTGAAAAACTGTGTCAGGTTCATATCTGCATATGTTTTATTTTCATTTAGTCAAATTGGGGGAAAACCCATTATGCCAACAAGCCAGATCTGTTATAGGGCTGATCTCTTACACACTACATACTGCACATGCAATTTAATGTTGTACATCACCAATAATATACAAGCTGTTTACTGACACTGACACCATATTTGGATATACCATATTTTGAATATAGACCTTTAATCGTTTATCAAAATATCTTCTTGTTCAACAGAATAAAAAAACTCATACAGGTTTACAACAACATTGACTGAATGACTTAATATTCATTTTTGGGTGAACTTTCAAAATATGACCTCAAAATAATAAATTCAGCTATTAAACATGTTTTTAAAAATGTCTTGAATGGTTTATACAACTAAATCAATTTCGATTTTACCTCTGTAACTCTGCTGTTGTTATATAGATGGCATTTTTACATTTTTGTTGTTTTATTGGTCTCAATAAAAACCTCTTGTTGAATAAACTTATTTAATAAATGTTTTTGGATGTTTTGTAATGTATAGCAGGTGCTTCAGTTCATGTACCTGTAGCAAACAAACATCACTATGAGATCAGCATGAGCGTCTGTGACCAACAGCTATCATTTTTAAGTACAGATTGTTCTGTGCTTAACTTTATGGGATCGCATACAGTACACAAACATTTACTATATAGGACGTTAAAAACGTTTTACTAACAATCATGTGACATAACTTGCATAGTCATTGTTGGTTAAAGCTTTTTAGACAAAGGTCACATGAATAAATATTACACAAAATTTATTGGAAAAATACTTTTGGTCAATATCCTATGTATCAGAAATGTAATATTTCCATATTAATATCATTAATCTCTTGAAAGTATCAACTTCATCATTTTCTAATTTTCAAAACTTCTAATTTTGATTACACTTTAATTTATCAAATTAATTTAAGCAATTTCAATGTTTTTATAAGTTATTAAAGGTGCAGTGTGTAATTTTTAGAAGGATCTTTTGACAGAAATGCAAAATAATATACAAAACTATATTATCAGGGGTGTATAAAGACCTTTCATAATGAACCGTTATGTTTTTATTACCTTAGAATGAGACATTTTTATCTACATACACAGAGGGTCCCCTTACATGGAAGTCGCCATTTTGAGCCGCCATTTTTCTACAGAAGCCCTTAACGGACAATTTTTTTTACTAAGTTGTCTCCAACGATGACATGATGTCCGGTGGCGGCTACCGTAGCTTCTCTATGTGTTTCAAAAGCGAGGGGTGAGCTGTGGACTTAGCAGTTGGTTGCAATTCGCAACCTCACCACTAGATCCTGCTAAAATTTACACACTGCACCTTTAAGTAGCTAAAAAAAGTGAAAGTTGGATGAACTTAAAAATTACTTGAATTGGTAAAAGGTTTCTTTTATTCTGAAATATTCTTACTTTATGTTGAAAACCCTTTAATTTTTTGGTAAATAGATTTTTTTATGTATTTTTCCACTATATTTAAACAGTTAAAAATGACACAAACTTTTTTACAGTGTAATTGAATAACCAGGCAATAATATTTTAATTAATGTTCAGATTTTACTACATTTCAAATATAGTTTTACAGTAACAAATATTATAACACTTCTTGTTAACAAGTGTCACAGATACACAACAGGTTTACAAACATACAAAAAATAAATAAATAAAACACATTAAACACTAATCTAAATTCACACAAAGATGATTTCATGCTTTAATTTCCCATTGGCTCATTTAATGATTGCTCAAAGAAAGCTTTATTTGAATAAGCCATGAGGGGCAGACGTTCTCCAAGCACAGCGTCTCTGAAATTGCGTCGTCTCCATGCGTACACAATGCTGTTCAGAAACCCCTGCAGTGATACTGATATCCCCTATACAAGAGCAAATATCACACATTAATCATTAAACTGAAAACATTCAATTTTACACTAATTATCTCCTAAATGTAACGGCACATAACTCGGCTATTAATGAGCTTTCTGACTTTGTCATGACAATAAATACTCGTTCTACACAGCAAGCAATTTCGCATTAGCATAGCCAAAAAATAAATAAAATAAATAAATGAAACCAAACTGTTATAACTGTTGACATTTCTCACAAGTTATTTAAGCAAAAATGGCATGTAGACAAATTCAGTTCAAGTTTATTTTGGCTAAAAGTGTGGGTTACACATAACTATATTGGGGCTAGATGGTGAAATGACAGCTATCACTTGCTGGGTAGAGAGTATTTGGTTGTACAAAAAGTCATCAATATTTTAGATTCATACATTTTGTCAATGAGATTTTGTAAACATTTAGAAGCACATGAAATAATGATGATGATAATACTAATAGCAATAATAGCAACAAAATTTTGATTTAGATAAAAAATTCTAAAAGTTCCAATATTGAATTCACATCATGTTCTGTTTAAGAAAACACATTTTACCTGTATGACATAGAGAGGAAAGAGACTTGGTCTTATCTTGGGTGATGCAAAGGATAGACAGATCAGAAGCAGAGCTGAGGACAAAGAAAACATTTCATTCATACTAAATAAGATCTTGGACATGATGGGGACTTTATGCAGGGAAGGTTTTGGTGACTTTACACTAGCAATTAGTATGCCTATACATTTTTGTCAATACTATAATATGTAATGATTGTTTCTGTAGCATGCACTCATAAAAATAAAGGTGCTTAAAAGGTGATCCCAACAGGCTAATAGCAAAACAGATTTTATATACACATTGCACTGCTCTTATCTCAAAATTAGGTCATATGTCCCTTCTTATTTTAACAGTCCATGATTTTTGAGGTTCTTTGTCCTGTGGAAATTTGTAAAATGTTTAAACAAAACAATAGGTTTAAAGATCACGCTCTGGACGTCTATCCCTCACAGCCTCGTTTTGAAATCAACATTATTGAATAAGGCATATAGGACCGTTTTTGGTTCCTCAAACCATTTTGTCAAAGTTCTTTAAAGAACCATTTCTTTCTTACATTTTTATAATATGAAGCATCTATATTCACTACAAAGAACCTTTTCAAACTGGGGGCCAGGGCCCCCAGGGGGACCGCGAGATGGTGTCAGGGGGGCCCCAGTTTTATGTCATTTTATGAAATACATTAATTTATCATGAATTCTGTGTATTTAAACCTAAAAAATAAGGCTACTAACCAAAAGCACTACTTTTTTGTATTATTTAATATTTTTTTATTAAAATGTTGAGTTTTAGAACAGTTTTTGTCACAAATTTTTTTGGGGGGCCGCAAAGGAATGCACCGTACACAAGGGGGCCGCACGCTGAAAAGGTTTGGGAACCACTGTTCTAAGGCACCATTAAAGGAACAGTATGTAGGATTGTGGTCAAAACTGGTACTGCAATCACACAACTGGTGGCCAATACACAACATGACAACATAAACATCAGTTGGGGGCTGCAACTCCACTTTTTAAATGACAATATCCTGGCCGTAACACTGTTGTCAGTGATATAAGTATTTGAAATAAAAATGATTTCTTAATGTCTAGTGACATATCAGGGCCATTTTATGATTAATTAATATAAAATTCTTACATACTGTTCCTTTAAGCACTTTTATTTTCAAGATGTGTTTCATGTGAGTATTTGTACACAGAGAAAGGTACAGAAGCTGTCACTGGGGCGGTACCTTTTCAGAGGTACCTTTACAAATTTTTACCTATAGAGTGCATATTAGTTCCTCATATCTGTTCCTAAATCGTATATAAGGACCTTTTTAAAGGGTACCATCCACCCAGCAACAGCTTTGTACCTTTTTTCTCAGCATGTAGATTAAATAGACTGATTAAAGGATTAAATGTAGATGAAATGTACTGACCTGGTGCCCAGCAGAATATGATAACAAGGATCATGTATCGTGCCGATGACCAAATTCCACCTGGATGATTCTGTGACATTCTTAATACGCTTGTGTTCTCATACTTCATATAACAGCTCTGTAACTGACAGTATACCACCTTCAGGAATAAATAAACACAGGATTACATTTAAAATAAATGTTTCCCAGCAAGCAATAGCAATCATTTTATTATACTGTAGACCCAGCTATGAGTAACTCACTTCTAAATAACCTTAAATTTGGTTACATTTTTTTTGTCAAGATAACTTAAGTATGAAATTTAATCAACAGTCATTACAACACTTTCAGAAAAAAAGGTACAAAGTTGTCACTGAGACATTACAGCTTTAAAAATGTCCTAATATGTAACATTTTGCTACAGATATGTACCTCTGAGGTACCAGTGTATGCACCTTTTTGGTACTTTTTAAAAGGGCACCGCCCCAGTGACAACTTTTGTACCTTCTTGTACCTTTTGTTTTGAGGGTGAAGGTGTTTGGTTTCATTTATTTTTGGGATATGGTTAATTTTCACTGACAGCCCAAATTTTGTCATCTGGGCTGTGTTTGGATGCAGTGGCGGCTCGTGACTGCTCTTCCGAGGGGCGCAAATTCAAAATAAGTGTTCGGGGTGTCTTGCTCGTGTTTTCAAAATATGTGTTCGGGGCCTCGAGAGATTCCGTGTGCATCACGCGCCCTGCCAAAACAAGTGCCCGCTGCACACGCGTCAAAACCGTTTATGATGAAATAGACGCTCATGTTCACAAAATACACACTCCCTTAACACTAAACTCTGATTACGCATGAGATTATGCGAGTATCTGGCAAACGCAAGCGTCTCTTTTATCATAAACCCTTTAAAAATAATTAGCTCGATTTACTAAAAGATATAGATATATTAACAAAATTAAGCTTAAACTGCTTAAAATTCCATGTAAAACTTACTTAAAAAAATTGCATTTGCTTTAATTGTTTAAAATGTCATGTAAAACTTACTTAAAAAAGTGGGTGCAAAAATTATGCACTATATGTTACTTTTTTTTGTAAATCCAGCGTATTCTTTTTTCAGTGTATTAGACATATTTTAAATGCAAAATGCTTGTTTTCAGATGAACATAGCACAAGCACACATTTCAAACCATCCATCTAAAAGGGTGATTCTCACGAAACCATTGAAACACCACGGCACTAATGATTTTAGCTTTAAAATGTGTAATATAGTAACATTAAAAAGCATCAGAATTAACACAATACTGTGTTCTACCTTGCACAATGTGTGATTTCAACATAAGAATTTATAATTGTAAATTTTATCTCATTTTCTGCTGAAATTCTCATTACCGCAATGTGTCCGGCTGTGTTTGAACATGCGTTATGTTGTAATTTAATCAAATTAACACAAAAATATTAAGAAAAAAAATAAATGGATGTTTTGCTAGACTACTTTAGATGACAGAAAAAATATTTACTGAATATTCATGTATAATAATAATGAAGAAAAATTAGGAAAATGATGTGTCCATGCCTGATGTTCTCATCCTCCGCAACACTTTTTGAGAACAGTTTAAGCACACATACAGAATTTTAATAAAGTTTGATTTTGAGTGACCAAGCACATGGACCAGTTACTTCAAGATGGCTACTAGGTAAGATCCTTTTTTACAGTTAATTTGAAATATTGTCTTGTCAGAATGCTTACACGACATTTTGATTATCATTACCGCAACAGATGCTTATTAAATGTTAATTTAATTAATAGAAGCATAATACTTTGATTTTAAATGCATGTGCAGAATCTCCAAATTATGTTCTTTCAGGTTTGTCATGTCATTTTGAAAATATGTCAGTGTTGATGTTTTCTGACTGTTGCGGTAATGAGATTTTTTAGGACTAATTTTTTTGATTATGTTACAAAAAGTGTTAAATGATAAGTAAAAGTTTTTAAATTAATGTTCCCATTTACTCCAGACTTTGTTTTTCAATGTCTGGTGGGAAAAAAAGTAAATTTAAGCAATTTTTACATTTTCATGCTTGACATTTATAAAACCAAGTTTTCGTGAGAATCACCCAAAAACACAATTTGTCATATAACACAATAAGACAAAAATTTAAGAGGTCTAGTAGCATCATTTGCTTAGATTCCACAGGCGGACCACAAAAACAGTCATAAATCGCACAAGTGTATTTGTAGCAATAGCCAACAATATATTGTATTATCATTTTTTTTATGCCAAAAATCATTAGGACATTAATTAAAGATCATGTTCCATTAAGATATTTTGTAAATTTTCTACAGTAAATATATCAAAATGTATTTATCATATAAGTAATAAGGACTTCATTTAGACAACTTTAAAAGCCAATTTCTCAATATTTGGATTTTTCTGCACCCTCAGATTCCAGATTTTCAAATAGTTGTATCTCGGCCAAATATTGTCCTATCCTAACAAACCATATATCAATGAAAGCTTATTTATTCAGCTTTCAGATCTCAATTTCAAAAAATGTACCCTTATGACTAGTTTTGTGCTCCAGGGACACACATTGTTATCTTCATTAATGCAATGACTCAAACATAAATTTAGGCTTAAAGGGACAGTACACCCAAAAATAAAAATGTTCTCATCCTTTACTCACTCTCATGTTGTTAAAAACTTCTATAAATTTCTTTGGTCCGATTAACACAAAGTAAGACATTTTGAACTCATCAAACACCTCATGAGCCCCGTTCACTTTCATAGGAAAAGAGAATACTATGGAAGTGAAAGGGGGTGGCGAACGGGTTAGTTACAATCATTCCTCAAAATATCTTCCTTACAGGTTTGTAAGAACATGAGAGAGCGAAAACATCATTTTTTGGGCGAATGATCCCTTTAAGTATCCAAATACCTTTTTGGAGCCACTATATGTTGTAATACACGTACTACAGTTAATAAATGTGCTTGCTAAACAATGATAACATTTAAGATCAGTGTCGTGTGTGTACCCACAGTGCAGCATATGAGGACTATCAGCACGCTGGTCAGTGTGAAAACCCGAATGAACTCCGCGTGACCCGAATCCTGTTGAATGAAATACGATTCTTTTAATTCAATCAAATAATGGCTTATTCAAAAAAAACTTATTTGTGTCCTGCTCAGTATCTCTTACCACAGTCGGGCAGGTGTCATTTGTAATGTGCAGAAACAGAATGCAGCTGTAGAGGAAAACAGACGTGAAGTTATTAAGATGACAAATGCAGATTACACGTACACAAAAAACACAAACACGTGTTCTCACCTGTTGCAGAACCTGGCAGTGTTTGGCGCGCTCCTAATGAATTTATTCGCTGGCGTAAGAGTCGCTTGCATAACTGTGACTGTGTTGACATAGACGATGTACCCAACTATGGGAATGAGCCTATAAAATGACATACAGGACAAACTGAATATTACAGTACATGGACATTGCGATCTATAAAGTGTATTTATAATGAATACTCACCACACAATAATATAGAACAGACAAAACATCCTTCTGCGACGCAGTAACTGTGTTAACAAATAGATTAAAATACGTAAAATGAAACATTATATAACACTGTAAAAAGTTGAATCAACTTAAAAAAATACAAACATTTTCACTTTAGTTTCACTTTTACATTGTATATGTGTATGTTTGTGTGTGCGCGTGTGTTTGTGTAAAATAACATATTGTGAAACATTAATAGATTTGTTTCACAAACAAATAAAACAAATAATAGATTGCATAGTCTAGATGCAAAGAGTTAATTATACAGTACATGAAAGATACTAAAACAAGTAAGAAAATCGTGAGGAATGTGGCACAGCCTGACTGATCTGAGATTTGATTGGCTAACAGCAAATGTTCATTGGTGTTGTCATGTTATATTATAGCAGTGACGTTGATTTGTTTGACACGTAGTGACACATTGTGTCTGTGGGACTTTCTCAACCCAGCTCACCTGGTTTTCAAATCCTTCCACTTCGGTTCTTTCTCGCCATCCTTGAAAAACATGTGCTGACTCACAGGCATAAATGATGACGAGCAGAAATGAAATGCAGTAAAATGTCAAAGAGAGAGAGAGAGAGAGAGATAGAGAAAGAGAGAGAGAGAGAGAGACCAATATTCAATTCAATTGAATTCAATTCAATTTTATTTATATAGCGCTTTTCACAATTTGGTAATTGTATCAAAGCAGCTTTACATTAATAGAAGCAGTGAAAAGCACAGAAAATCGACAGATAGCACAACATAATACACAATAGCACAAGCAGCTAAATGTGCTGCGGCTATAAATCAACATTAAAGCGAACGTATTACTAATGTAACGTATAGAAGTTAAGCCCAAGAAGGCTGCCTCCCCGGGTTGAAAAACCCCCTAGGAGAAAAAACCCCCGGATTATATGTATATGTATGTACGTATACATGCAAAGCAGAAAATAATGCTTAGATATAAAATGTAAATTTATATAAGAATAAAATATTAAAGGTGCAGTGTGTAAATTTTAGCGGCATCTAGTGGTGAGGTCACGAATTGCAACCAAACGGCTTAGTCCACTGCTCACCCCTCGCTTTTGAAACACATAGAGAAGCTACGGTAGCCACCACCAGACAAACATGTCATCGTCAGAGACAACTTAGTAAAAAAAATGTGTCCGTTAAGGGATTCTGTAGAAAAATGGCGGCACAAAATGGTGACTTTCATGTAAGGGGACCCTCGGTGAATGTAGATAAAAAGGTCTCGTTCTAAAGTAATAAACACATACCGGTTCATTGTGAAAGGTCTTTATACACCCCTGATAATATAGTTTTGTATATCATTTTGCATTTCTGTCAAGAGATCCTTCTAAAAATTACACACTGCACCTTTAAAATTGTTAAACTGTTTATACTTTAAATATAATTATATTAAATAATTTTAATATATTATTTTATAATTTTCATAGTTAAATATTAGGTTAATAAAGGTTAAGGTGTGTCTAGACTAGTGGTCTCCAACATGGTGCCCGCTGGCACCAGGTTGCCCACACGGAGTCTGTAAATTGCCTGCCAAAGCACATTTAATTAATAGCCTCAATTTTAATATTTATTTATTGCATATTTTTATATTATGTAGAATATAAAAAGTTGATTGTTTTATCCATTTTGGTAGCCCTTGCTCACAAAACAGTTGGAGACCCCTTTAGACTTTTGACTGATAATCTGGTGCTGTATTTTACTAAACAGCATTAGTAATAGTGTTCTTCATGTACCAATCTGTACACTCCTATGTATACATAATAACATCACCTCACTTTTTATAGGGTCATGCATGACTCAGTTATTTTGTGTGTTCATATATGACTTGTTTTATGGGTCGCCACAATAAAACCAAAGATCTGTAAAGCACTCAGCACTGTATAAACATCTGCTGTGTAACGCTACACTACTAGTTTCTTTTCTTTTACCAAGATGAGCATTCATTGACCGCTGAAGGAAGTTGTTGTTTAATAATACCTGTTACATAAGGGTTCTTCTGTAGTTTTACAGTTTAACGGTACGACCACATTAAACAACTTAAGCAGCTGAGTGCTTTTAAACATTTATTCTAATAGTTTGATAATGTTTATAAGTGTGTCAGTGTATAAGAATGATTTGTGTTTATGTGCTCGTGGTTTCTCACCAAAGATAAAGGCAATCCATAGTTGCACAGTTTTTCACTGTCTTTCACTGGCAGCGTGTCATAGGATAGGAAATTTAGTATGACGGTGCCCATCAAAACAACTGATGCTAGAAAATCTGCCAGGGCCAGCTGAAGAAGAGGCTTAGCCTACAACAGTGACAAACATACAGTATGAGCAATCCACACCTTTTGCACAGCTTTTTAAATGAGATATTTGAAAGAAAGTATTGCATATTAGCAAATGCTGAGAATCATTGGAGTGTTAAAGCAATATGTACACTGTCACACTGCTAATATTGACCTTCTCTGTTGACTTTTGAAGCAATAGAGTGGCATGTATGTACTGTACTTCACTGAATGTGAACTATCAAATTCTGATTCATGTCAAAAGGTTTGCCATTCAAAATCCAGGGCAGGCTATATGCTGGAATTTAGTTTTAACTGGGATTCAAATGACATTTCTGATTTAATAATATACTTTCTGGGATTAAATAAAGTATTACCTTTACATATGGTAGCTAGTTGTCACACTTTACACTGTCAGAATTAAACAGGGTTCCCACACCTTAGTAAACTTCAAATTCAAGGACCTTTCAAGGACTTTCCAGGTCCAATACCCTCAAATTTAAGGACTAAATGCGGGGACACATTTCAAGTCAGAGCAAGGTTACATCGTGTTACCTTTTAAGATACATTGTTACAGTTCCCTTTGGAGGGAACTCGCGCTGCGTCACTACAGTGACACTTTGGGGACGTCTCCAGGGGTAAGTGTGTCTGAATGTGTATATTAAATTCAACCAATGGTGAGGCTTAATGACAAAGACAGGTTGATGTGGGAGCCAGAAAGTATATCGCTATCTGAAATATTGCCAAAGACGGCGTTACAGGGACGCGGGAACTAGTATGGCAAGGGAGACGCAGCGTCTCGTTCCCTTCTCATAAATCTTTAAAAATGACGGTTTATCCTTGTGAACAGTTACCTATACATCATTTCAGCAACAGTTACATACGTAACCCAAGACGTTTTCATGTGTCAAACACAACTGTGCAAAAAAGCATTTTGGTATAAATCAACATTCGCATACAGAAGATATAAGCATTTAAAGCGAACAGTTTAGCACATGTGCTTAAAAAGTCTAGACTTTTTATAATATTATCCTACACTACACAGGGAATATGGATTTTTTTCCAGAAAACTTCTTGCATACGGACATTTTCAAATTACATAATGTAAAACAAATCTGCCAATCATTTTAATTTAGATAATAGAATTAAAAAAAATGTTTTTTAAATTAATTTTAGAATTTTAAAAACCAAAATACTATTCTGTGTAAATGGAATCAAAATAAGATAGCAGTACAATCCCAAACTGATAAAATGTACAAAAACTTCACATTTGCCCATAAAGTCTGCATTTTAGCACCTCAAATGTACACATTGGTACTCTAAAAGATACATATTGGACCCTCACAGATATATATGTATCTGTACCTAAATGTACCAGTAGCATCTGAGAGTACTGTATGTACTGACGATTTCCCCAACTTGCTCTTGTGTCCGCTTAACAAACTCTGAGTGATTTCAAGCACTACAGCAATGAATTTCTCTTACATTTCCTCAGATATCTTTTCTGTGACTCACCTGTACATTGAGATGTGATCTCTTTAAAATGGACACTACCAGGACAGAACCGCTACCTATCAAACTGCAACAAACAGAAAATGTCAGAACTCTCACTGTATTCAGAATTTGGATTAAATAATAAACACAGATTATACATTAGACACATGTTACCCTGTCTGGGAAATCCAGACTAAAGTCTCATGATCTAATAATCAGTCACTGATTTCAATATTTGATATCTTAGTCAATATAAAATCACAGAATATTCTTTACATTATGTAGGATGAACAGAAAATAATAAAAAATGACTTTAGCTGGGTTTTCACAGGCAGGGTAACATATATAGACAATCAAACATATCTCGCAGGCACTTTTGCTGACATGTAATCAACCTTTACTGCATTAGCTGCTTCAGAATCAGTAATATGAGGGTAAATGGGACCCTGGCAGGGGTCGCTGTCGCTGTCCGAAGGGCTCGGTGCTGAAATTTACTTGGGACTGTGGATTGACATTTGCACTGGGTTTACTGTAACATGTCACTTTAAATTCTTAAATCCTTGCCTTATTGCAGTCACATGTCTCAATACTGTCATGCATAACTTAAAATGCACGTACCGGTTTCTCTTTATGTTTATGTTTTAACGCACTAATGATCTTCACTGCAGATTTATTTCATTACGTCAATGGATTGCATACGCGTATTTAACATTTCTCATTTCCTAAATGTATTTTTTTCCTTACCTTAAACTCAAACACGAGACGTAGATCCCAGACAAAGCCGAAATCTGTGCATGCAAGCGAAAAGAAAAGTCAAATCAAATCGAAAGTCATTAAAGCAGATAAATATTTGATTGTTAACTATTGTTATATGTTTTACCTTTTCGTCTGCCGATCCAGCACTTGTGTTCATGACGACGGAGATCATTACGAAGACTTGTGTGTCTTAAACTGCATATCAGCTGTCTGTCGTTGTGCGTATGATGTAGATACAGAAGCTGTCTGACTGTTTTACCTCACCTGAACGTTGAACTTTAGCTCTCTAGGCACGTGACGTTTAGTCTCACCTGTAGCTACTGCATATGCGCGCATGTTTTGTACAGTATGGGGAATCCCATGCGTGCTGTGTTGCTGTTGTCAACTGAAAAAACCTCTTGCGGGTTTTCCGACAAATTTATAATACTTCAAACAAATGGCATAAATGTCATAAAACGTATTTGCGTTACACTGTAGCCTAAAACGCACGTTGCTGACATTAATACTGTAGCGTATTTCACTATTTTAATCATTTACTACTGCTGAATTGCTATAACTTAATTGCTCAGATAATTTTGATAAGTTAAATTATGTAAGAAAAACATAGCATTATTTATTGATTACACCATTTTATATTATATAACCTATAGCATTAGAAATATTATGGTGACACTATAACATATTCGAACTGTTGAGCAAGTTGCTATTATGTAAAACATCATTTTGACCATTGTGCACAACTACAAGAGGGAATACCCGGTTATGTTTAGTACTTTCCTCACATGAGGAACTGTGGGCATACTCTACGTTTAACAACCAGAAAGTATTAAAAATGCCAAATAGTGGTTATATATTTATTATTTAAGGAAGTAATTTTCGGAAGTAACAGTTCAAGTTTATTTTTTTAATACACAGTATTCTGCCCATTCTTATGAAATGCGTATTAATGGCACGGAGTGGGAAAGTCGTACATTACGCCAAATTCCAATTTTGGGTGCACCAGTCCTTGTTTACTTTAATGCGGCGCATCTTTTTTGTGTCCCTTAATATATCTTTTCTCCCCTTTTACCATTGTCACTTAAGTTTTGGGGTTAGAGCAAGTTTTTGTCACATAAAATCTAACCCCAAACCCAAGCGACAACGGCTAAAAAAAGAGAAACCAATACATAAAACGACACGTAAATATGCGACGCATTAAGCAAACGGAAACGACTGGCGTATCATATGCATGCAAAATTGGAATTTGGCTCATCATACTGCGTGCTATTCATACGCATTTCATGAGAATGGGTTGGTAGTACACTTAGTTTAGTATGCAGCGACCTCTACTGTTCAAGAAAGGCTTTTGCTCCAGTTGCACTGCATTAACCAGTGTAAACAACACACAAATAAAATATGCACTAAAAAACAATTCACTTTAACATTGGAGTGCTCAGTGGGGTCTTTTAATAGAGTTTATTTTTATTGTATAAATATAAAAATTAAATAAATAAGGTTGTTTAGTTGATGCAGGCCAATTAAGACTCACCATTCGCTCCGTGTCACAAATGTATTTAATTAATAATATTTGCGATGTCAAAATGCCAATACTGTTGGTGTTTATTTATTGTAGGCTGCAATGCGAGATATAATACTGGTGGGCGTTCCTAACAAAGGAAAGTTATGAATAGTCATTAGTTGACACCGCCACCGCCCACAGTCCGATCGGGGCGGGAAGTGACGTCAAGTCTTCCACGGTGGCTCCTCTCTTCTTTTACGTGGCAACGCGTCAGGCGACCGGCGAGACATACGGAGCACAAAGAGAGAGAATATTCATTATAATATTATTATATTTCCTTTGTCGTTTCGGTTATAGATACAATTTAAGCCCTGCTTTATTTTCATCATGGGGCTTACGATCTCATCGCTGTTTGGCAGACTGTTTGGCAAGAAACAAATGAGAATACTGATGGGTGAGGGTTCACAGGACATTAGACTGAGTTTATATCATGTTTTTATAATATATTATCTTCTTCTTATAGTAATAGTCGACATATGTATCGTGAAGGATTAAGAGAATCGTGATTTTACTGATATCTGCATTTTATTACAAGTATCCAGGTGAATTTTGGACGGTGGCTAATGTTAGCCTGCTAGCCTCTGACACAGTCTATGTAAATGAATGATATTAAATTAAAGCATTAATTTGAATTCAACAGCTAAGAGAACCTGTTTTATGTGTTTTTGTGTTTTAGTGGGTTTGGACGCCGCAGGTAAAACCACAATACTTTACAAACTCAAACTGGGAGAGATTGTGACCACTATTCCTACTATAGGTGAGATTATTTCCTCTATCACAAAACATACATTTGTGATCTGGTTTGATGATTATGATGTGTGTGCATGTCTAATGCAAACACATTTACGAATTAAGTCTGAGTTGGAAAAGTTAAAGGAACATTTAGGAAAATAATTTGTGAGTCCATTGGAAATTTCAAGGGATTGATATTTGGAGCTGACTTTAGGCAAAATGCCAATGTGTGCATTCCTTACTAAAAAAACCCAGCTAAAACCAGTTCACCAGCTTATGCTCCCAGCCTGGTTTTAGCTGGTGTGGCAAGGATGACCAGCCAACCCACCTGCTTTACCAGACTTGGAGGACCATCTTAAACCAGCAAACCACCTTAAAGTGGTGTGGTTATGCTCAAATATTGGTCTTTTAATTGACCTGGCTGATATTTCAGTCTATTTTTAATCTCATTTTAGCCAGTATATACAAATATGTGATGTATGTCCTTTTAATGTTCTGTCAGACAGTTATATATTATTTATATCTGTTCATGGGCAGGTTTTAATGTGGAGACTGTTGAATACAAGAACATCTGCTTCACCGTGTGGGACGTCGGTGGCCAGGACAAAATTCGTCCTCTCTGGAGACATTATTTTCAGAACACACAGGTAGGATCTTGCTTTAGGAACATTTTGACAATATAAATGCTTTATCAAATGCTAAATATTGGGAAATATATGTGAAAATATTTGGCAAGAGGACCCAGACTTTTTTTGGTTTTATTTTCAGGGTCTGATCTTTGTGGTGGACAGCAATGACAGAGAGAGAGTAGCAGAATCTGCAGAGGAACTTGCTAAAATGGTAAGAATTACTCTTTTGGTATCGTTTATTTTCATCTTTAGGATTATGGTTTAAACCTTAAAATTAAAACGCGTCAGAGACATTGCAATGTGCTGTCAGACAAAAAGTGTTAAATAAATGTTACAATAATAGATTTTAGGAGTCAATATATTGATTTTTTTTCCCCGTATCATTTGGACATTCCGCTTTCATTCGTCATCCATGCAGCAAAATTGCTTATTATAGAACTCTTGTTTTTTTATCATTTTATTTTTTTTTCTTTTTGTTATTATATTTTGTTGTATTAAATGTATGTATGCTTCCACATTTCTGGACTGGGATCATGTCACAGATTGTGTTGGTGTTAAACTGATGAAGTCTATGCATTGTTTACAATAACGGTAACCATTATTTTTGATATTCAGTGTTTAATCTTTAGAACTAATTTATCAATAATGCCATCAATTGCAGTAAAAAATATTTATTATAGAGGGTATGCACGTGACGTCACCGAGTGGCAAAAACTGGCAATATTTGAAAAATGCAAGAAAAGTGGGCAGATCCCAATGGCGGTAGAGGGGACAAACTAAGCTCGTACCAAGTGTGTGGTGAGATCGTAACAAGGGCGTGGTGAGCTTGAACCTGCTTACGTCAAGAGTCATTTTTTTGGACCCAACATCCAATAGGAAAATTCAACTGCAGTAGACACCGTTCAACCTGAAGAGGGCGGCACTCAGACGTTTTTACACCATATATTGTAGCATTGAAACACTTTAAATCCAAATGTCAAAACAATTACTAAAATCAATGAACAGCACTAATAAAGCATCATTCTGACAGATCATTAACCAAAAAAGTTGGTTTAGGATTTAGTTACTCTTTAAAAGTTTTTTTTTTAAGTATTTGTATTTTATCCGTGTTTTTCTTTGGAAAACATACATTTCAAAACGTATTATCATAATTTTTTACTCTATTACATTTTGTAAATACAAGTTTTTGTTTTACATTTAATATTTAAGTACAGTAACGTACTTTTACTCAAGTAAAAGTACACAATTTGAATGCAATTAGGTATTAAATAAATTTTAATATGCAATATTAAAACGTATGAAGTCGAACAAGCCTATTCTGTTGAACGTTTGCCACTGAACATGGGGGTCCTTCGGCGTGGAAAAGTGACATCGATGCAAACCCTCTGTTGGGTTGGATGCTGAGCTCTTTCCAAAGATTTTTCTTTGGCCAGTAATTAATATTTTTTAACTTTCCACTATTTAATTGGTGCACATTGTAATGAATATAATTTGATGTATCACAATATCAACGTTCTTTTATTCACCCTCATTCCTTCTTTCATCCATGCAGTTGCAAGAAGATGAACTGAGGGATGCAGTATTGCTGGTTTTCGCTAACAAACAGGATCTGCCTAACGCCATGGCTGTCAGTGAACTCACAGACAAACTTGGGCTTCAGAGTCTACGCAGCAGAACGGTACACACATTACTTAAATTACTCCAACATACATTTGCTTAAACATTGAGTAACTTGTTTTGATTAAATATTTTATGTTAAATGTTTTTTCCATAGTGGTATGTTCAAGCAACCTGTGCTACACAAGGGACTGGACTCTATGAAGGATTGGATTGGTTATCAAATGAGCTCTCCAAACGCTAGTATATCTGTTCATGGTGGCCAGATATGTGTGAATCTTGGAATGACAGAGGATATCAGTTCATAGACTCTGTCCTCAAGAACTTGTGTGTATGCGTGTGTATGAGTGTGTGAGATGTGGAGGAGCTATCAAGTGTTCAGCATTGTTTCTAATCTATCCTATTTGTCTTTTTCTATGCTGTATTCCTACTAATGTTCTTTTAATTTTTCTTTAGAATTCCGATTGTTTTTCTATGACTGTAAAATAATGCTTAAATTGCACGTTTTCTCGATAACTGTGAGAGCATTATGGCACAAGAAGAAAGGAAGGTGTTGAAGTAATCCTGGGTGGAGGGGATCCTCTCGTGCAAGTTGTTAAAGCCGCTGCGCATTCAAGGTCACCGCAAGATCTCTGTTGCAGTGCTGTCTAACCCGAGTCACAGGCCCCGCTGCTGTATGAGAACTTTCCATTTCACAGCGATTCATTTTATTCTGAAGGGTGTTTTTTGTATAGCTACACATTAACTTATGTTGCAGAAGGCTGATTTCGGGGACTTTGTCACCAACAGAATCTTTGAGTTGTTTGGAACAAAATGGTACATGAAGTATTAGCAGCAATATGGAGTCATCCATGACAGAATGAACACAAACTGTTGTGTTTAATACCTCCATTGTTCAATATGTTTTGGTTACATGCATTTGAACAGACCATATACCTTGCTTGAATATTCTGATGTCAAGGCCCTCATTGCATGGGTATGGATCAGAGGGATACATTGTTTCCCCAGAGTTCTGGACAATCCATCTTCATGTTTCTTTTCTTTTACATACATGTCTAAAAATGCATGTTTGCACCTTTGTCAAGGTGTATTGGGTATAAATTTTATATGGACACTCCAATAAACCAACAAAGCCCTTTTTCTTAAGGAGAGGGCTACACTTCCTTATTCTGGTATAAGCCCCGCCCCTGCTCGAACTGTAACACACGGTCCAACCCTGTGAGAATAAAGATCTGATTAAACAAATTGATACCTTGATTAATGTTTATTGATTTGCCTGCTTTTTCATTTATACACTGCCAACAAATATTAGTAATGTTTCTGAAGTGTTTTTCTTTTCCTCGGTAAGTTACCATAATTCAAGTCAAAAGGAAGATATGTTTTTATGTGTGTTCGTAAACAAGCTTATGGACACGAAACCACTGCCACATTTTTCAAAATATTTTAATTTGTGTCCCGCAGAAGAAAGTCATATATTCGCAATTGCATCCAGATCGCTGTCCAAAACTCGCTCCACTGCAGTCTAACTTCCGGATCAGGGAGCTGTCAATCCAAATCTCACTAGCTAATGAGAGTAAAGCGCGGTTAAGTCCCGCCCACACGACTTTTGAAGCGTAAATGCAAACTGAAAGAGTAAAGAAATTACGAAATTAAAACTCTGGCAATGAATATATAAACTTTAATTTGTTTAAAACATTTAAGAAGTTATTTTTTTCCTTTTAGTTTATGTTTAGTTTCCTTTTAGAGTGTTTTTCTTTATTCTCACATTTTTGTTCGTTTCTCGAATGTTGGCGTTCATTTTTATAGGCACAAAAATATTTCCATTCTTATTTATCTTGTCACGGTTATGTGTTTAACAGAATTACAGTTGTGTGTTTTGTATGAGCAGAAATATTAGAACAGAATATTAGAACTTTCAGACCATCTTGCTCAAATGGCATATTGAGGTGCTGATATTAAAACTGCTGATATTACACTTCATATGAAAGTGATTTATGTTGTGCTTTCCTTAAACCCTTCTCGGTATTATACAAATTTAAAGTCTTCCATTAAATAACGTTTAATTGTACATATGGTTATGTACACAATTCAACAATAGAGTAATAAACGTGGCAAACAGACAAAATACTTTACTTACAATACGTAAGTTCTATATTTTCTATATTAAGTGTCTTTAGATATAATTTGTCTACCCTTTTTTTGTAAATAATTAGTTGTATATATGTTTTAGTGTTATTTTACGCTTGTTTTGTTGAAATTAAATATTTTTATAATAAACGCCGTAAATCGGAAGTGATGTCATATCTTCCACGACGGCCGTGACGTGGCGTTGCGCAAGCGCGGAAGAATCCACACGGTTTCCTGACAGTCAGACGAGCATCACATCAAATAATCTTTGAGCTAGGAATATTCTGGTAGTTTTAGTTGATTTTAGTTAATCTTCGTCATGGGTCTGACAATCTCGTCGATCTTTAGCAGACTGTTCGGAAAGAAACAGATGAGAATTCTGATGGGTGAGTGTTAATCTCACATTAACGTTAGCTGTACTAGCTGCGTTAGCCAACTTTCGCAATTCTGACATTTCTCAAAAATACCGCAGTTAAAACTACTAATTATTGCTCTGTTTTCTGTTAAAGTATGCTTATAAAAATGTTGACAGTGAGCTGTGTCAGTTGGGCATTTTCTTACTTACCAAACAATGCAAAACCTGCGTGATGTGAACCCACAAGCTTTAAATATATACATTTTGTGTGATTTATTTTATATATTATGGATTAGCAGTTGACAGCTCAGTGTACTTTATATTCTAGTAAAATGTATTAAATAGATACTTTGTGTGTAGTTCAATACAGATACTACTAGTATACTAAAGTAAGTATGTAGTATGTACTAGTTTTAAAATGGAAGGTAATAGGTTAGCTACGTACCACATCTAGATTGGCATAGTATTCATTGCTGTTGTGTTTTCTAGTTAAGTCATACACATTTACCACATAGTGTGGGTTATATTTTAGTAGACCGTAGTGACCGTAGACCGTCATAATCTGTTTAAAGTGTTTCCAAACCTCAATCCAATCTTAAATCTTTGGTGTTTTACAGTGGGACTGGATGCCGCAGGAAAAACCACAATATTGTACAAATTGAAACTTGGAGAAATTGTGACCACCATACCCACCATAGGTAAGAGGACGTGACTCAACATCCACTTGCTGTCTTCATATGCGTATTTTGTGGTTGCCTGGTTGTAATGTGTTTCATCATTTTATTGCTCAGCCAGGGTCACTACTGCATTTTTTAAAGGAGAATTTCCTCTTTAAACATTTCTGAATATCGTATGTCTGTTTGACAGGTTTTAATGTGGAGACTGTTGAATACAAGAACATCTGCTTCACCGTGTGGGACGTTGGTGGCCAGGACAAAATTCGACCTCTCTGGAGACATTATTTTCAGAACACACAGGTAGGATCTTAAGTTTATATGACAGGCATGTGATAATGTTGGATTGAAACATATTTTTTACTTGAAGAGAGAGAATTTGGTCTGGATTACCGGTATCGGTTACAGTCTAACTATATTGCTTAATTCCTGAATTGCTACTATATGTTTTAAAGGTGGATAGTAATAGTTGCAGCTCTTTCAGTATACGTCAATGTGTATTTAACTTTCTTGACAAAGACTAATGTCTATATTTATTCCTTGTTTTTTTTTTTTCAATGTTTATCTTCAGGGTCTGATCTTTGTGGTGGACAGCAATGACAGAGAGAGAGTAGCAGAATCTGCAGAGGAACTTGCTAAAATGGTGAGAATTTTAGGTTCTGATTTTGTGGTTTCCTCATAAAAACAACCAAATGTCACTGTACGGACACTTATAATGTTTCAGAAGTGATTTTGTTTGCCTAATGTGGTTCAGTTGCCTCATCTTTTTCTTCCTGTGTGTGTACAGCTACAAGAAGATGAACTGAGGGATGCAGTATTGCTGGTTTTTGCTAACAAACAGGATCTGCCTAACGCTATGGCTGTCAGTGAACTCACAGACAAACTTGGGCTACAGAGTCTGCGCAGCAGAACGGTACATACATAAATGCATTATTTGAAACCACTGCACACCTACATGTTTGCTTAAAATAATAATTTGTTCACTTTACCTTTATGTAAATAATTAATGTGATAGTTCACCCCAAAATTAAATCAAAACCATTCGTGAGCCCCATTTTATTTGGTTTTCACTAATGCACAAATGTGTTTTCAGTAGATTATTCTAAGTTTTTCATTCACCATTCAGACTTTACTATTTTGCACATAAATGCACATTTATACATTTAGCAAATGGGTGATTCTCACGAAATCCAGATTTAGAAGGTGTCCAGCATCAGAATAAAAAAACCCTTAAAGCCAATTTTTTGCACATATAAGAAGATTAAGATCTGAACTTACTATAACCATTATTTTAAGAGGATTTAAAAGGGCCATGGCACTTTTTTTAAGATGTCAAATCAATCTTTACTGTCCTCAGAGTACATGTGAAGGTTTAGCTCAAAATACCATATAAATAATTTATTATAGCATGTTAAAATTGCCACTTTGTAGTTGTGTGCAAAAATGTGCCGTTTTGGGTGTGTCCTTTAAAATGCAAATGAGTTGATGAAATTCAAACACTGATCACAATGATGGTGGTTTGTTGCAATTAAAACTCAATTGTGCTTTTCTCTGCACTAAATGGGAGTGCTGTGGTTGGATAGTGCAGGTTAAGGGGTGGTATTATTATAATAAGAGCTCCTTATGACATCATAAGGAGAGACACATTTCAACTGCCTATTTTTTCATGTGCTTGTAGAGAATGGTTTACCAAAACTAAGTTACTGGGTTGATCTTTTTCACATTTTCTAGGTTGATAGAAGCACTGTGAACCCAATTATAGCACTTAAACATGGAAAAAGTCAGATTTTCATGCCATGGCCCCTTTAAAAATATTTTCTATAGAATTATCTAAATTTTTTAGATTATCATTATTTCAAATTATCATTACCGCAACATGATATTACATTAAATATATGCATTTACAAACTCATGTTTCGGTAATGAGAACTAAAAAGTTGTCTAGGTACTATAACAAACAAAATTTCAACTTTTATCTGGAAAGAAAAATAAGAACTGCTTACCTGGTAGCCATCTTGAGTGTCACAGTCAATTATGTCCCTTCCAGCAATATTTTTTGAAAATGTTAGTTCCTTGAGGGCTTAAACAATGATTGAAAATTGTTGCGGAGGATGAGAAAATTGATCTTGGAGACATTTATATTCATTATTATTGTCTCTACATTTACCAATAATCACCAAATACCACATGTTTCTTTACTGTAAATGTTTATAGTATAACATGCCCTGAAGCTTTTTATTTTTTATTTATAAATATTTCCATGTCAAAGAACCCAAATCCAGTCATGGACACGTTGCGGTAATGAAAATTTTCCCCTTAAATGTAGAAAAAAAAAATTGGTTTGAAATCATGTGCAAAATAGTACATGAAGAGATGTTTGTAACTGTCTGCTTCTTATTTTGATACTCTTACTTTGCATTTGTTTCATGACACCTCATAAGTCTAATTGTGTGAGAATCTCCCAAATGCTCTTATTCAAAGCGACTTGCAGTGCATTCAAAGTGTACATTTTATCTCGGTATTTGTTCCATGGAAATCGAACCCATGACCTTTGCACTGCTAGCTCGATAATCTACCACTTAAGCTACTCTACCTTTATTATAATGGGAGAGTAATATGACACAAGTAATGATGAGATTTTGTCATAAAACAATGATTAATTGTACCTCTTTTTTTCATGCAGTGGTATGTTCAAGCAACCTGCGCTACACAGGGAACTGGACTCTACGAAGGACTGGACTGGTTATCCAATGAGCTCTCCAAACGTTAGTGTGTCTGACAGAGAAGAAATGTCGTGTATCAACCATTGGGAAGTCTAGAGACTCTTTTTAAGTGTATGACAGCTGAAAACTGGAAAAGGACCATCAAATACTCCGTGCTGTCTTAGCTTTTCTTTTTTACAGTGTATTCTGTTGCCCAAGCTTATCTTTATTTTCTCATGTACAAAAGCGCATTTTTGCATGGCCAAGAGGAAGAAATGTTTCGAAGGACCTTTGTTTAGCACGTTTCTTTAGTTTGGCAGAATGGCCCCTGTAAGTCTATTAACACTGGAGTCTCTAATCAGCAGGCAAGTTTATTGGACGTGATATAGTAGCTTCACAATCTGTTTATCATGGTTAAGGGTCTGAAATTGTTTTAAAGCTACCTACAGAATCTTGGGGGTCACTAATGTTTTGTCAGTGTCAGTGAATCAAAGCCGTGCCTGTTCCACCAATCTATATATATATATGCAATATTTAAAGTTTATTGAATCATCCAGTGACTTGAGCTTCTTGTGGTCCTTCTAAACATTGTCCCTGACTGTGCATGCATCTCCTAGAATTGACTTACTGGATCTTGTTGGAAATTCCCGATATCAGTAACACATGACATGAACGGCATGGCATTGTTAATTTGATAAAAATAGTCTTTGAGTTTTATTTAGTTCATTGTATGTTTTATTGCAGAGGGAACATTATGTTGGAGTCTCTTTCGAAGTTTGTTTCGAAATTGACATTTTATGTCGGTCGTGTCATGAAAATGCTGATATTGGGTTCAATGTTGGCTTATTAGTGACTGAATCTGACTCCTGAATGCGGATTAATGTATTGATAAATTCCATGTCTGGTTAAAATGGTTTGTTTTCCTAAATGACGTGTATTAGATGCAATCTATTTTACTCTATTATTATGGCAAATTTGTTTGTGTATTATATGTATAATATTGTTTTAGAATAAAACATAATTGTGAACTGAAGATGGTGATACTGTACAATGATGAAAATACCCTTTTAATCGGTTTGCTCCAATGCACATTCAGTAAAATAAGAGACCACTTGTAGGAGCAGGTGTCCTTACTGCCATTTGTCATAATATGCTTACCGTTTAAGTCCAGATTCTGTGTCCAGACTTAAACCATAATGCACATCCAGCCTAAATTTACCTGTATTTAACGCAATTCACTTTGAATCACCCAAAGCCCATTTTAACACTAGGTGTAAACCCGTTAAATTGATGATCTGGTTTACTTGTAAATTAATCCTGATTTTTATTGACACTAGTTTTGAATTAATTTTGAATTAAGTTGTTTTTGCATTTCCACACGATCAACATTAATAGATAGATAAATGTTATTAAACCAAAAGCACATTTTAATTGTGTACTATGTATGTATTGGCACCTGTAACTGTATAGCAAGACATGCTAAGAAGTTCGCCGAAAAATAAAAATGACCCTTATTTTCTCACCGTAATGCCGTCCTTAAATAATATTGTGGTCTTCCTTGCTTTGCAATGGTATCGAACAGTATCAAAAATACTTTTTGAAGCCCATCCATAATCAGAATAACGAATCTCTAAGACTTTTTAAAGCCAAACTATGCATATGTGAGAGAAAATGTTTAGTATCTTTAGCCTATTCAGCAATCAAAATGTTTTGTTTGATTGTAAACACACCTGATCAAAAATGGCGGCACACTGGCTTTATGTCAGTATGTGATTGGTTCTCATGAGTCTTGTGACTTGTCTTCATATGCATTGTGACAAAACAGTTGTGAGACACGCAGGAAACAACGTACAGACTTGAAGCCAGCTTGCCACCATTTTTTATTTAGATTGTTTACATAAAAATGTGAATATTTTATCTTGTCATATTCTGTAAAGCTTTTCTCCATAATGTTAATGGTCCTTTATTGAATTATATACAGCCTGACAAGTACAATTTAATAGACATTTATTTTAAGAGTGTATGCTGTTAATCCAGTTTGTTTTGTTATAGGAGATACACACATAGGACGTGATAAAAAAATCCTGCTGCCAATGCCAGATAAACCAGTCCAGAGACAGAGGAGTAATTCAGCAGGTTTTTAATTCATCATCATCACCTGTGTCATGAGGATCAGATGACGTGTGTAAAGAAACTCTGGAAAAATATATCTCATGCTTAAAGACTGTGTTTGGTTTCTGTTGACTTTGGTCCACCGGTGGGGGACTAATGACCCTTACCTTTCCTTAAACTGCAAAATAATACTAATATTAAATATTAAACCTGACCTGTGCCCATATGCAAGTGACAAAATGAGTTTTGTCTGCCAAAATGCAATTAATAGTTGTAAACTTGACCTTTATAAATCACTTAAATCTGCCATGTTTAGCATTCTCCGTATTAAGGCACTTTAATATAAACTACAGTAAAATAACAAAAAAAAAATTAAAGTTTGAAATATGCTGGGTTTCTCTCATTTCTTTACAGTTTTGTGTACATTGAACATTTTCCCCTGGTTTCACAAGGCTTAAGGCAAGTCCTAGACTAAGAAACATGTTTGAGCTGTCTCAACAGAAAATAACTTGCGCTGACAGATCTTAAAATATGCCAGTGCATTGATTTGTCTCAAGATACACACACTGAAAAAAATGATTCATTGAATTTAATCAATTTTTTTAAGGTAAGTGGTTGCAATCAATCCATTTAAGCTACATTTAAACAAAAAAGATTAGTAACGTAAAATGAAATATAAAACTTTTGTTTAAATGTAGCTTAAACAAATGTATTACAACCACCCACCCCAAAAAATTGATTAAATTCAATGAATCATTTTTTTCAGTGCACCAGTAACGTCTTTAAATAAGGCATATTTATAAAAGATGCTTAAACATCTTAATGTAACTAAGGCCTATAGTCCTGGCTTTAGCTAAGCCTTGTCTGTGAAACCAGACTTTTGTCTTTTTAAAATCAATACACTGAAATTGGTAATAAAGTTGTTTTATACACTGAAAAAAATGATTCATTGAATTTAATCAATTTTTTTAAGGTAAGTGGTTGCAATCAATTTATTTAAGCTACATTTAAACAAAAGTTGTATATTTTATTTTATGTTACTAATCTTTTTTGTTTAAATGTAGCTTAAATAAATTGATTGCAACCACTTACCTTAAAAAATTGATTAAATTCAATGAATCATTTTTTCAGTGTATCCCAGGTGTATATATCCCACTTTTTTTTTTAAATACACTTATTTAATGTACTATTTTCAGGCACTAATTTTGAACTTAATATAGGAAAACAATATTTAATACTTTTTAAAATAACCTTAAGAGCATCTAAGTGTACAAAACTATTGTGAGACATATTTATTTTTATACACTACAAATCAATTAAATTGTTACTGGTATTTAGTATACTTTTCAAGTGCACTGAAGTGGAACTATAGTTTTATTTAGTATATTTGTAGTGGATAACTCTTATGCTTTTATTTATCACAAAATTTACAATGTACATGTACTTTAGTTTTGGTACATTCAAGTATGCTTTATTTTGGGCATATAATCTCATACACACATCAAGCCTGACACGTCATTGTTCAAACTTTCGGTCTACTGTGAAACCGAGACTGTAAACAGTATTTAAATGAAGGGGAGGAGTTTATAATGACTACATAAAAGAGGGAAAGAGCACAAGTCTGTCCTTTCAATCCTGCAGACTCTCTTGTCTGAGATGGAGCGGAGATGATCCACTTGCAAGCAGTGATCCAGCTGGCAATGTACTGGAACAACTCCAGAACGGTAAGTGATCATACTAATTTATTGTTTATCAGTTTAGGGTCACTTGACTACATTTTTTTATGATTTTCAAACCTTTTAATCTAAAGGCACATCATAATTAGTTATTTGAAAAATATAAATATGCCAAGATATTAATCCAGGTAAAATGTATACTTGAACCAGCAAGTACATGTGTAGTACAGTGTCATTAGTACATTTTGCTAAATAAAAGGGTTAATTTGTACAGTACAAACATACTAATTAAAAGTATGTACTTCAGTATTACTTCTGGGCATTTAAAAATAATACATATAAATAAACAGAAATACTGTTTTTAGTGTTAGTTTTAGTGTTAATCAATTTCTTGATTCATTTTCAGCTGTCACTCGATGACTGCCTACAAGATGAGACATCACGCTGCTGAAGGATGGCTTTTGGCATTTTGCCTAATGCTTGCATTTTATTTGTGAGTACCTAACAAAATAATGTTTTTTTTTTAAAGAAACTTTCTGTATTAATGTCAATATAATATTTTTTGTTATTTTTGTTTTTGGAGGAGAGGAGGAAAACCCGTCTGCCAAGGGATTTGGGCACTCGGGTCCACTGCCCTGTTTTAGTGGCTCCTGTGTGGTTTTCCTTTGGAAACCCCATCAGTCCTCTGGATGGGGTTCAGTGGACCTGCAGTGTACAGCGCCAGTTCTATGAACTGCTGATGAAGCACTGAAAACTAGAAGCAACCAAAAAAACCTACACAACTCACAACAAATGACACAGAAAGTCGACTTACCCCTAAACCTTTTACTTACGGTCGGCTTCTGGTTGTCTGTTGCTTGGTTGGTAGGTCATGGGGATGGCCTGCTGTGAAACACAACCTTTTTTATTTTTATTTCCAAGGCTGCGCAACTTTCAGAAAAAAGACAATAAAAATTGAAAAACCTGGTAACTGAAATGAATGTCTGTGTTTTCTTTTATTTCATTACAGTGAATAAAAAAAGAGTCAAAATGAGAATATCTTAACTGAATTGGTAATCATGCAGTGTTCTCCCAGATTAAAACAAAGTAAATAATAGTGTAAAAGTTATATACTACAAATAAGTGCATTTTAGTGAATCCAGTTTTGCTAAATTTTCTTTAAATTACCATATCACAAATAAAGAGGTACCCAGTTTGTCCTATAACTGTGAACCAACATTAGATATATTTACAGATACCTCAGCAAGAAATATGTAAAGGTTAACATCTAAACTTGAAGTGTAGGACATTTTGTTTTCAGTTGATACAGGATCCTATAAATCCTAATTATAAATAAATTTAGCAGATGTATTTATCCAAAGCAACAAGCAAAAAGTCTATGTAAACCAATGTACCAATGCATACACAATAATAAAAGTGAGTCATGAATCCTCCCTAACATGTTGTTTACTTGTGAATACAAACACAAGGTAGTTAGGTGGAGTTCATTTTCCATCACATGCTTTAATAATAGAAAATTCCCTGTGGTTTTGTTTTGGTTGGCTAGGGACATTTACATTTAGGCAGATGCTTTTATCCAAGATAAGGAAACAATGGACCAGCTTAATAACTTAAGATTAAAATTTTATGAAACATAAAATGTTAAAGTATAGCTGTATATACACATAATATTATCTATCTAATATGATTAACTACAATTCATTTTGTATTTTTTTATCAAGCATTTATTAACAAACACATCTAAAATGCTCTGAAAGTAAAGCTTTCACTTTCGTTTATACGAAAATATTACATTGTGCCTGGACAGGATTGGCTTCTATAAGTCAGCCCATCAGGAGGAAGATATGAAGTCAGCCAATCAGGAGGGAGATTTAAAGGAAAGTATAAAAACTATGCAAAGTCTCTGCACAATAGATTTGACCTTGTCGCTTGCAAACCTTCTGCCTTGAATCGAAACTTATTGTGATTATGGTAAGTTAATTTAAGTTCATTTATTGTGTTTATATAAATGTTGTAGAATTACACTGCATGCAATTTGAATAAACTGTAGATAAATATGTATTCCTTTATTTTTATTTTATTCACTTTCTGTAATTAACTGAATTATATGTTTAAGATTGTCTCTTACAAAACAAAACTTAAAAAAGTTTTAAACCCTCACTACAGACACTTAAAAAAACTTTGGCATACAGTTCAAGTAGATAGAATGTGTTTTTTATACACTGCAAAAAAAATTCAAGGAAAAAATTTCTTAGTATTTTTGTCTTGTTTTCAGTAAAAATATATAAAAATTCTTAAATTAATATGCTTTTTCTTCATGAGCAAAACGACCCAAGAAAATAAGTCTAGTTTTTAGACTAAAAAAAAATCAAATTTAATTGATTTTGTGCATAAAGATTTTTTCTTGAATTTAGTTATTAAGAAAAATGTTCAAGATTTTTTGCTTACCCCCTTGGCAGATTTTTTTGCTTGTTTTATGCACAAAATCACTTAAATTTGATATTTTTGGTCTAAAAACTAGACTTATTTTCTTGGGTCGTTTTGCTCATCAAGAAAAAGCATCTTAATTTAAGAATTTTTACATATTTTTACTGAAAACAATACAAAAATACTAAGAAAATGATTCTTGAAAATAATTTTTTGCAGTGTATTATGTTGTTTTCCCTGCAAAAAATGACTTTCTTACTTATTATTTTTGTCTTGTTTTCAGTAGAAATATCTAAAAACTCTTAAATCAAGATGTATTTTCTTGATGAGCAAAATAAGAAAATAAGTCTACAAATTTAAGTGAATTTGTGCTTAAACCAGCAAAATTATCTGCCAATGGGAGTCATTTTGCTCATAAAGAAAAAGCATCTTAATTTAAGAATATTTAGATATTTCTACTGACAACAAGACAAAAATACTAAGTAAGATTTTTTGCAGTTTTATATTGTCATACTGTACTGCACTTTGGTCATCAGCACTGATATTTTTGTGCGCTTTAAAAAAAATAAATGTGCCATCTTCACTATTTACTGTACATACTTCCTTTATCTGTATCATGCATGTTTGAACTTTGCTATTTATTAGCTGTTGACTGAAAGTCAAAATTGTCGCAAAAAAAAAAGTTGAATCTCTTACACATAAATACAGTATATTTACTGTAAATAGTCTCAAAATGAAATACGAGTTGTTTGTTTATTGTATTTGCACCTTTACACCAACGTACAGTGCTCACTTCCTCTGTATAGTGACGTTGTCATGTAAATATTAACACAGGAAGTACTTGGAATTTTCCATTGTTAGTTGTGGGTGGTGTTCTGGAGACTCTCTGAATTGTTTATATAGTTTGCAATTATTTATTTTGCAGGCAAATGATGGAAAGAAAAATATTTTAGAGGCACACAAGATTTACATTTGTGGATTTGATAAAGCAGCTAACAGTGCATTCAGTTTTGATCTAACAAAGAGACATTTTCTCTCGGCTAGAACATAATTTGCTTGTTTTTATATTCTCATATTCTTAGCAGTACTAGTATTTAGTGCCTTTATTTAGTAATGTTCTTCTTATTAAAATTAACATGTTTGTTCTCCTCAAACAGAGCTCATCAGGGGACAGCGAAGGAGAGGATGATGATGATGATAATGATGATGAAGATAACCAGGGTGCTGGAATAAGCATCTGCTGCTAAGGGTATATGCTCCAGACCTTGTATCCAGTGTTAGAAAACACCAAAAGAGACACGCTGGACCACGAACTGTGTTGATTTGCTGATACAAACCAGTAGCCCAGTCGAACGCACAGTTCCTGTTGTGACAAAGAGTCACAAACAGAAAACCCTCGCCTGCCATGCGCAAGCAAGCATGGCCAACCGTGACGTGACACAGAATCTTCCGTGGAGACGATGCATCTCGCAAGGTTTCTGCTGTGCAGTGGCAGCAGCATCTCTGTTCTTCGGATCGGCATTGCTTTTGTGCCTGTTTGTGCGAGCCTGAAGAACCCATGGAGGGAAGAAAGAAATAAACATGGAGTGGTGGAAACCTGATGGTTAAAGATCTGAGCTGCTGGTCCAGAGGTTTGAAGATTTGAACACAATCTTCCTAATCCACCATTGTGCTCGTGAGCAAAGCACTTGACTTCAAGTTATTTCAGCAGGACTTAAAGTACTGCAATTGTTTCACTGTAGTCACTCATAAGCATCCAATTTTAAACAAACAGGATGGGCTGGACGGGCAACATTAATGGATGCATTTTGCTCATAAACTAGGGGGTCACCGCCCTATTAAAGCCCAGGTGTAAATGTTTTATTGTTATAAAGATAATTTATGGCTGCTTGGTCTGTGTAACTCTCCAGAATAACTAGCAGATGGTTTCTGGAGTAGCAGAGATCAGGGGCAGAGGTAAAAGATCACTGTTCATTTTTCTTCCAGAAACGTCTTTTAGCTCCAGAGCTTTAATGCCACAATACTGGCATTCAGCCATAAAGAGCGTGTTTAGTGCGGGACTACATGCTCACCAGGACGTGGTCAACAAGCACACCCAATCTGCAGGTTGTGCTTACAAAGTTGAATTCACAGAGTTCTGATAACTTATTAAAACACACAATACACCAATATCACACACTGCTAGTGCACACACTATGCAACACGTGTAGACATAAATGAGAATGTAATGGGTAAAGTAACTCATGCATAACTCATGTCCGAATAGGACTTAGGTCTAGCCTAAATGAAGCCCCGCTGGTCACAACACCATCGGCACTCATGTCATATTGGGAGATTATGTTGTACTTAGTTATGTGCAGTGTTGGGAGTAACGCATTACAAAATATAATATATTACAGTAATATATTAGTTTTTGCTGTAACGCAGTAATGTAACGCATTACTAATAAAATTTTGGTAATATTTTACTCGTTACAGTCTTAGTAACGAGCGCGTTACAACAATGCATTTCAAAATTAGACCGTGTTATTTTTATTTTTGACCAATGCGCGCGACCAGCATCCACACATGAAAAAGCTGCGACTGCGTGTCTGCGTCCCAAGCCGCCTACTTCCATACTGTATAGTGGGCGAAAAGCACTACTTCTCGTGCTCTTTGCCTACTATGTAGTATGGAAGAGGGCGGTTTGGGACGCAGCGTATGTCTGTTTCCACGTGCTGTATGCAACATGTTCATTTTTACTTTAATGTTGTATTTGAAATGCGATTTGGACGCGGTGCGCGTCAAATAGACATGTTTCTTAAAGAGCCGAATCTGGGAAGTCCTTTTATAAGCGTTGACTAAAGTGGTCGCAATCAGGTCCAGTAGCGCGCACACGCATAATTTTGCGAATAAGAGCACTAAAAAGCAAAATAACGTTTCTATCGGTCTCCTGTGCTGCTTGAACCTCAGAAGTAAAGAGACTTTTACAAATCTTGCCAGTAAAATCCATATCACACCAGCAATGACAAGGTAAGCTTTGCTATGATTACAGTCCATATACATAATAGATTGCTAGGCTATTCCTATGCTATCTACAGTTTTATTACAAACAGCAACCTAAACAACAACATAACATCAGTGAAGACTTAAACATGGTTATCTAAATAATACATTTAAACATCACAGTTTAAAGTTTTTACCAGCCTTTGTATGGGAGCCTATATTCATTGTTTGGCAAAAAGCAGTGTTCCTCTGTTTGTCTGTGTTTTATATGTTAGTCTACATGTAATCCTTATATTGGACTGAAATGAGCTGTATTCCTTGAGGCCTGATCCTCCAATAGCAATTTTTGATAAGTTGTGTCAACCCAGTGCATGCCAGGTTTGTGCTGTGAATCTGAATTAAAAGTGAATTAAAGAATAGAAATGAAAAGAGGTTGCGTGTCTTGCCATGTTATTAGGCTATAGGTTGCATTATAGTGGGCTCTATTGTGTTTGGTATGTGTACCATAATTTACCAGACTTTTACCAGATCATTTGTCTATGTTTATGATTCTGACAGTGACTGTTATTGTATTTTGCCACAAGTCTTCAATGTGCCTCAAAGCTTGAGGGCCAACACATAACTAGATTTATAAGCAGCAACAAACTACATTTTAAAATTTTATAATGCCTAGTCATACTTCTGTTATTTTGATGAAAGTAACTCAAAAGTAACGCAAAAGTAGTGTAACTCATTACAGTTCAGAGACAGTAATATTGTAATGTAACTAATTACTTTTAAATGACAGTAATTTGTAATATATAATGTATTACACTTTGGAAGTAACTTTCCCAACACTGGTTATGTGGTAATGGGGATTATTAGCATTGATGTTATTCATGTCATAACTGTGACTGTATTACACTAGCTAGTAAGCCACACGGTAACTCCCCTCTTAAATAAAGTTGTGTGATAAAGGAGTGTTGTTTTTTGAGTGTTGTAGCTATACATTATATCTTACAATACCAACTTGATATTTGCATTAATAAATAAACTATAATAAAAGATAATGTTGTAGTCAAGACCACCTAAACCGAGACCAAGTCATGACCAAGACCAAGACAGGCCAAGACCGAGACAAGACCAAGAATTTAAAGGGTCGAGACCAAGTCAAGACCAAGACCAAGACCATTGCAAGTCACTGCATTAAAACACGTATGATAAAATGTGGAATATGCATATGATTTAGGCACTTATTGTCTGTGTATGTGCATGTGTGCCATCAGAAAAGTTGATAAAATAATCAAAGGCATTGCAGATCTGTGGGAATTTATCTTTGTCTATAAGCAAATAAAAGTGAACAAACACTAAAGAGCTGAAATCAACTTAACCATTTAATCTGAACTGTCTTTCCATGGCGTGCCATCCACTTAACACAATGCAGGTGTTTTTAGTAATAAAATTAGAAAAATTGTCATTGGGAGAAGCTTAAACAATGCTTAAACATTGCCAACATCATATGCCAAACCTGAATAAACTGCATAAAATTAAGGATAAAAAATAAATTTGTGATATGCACTGCAAAAAATAATTTTCAAGAAAAAATGTTCTTATTATTTTTGTCTTGTTTTCAGTAAAAAATATCTAACAATTCTTGAATTAAGATGCTTTTTCTTGATGAGCAAAACTACCCAAGAAAATAAGTCTAGTTTTAGACCAAAAATATCAAATTTAAGTGATTTTGCTTGTTTTATGCACAAAATCACTTAAATTTGATATTTTTGGTCTAAAAACTAGACTTATTTTCTTGGGTGATTTAGTTCATCAAGAAAAATCATCTTAATTTAAGAATTTTTAGATATTTTTACTGAAAACAAGACAAAAATACTAAGATTTTTTTTCTTGAAAATCATTTTTTGCAGTGTGCCATCAGTTGTGGTCTTGACCGGTCTTGAAATAAAATTCCGAGTCCTCTTTGTCTGAGACCGAGACGAGACAGAGTAAAAATGCAGTCGAATAATGGCACCTATGTCAGTGCAAGATGTTTAAAAATCAAGGCAGCTCAAACATGCAGTTTAGTCCGGGACGAGGATAAGCCCTGTCTGGGAAACCGCCCCTAAATGTGTTAAATAGCAGGGGTGGTTTCCCGGACAGGGCTTATTCTAGTCCTAGACTAAAATGCATGTTTGAGCTTAACATATATCAGTGCCATTGTATTGTCTCAAGATTCACAAAAGTATTGTTTTTGTATGGTATATTTGTAAAAAATACTTAAATGATCTAATAGTAAGTAAGGGTAGTTATATTTTTAAGCAAAGTTCACTATAGTGCACAAACGAAGAATTGGATGGACAACAGTAGATCACATTCAAACTTGTGTCCCTGGTAGTGTCAGGTCTGCTTTAAAATGCATTAGAGAGCAATGTGAATGTTACAAAGTTTCATCCAGTGATTTCATTTAAAAACGTTGTCCACCAATTGATATATAAATTCTATATTATATAATATAATAGTTAAATGTTATAATATCTTAATGTTATAATAGTGAAATTATTAACTATTCCTGTAGCCCATTTGGTAGAGACTGTGTTAGGTTGTGATTTCAATCTCCAGATAACTCACAGATGCAGCATAAAATGCAGCATAAGTCACTTTGAATAAAAGTGCTACCAAATGCGTAAATGTAATTGTGATTAATCTAGTGTGTTATTATCTTTTGTTAACAATTAATTAATTCCAATGAATGCCAAACATAATGCAAAATGGAAAAGGGGAATTCAGGTCTACATTATTCAGATCTCTGAAATACCTTTCAAGCACACTTATTCTTCACTTTCATTTATGTTGCATCGTGTTTGAATGAGATTGGTTGCTACAAATCAGCCCATTTAAGGAAAGTATAAATAAAAATCTGCAGAGTCTAGATTTGTCACTTCTGCCAACTGATGCGCTGGTCTAAAATCAAAGCTAATCATTTAGAGTTAGACGGTAAGATCTTTATTACAAAATTACTGAAATCATTACACTGTAAAAATTACACAGCATTTCTGTCAAATTAACATATATTTTTATGTTACTTTAACCAAAAAAATTAGGTTCAACAATTTCAACTTGATTTTTTAAGTTATGTTAACTTTTCACAAGCCAAAACTTAAATTAGTAGGTTAAATTGTTTTAATTTTATGCTGTATTTATTTAAAGTATTCATGCTGTCAAATGCTGTCATTTTTGTCAATTGTGTTTATTTATGAAAAAAAATTGATTTAGTTTATAGGTTTAGATTAAAGGATATTAGTTGGAGATTACATTTTGTTTGCACACTGTAAAAAAATCTTTGCTGCCTGAATTTTTTTGTTGAATCAACTCAGATTTACAAGTCATTTCAACTTACTATTATTGGTCTTGACTAGAGATGAGTTGTTATAACTACAGATGAGTTGTTATAACTTATAAAATATGGTTTAAAAAATTCAACTTCATTTAACTTCATGTAGCAACTTAGTTGACATGACTTGAGTTGATTCAACAAAAAATTAAGGCAGCCAAGATTTTTTAAAGTATTTTTTCTTGAAAAGCCACTTAAAACTATTGATATTAAGTATCAAGAATACTTACAAATAAATAATAATTAATTTAATTTAATTTAGACTTAATGTGAGTGTATCTCTTATACTTTTTGATCAATATATTTACATTGTTAATATATTTACATTTAAAAATATACATATATTTTCTGTGCAATGACACTAACTTAAAGTGATGAAAGAACTATTAACTCCCTTCTCATTTCCCTGCAGATCATTAGATTGAGGGAGGAAGTGTCAAAGATTTTCCCTTCTTAGGAATTGGGTGGAGTGTTCTATAACTATTTTCATGAAGTTTTGAAAGTGCAGAAATGGTTAGTCAAATGTTTTACACTTGCGTTACACTTTTATTCTTGAGGTAATCTTTCCATATGCATATTCATGGTGTTTGGTTGCAGCATTGTTAGTGATGAAAACCAAGACAATTTCAGATTGAAATACCAAAGATAGATAGATAGATAGATAGATAGATAGATAGATAGATAGATAGATAGATAGATAGATAGATAGATAGATAGATAGATAGATAGACCCAAGCTAATTTGTTCTGTTTTATTATTATTATTATTATTATTATTATTATTAGTAGTAGTAGTAGCAGCAGCAGCAGCAATATTATTTATATGTATGTAATATTTTACAATTATTATAATAATGAATTATATATTTACATTATATTTTATATTTTCTTCATATTTGGTTTCTATTAACAGATGTTATCAATGGAAATTGAAGAAGAGGATGATGATGATGATGATGATAAAAATGGAGATGCTAATAGCAGAGGTGATGGAATAAACATTTGTTGCCAAGGATAGATGCCACACCACTGATAAGAAAAATTCAGCAGAGACACTGGACCAAAGTTTGTGGTGGTGCTTTGGCTTATGGTCAAAGCGCCTGCCTCGTAAACAGTGGTGCCTGGTGTTCATTGTGCTCCGGCATAGCTCAAAGCATTGTGTTACCAGCGCAAAAGGTTATGGGTCAAACCCAGGGAACACACATGATAAAAAAATGGCTCTATAATGGATGCTTTTGTTTTGAATATAGGGGCCGGTCAGTGCCTTTTTTTTCATTAATGGTTCAAGTCAAGTAGTTCTGCAGTGTTGCACCTACTGAAGACGTGTGTTTACTTGTTTGTTTTCTGATAGCTTTCAGAATATTCTTTAAGTTTTGCTAACAATGTTTGGTGGGTCATTCCTACAATTTGATAATTTTGACTTATGGGACTTGAAACATTGTTTTTTGTTAGGTCAATTATAAAAGGGACATTTACATTTAACAAGGACGATTAAAAATGTAAATTTCATAACATACATTTTAATAAACTTTCACTTTGCAAGTGCATTTTAAAATGGAGCTTGTGAGGAAAATGACTATCCATTAAAAAAAAAACATCTAAAATTAATACAATTTGAATTTCAGGTGGATAAAACAAACATTATCAATAACTCTTTTAGGGTAAACAGAATTATTTCAGCTGACGTTTAATCTAAATACCACAATTTACGTTGGGGACTTTTAGGGACGTAAAATTACTGAATTGCAGGAATGACTCTTATGCAATATTTGCATATTTATATTCTCATGGGAATGTAAATGTGTTCAAACAGTGTACATAGTGTAAACATGATGCACATATAGTGTACATGTAAATGAGATGTAATGTTCTGTCTGAATATAAACAGTAATATATGTTACTCTTTATATCTGACAGCTTATAGTAATAAAGTGTAGTGCTTGTATAATGAGTAATAACTATATGTAATGCTCATTAGATAGGCCTAAATATAAGGTCCAGCTCAAAGTGAAGGCCAGCTGATGTAAGATCAGAGGGATTCATGTACTGCATCTCATTATTACACTTGGTTATGTGGCAGGGGATTTTAGCAAGTGATCTGTCCCAGTGTTACAGTGATGTTTTTGTGAATGTCATGATTGATTTGTGTTCCTCGTCTGCTGTCAAACTGTTTCTCTGTGACTGTATTTTAAGCTAAAAAGCCACATGTTAAACACTCCACTAAATAAAGTTGTGTGAAACCTGACAGACTCCATGCAGATAGTATTGCTTAGTATTTCAGCATTTGATAATATAAACAAATATGAACGTAAAGACTGTCAGGACTCTGCCATGAGAGTCTTGTTTTATATTTATGTTTTATCGTGATGGCAGGGTTCTGACAGTCTCTTGTTTTATGTGGAGGCTCATGGCCTTGTATATTGGGTCATGTGCCTCTGGTGTCTTGTTCCTAGTCCCCGCCCTCTTGTTCTCCTTGTTAATTATTCATTATTAGTTATCCCTCGCACCTGTGTTGCCCTCGTTTAGTTCCCCTATTTAATCTCCTCTTGTCTCTTGTCTTGTGCTGGTTCATTGTGATATTATGTGTCATGTTATGCCGTCTTCCGTGAGTCATTCAATTTTGTGTTTCGTCTTAGTCATTAGTGATTTGTGTAGATCATGTTTGAATGTAGTTTTGCCCCCACGTGGGCTTTTGTTTTCATGTAAATAAATGTTCTATGTTCACTCCCCGACATCGTCTGCGCTTGGGTCCTCTTGTTTCCCGTCTCAGCCGTGACAGAGCTCCCGGGTGGCGAAACATGGGTACCGCCATGATCCTGCCACATGACCAACTATGACAGACTGGCAGGACCATGACAGTAAGTACCCTGAGGAGCGTCTGGTAGCCGCTCCTTAGGGGGAGGGTACTGTCAGGACTCTGCCATGAGAGTCTTGTTTTATATTTGTTTTATCGTGATGGCAGGGTTCTGACAGTCTCTTGTTTTATGTGGAGGCTCATGGCCTTGTATATTGGGTCATGTGCCTCTGGTGTCTTGTTCCTAGTCCCCGCCCCCTGTGTGTGTCACGTTTAACACTGTCATGGGTCCTGTTTTGTTTTGCCATGTCTTGTTGTATGTTATCATTTATATTCTTGCCTTGTTTACCCCCTCGAGGGTGTTTTTGTTATATAATAAAAGTATTTTGGTTGAGAGCTGTCTGCACTTGGGTTCTGTCTTCCCCATCCCTGACAAAGACGTACAATACAATAAAGAAAGACTGTACAGAAATACACAATATGCATCCACTCCTAAATTACAAGGTTATAAAAACTTTCATCGATTTAAATAATTAGAGCAGATTTTAAAATCTGTTACTTTAGGTGAACGTGCTAGTAAAAGTTAAATTACTACCTTGTGTGTTACTGTAGCTTTGTTGGTAATATTAAGTAAGTGGTGTGCTAGCAGCTTTTACTTACAGTGTTTAAAACTGATGAGATTTCTTCTTAACTCTTGTTTTTGAAGCAGTGGATACGGTTAAAAAGGGACAGACCCGACCTGGCTGGTTCAACCCAAAATGCTGGGTTGTTTTAATCTGGGTTAATTTAACCAAATAACTGGGCTTGTCCCTTTGTGACCCAACACTGTCGCTATTTAAAAAGGTCTGACATTTACCTTTGTCTCTCACTGGCTAGTGTGAAAGTACTGACTGCAAGATTTGACCTAAATGTTACACATTATATAATATTTGAAACTGATCCTTGATCTGATTTTCTCTCAGATTCTCCGAAATGTAGGTAAAAATGGGCTGAATACTCTGTAGCTTAAGACCGGTTTGTGTCACTTCGGCTAAAAGCATGTGTCAAATGTGTAAAGAGGATTTGACAATTCTGCAATTCTGTCAAATTTTGACTGACAGTTTAAATAAAATTCTCTGATCTTTTCTGTTCTGTATTCCCACTTTCATTTGCCTTGTTACATCTCACCTATACAGTGGCATGCTAAAATCTGCACATAGATATAGTCATCTGCTGTTAGCTCCTCTCCTTTTCAATGACTCCACAGGTTCCAGTGCCCAGCTGGTGAGGCAAACAATTATGTATTGTTGTTTTGGGGTGGCACAGTGACAGTGGGTACCTCACAGCGAGAAGGTTTGAGTCTGAAAATTTCAGCCGTCTGGTGAGCACGCTCACTGCAGCCCTCCTCTGGAGACTGACGGCCACTTCACATATTCACCTCAGATATTCATGGTGAGCTTTACACACATTTAAAAGTCACAACTAACAGTGAATATCACAAAGCCGTTCAAGAACTTGTCTGTGAAACTTATGATAGAGTATAAGATGATGATGATACTGTACAATGATGATAATACATTTTTAATTGGTTTGCTCCATTGCAAATTTTGTAAAAGTAAATTCAAAAGACCACTTTTTGGAGCAGTCCTTTCTGCCAACTGTCAATATAAACTTACAGTTTAAGTTCAGATTCTGTGTCCAAACTTGAACCATAATGCATATCCACAATGTAGTTAATCAGTTTTGTTTAGGAGATACAAACGTACGACGTGATAAAAAATCCTGCTGCCAATGCCGGTGCAGAGACAGAGGTGTAACTTGGCAGGTTTTCAAATCATCACCTGTGTCATGACTCATGAGGATCAGTGATATCATGTAAAAAAGCTATAAAAATGCATCATGTCATGCAAAAAGATAAGGGGAGCCCTGTTTGGTTTCTGTTGGCTTGGGCCCAATTGGTTGAGGGACTATTGAACCTTACTCTATATATATATATATATATACACTTATTATTATTAAAAAATGATAAAACCTGGATATACTATGGTGGAAATGACAGAATGAATTATCTTTTAGACTTTGTTCTGCCAAAATGCAATAAATGGTTGAAACTGAAATTATTTTCCGCTCTGTGAAGACACTGTAATTTAAACTAAAATGAAAATAATAAAATAAATCTTAATAAGAAATGTAGTTTAAAATAGCCTATTCATATGCTGGGTTTTTCCTCATTTATCTACTTTTTTGAGCACATTGATAATATTGTCTTGTCAAATTTCAGTGCTTTGAAATTGTTAATAATGTTTTATATCGCAGGTTAAAAAAGTGCTCTCAAAATACACTTGATTTCCGTACACTTAGTAAATGTACTCTTTTCAGACACTAATTTTGTACTTATTTTTTTCTTATTTTTTATTTTACAAAAATAAAAATGTGTCTTTAGTAGCCTACTTCTTAAGATAAGCTTAAAAACATTCAAAAATTTTGAGACACCATTTATTTCAATACACTACAAATCAATTTAATTATTACTGGAATTTGGTATACTTTTCAAGTGCACTTATGTAAGACTATAGTTTTATTTACTATATTTGTATAATATTTAACTTTAACATTTTTATTTATTTAAAAATTTACACAAATGTACTTGCTGGTATATTTTGGTATATTATATAACTTCATTTTTACCAAGGCGTATATCCTGCTCCTATAATCCTGACACGTCACTGTTTTATTTTACAGTTTACTGTGAAACCAAGACTGAAAACAGTATGTAGATGAGGGGGAGGAGTGTATCATGACTATAAATGAGGGAGAGAGAGCACAGTTCGGTCCTTTCAATCCTGCAAACTCTCTTGTCTGAGATGGAGTGGAGATTATGCACTTGCAAGCTGTGATCAAGCTGACAATGTACTGGAACAACTCCAGAACGGTAAGAGATTATGTATACTGAACTGCTTTAAAGTTTAGGGTCACTTACATTTTTTTAATCTAAATGTCAGAATTAGTTATTTGAAAAAATAAATGAGCCAAGATATTTACCCTGGTAAAAAAGTATACTTAAATGTACTAAAAAGATACTTAAATACTACAAGTATATTTGTAGTACAGACATTTTCACAAACTTAGTCAAGGGGTGACTATGGTATAACATATATTTTATGTACAGTATTTATAATCTATAATTTCATGTAATTAGTACTATAACTTTATGACTACGCTGTATTGAAATATTGTTTAGAAAGTGCTTTTTTGTTATAACTGTATTAAACTCCATCAAAATGTTTATTACGTTCAGTTAGTTCATCATTCATCTATTTCTCGGTTCAGTTTCAGCTGTCACTAACAGGATGAGACATCACGCTGCCGAAGCATGGCTTTCGGCATTTTGCCTAATGCTTGCATTTTATTTGTAAGTATACCTCACTTTAAAATAATGTTTTTTACATTTATTGTGTAAATGTCAATATAGTATTTTTTGTTGTAGTTTTTTGCAGGAAAAGAGGGGAACCCATCTGCCAAGGGATTTGGGCACTCTGGTCCACTGCTCTGCTCTAGTGGCTCCTGTGTGGTTTTCATTTGGAAACCTCATCAGCCCTCTGGTTGGTTAAGTGGACTTGAAGTGGACAGCACCAGATCTATGAACTGCTAATAACTAGAAGCAACCTGTTTGAAATACTCGTGATAGTGTACCTGTTTGTACTCGTATAAGGACTCGGAAAATCGACTATGGTCGGCTTCTGGTCTGTTGCTTGGTTGGTAGGTCATAAGGGTGACCTGCCAGAAAACACACCCTGTTGTTATTGTTTTTCCAATGCTGAGCACATCTTTGTTGAAAAAAAAGAGAATGAAAAACAATAAAAATTGAAAAGCCTAGTTACTGAAATAAATGTCTGTGTTGTTTTATTTTATTACAGTGAAAAACTATAAACTGTCTAAGTAAAAAAGTCAAAATGACTCTTCATCTTATCTGAAGTGTTCTCAAAGATAAAAATAAAGTAAGGAAAAGCTATATACTACTACTACAACAACAACAACAACAACAACAGTATTTTAGTGAACTTTTCAACTGCTTATACATAACAATACAAATGCTTGTGTAATGAAAGACTGAGATTGAACAAACATCCAATGTAATTGGATCATTCTGTTGAAAACAAACCTACAGAAGAATGTTTAGTTTCTGCTTAAATGTTTTTTTTACCTGACCTGCTACTCACAGAACAAGTAAAAGTTATTTCCAGCTTTTAAAAAAGTTGTTTTTTTTTGCAAAGTTTTCTTTAAATGACCATTTCACAAATACAGTGGTAAACGTTTTTTCCTATAACCCCAGTGAACCAACATTAGATATATTTAAAGACACCTCTGCAGGATGCTAATCTTAACATATTAACTTGGGCTAATATTCAAGTGTATTAGGACATTTTGTTTTCAGTTTATACAGGTTCCTGATTATAAATACATTTCCATTAATGCATTTGACAGATGTTTTTATCCAAAGCAACAGTGCATTAACCTCCTAAGATCAGAGTTTTGGTTTGTCTTTTTTAAGTTTTCTTCCAGCTTTTTTTGGGGTTAGGAAGAACCAATAAATATAATCACCAAATATTTTTAATTGTCCACATTTGTGTACAACAGGTTCCCATACACAGAATTAAGTATTATGGTGCAACAAAAAAAAAAAAATGATGTCCACATATGTGGACATCCAGGTCTTAGGATGTTAAAGTTATTCATTTGATCAGTATATGTGTTATCTGGGATTGAATCCAAAACATTTTTTGTTTTTTATCATTTGTGACTTGTCACTGTCATTGTGGTTCTGCTGTGGTAGCTTCTGTCACCAAAACAAATTCCTGTGTAAACATACCTGGCAAAAAAGCTCTTTTATTCTGATCTTTTAGGCTGCCAGTGCAGTTCTCTACTTATGAGCTTCAGGAACTCTGTATAGCATAAATACAACATACTTACAGAGCGATGGGCTGATATCGATGATGGGCAAACTCTGAAATATTTAACCTCTCATGCAAAATGGCGAGGTCAGTGCAAACTACATTAATAAAAGTGAATCATCCTCCCTAACACATTGTTTACTCAAAAATACAAACACAAACACTGCAAAAAATGGATGTCTTAGTGTTTTTGTCTTGTTTTCCAGTAAAAATAATAATAGAATTCTTAAATTGAGATACATTTATTTGATAAGCTTAAGATTTAAAGTCTTGTTTACAGAACTAAATTATGAAAACCAAGAGGTTTATATATATATATATATATATATATATATATATATAAGGTAAGCAAATTTTTCTTGAATTTTTCTTGAATTTAGTGTTTAAGAAAAATGTTCAAGATTTTTTTGCTTACCTCATTGGCAGATTTTTTGCTTGTTTTATGCACAAAATCACTTCAATTTGATATTTTTGGTCTAAAAACTAGACTTATTTTCTTGGATTGTTTTGCTCATCAAGAAAAAGCATCATAATTTAAGAATATTTAGATATTTTTACTGAAAACAAGACAAAAATACTAAGAATTTTTGTTCTTGAAAATAATTTGTTTGCAGAGCTACAAATTAATTAAATTATTACTGGCATTTAGTATACTTTTTAAGTAGAACTATAGTTTTATTTAATATTTTTATAGTGTATAACTTTTACACTTTTATTTATCACAAAATTAACAAAGTACTACATGTACTTCCTGGTATTTAGTTTTGGTACATTCAAGTATACTTTATTTTCACCTGGGCGTATATCCTGCTCCTTATAGACAGGTCAAGCCTTACACGTCATGCACTGTTTAAACTTTCAGTTTACTGTGAAACCGAGACTGTAAACAGTATTTAGACGAATGGGAAGAGTTAATGACTACATAAAAGAGGGAAAGAGCACACATCGGTCCTATCAATCCTGCAGACTCTCTTGTCTGAGATGGAGCGGAGATGATCCACTTGCAAGCAGTGATCCAGCTGGCAATGTACTGGAACAACTCCAGAACGGTAAGTGATCGTGTAAACTAATGTTTATAAGTTTAGAGTCACTTTAATATTTTATGACTTAAGAACATTTTAATCTAAATGCCAGTATTAGTTATTTGAAAAATTTAAATGTGCCAAGATATTGACAAAGAGTAATTGAATGTAATAAAACGATACTAATTTAAATAGTGTCATTGTGCTAAATAAAAGTGTAAGTTGTACACTACAAACATACTTATTAAAATGATGTACTTCTGTCATACTTCAGGGCACTTAAAAAAATATGAAAAACTTTAAAATATAATATTTAAAATATATAGTGTTAATCGTTTATCAATTTCTTGATTCATTTTCAGCTGTCACTAGATGACGATGAGACATCACGCTGCCGAAGGATTGCTTTTGGCATTTTGCCTAATGCTTGCATTTTATTTGTAAGTACTGTAAACAATTCTGTAAAAATTACAGCTGGTTGCCAGTAACTTACTGTAGATTTTTACATTTATGTTATTTACTGGCAACAGTTTGTTCAACGTTAAATGACCATGAAACATTTTCAATCTTTATCTTCCACAGTAAGTTACTGGCAACCAGCTGCATAATTACATCTACAGTGTATAACTTTAAAATATATTTTTTTCTGTATAAATGTCAATATAATATTTTTTGTTATAGTTTTTTTTTTTTTTTGGAGGAAAGAAGGAGAACCTGTCTGCCAAGGGATTTGGGCACTCGGGTCCACTGCCCTGTTTTAGTGGCTCCTGTGTGGTTTTCCTTTGAAAACCTCATCAGTCCTCTGGATGGGGTTCAGTGGACCTGCAGTGTACAGCGCCAGATCTATGAACTGCTGATGAAGCACCGAAAACTAGAAGCAACCTGAAGAATCTACGCAACGAGAAGCAACTGAAGAACCTACACAACTCAAGAAATGACACAGAAAGTCGACTATTACCTAACCCTATCCCTATACCTTTTACCTATGGTTGACTTCTGGTTGTCTGTTGCTTGGTTGGTAGGTCATGGGGATGGCCTGCTGTGAAAAACAACCTGTTTTTATTTTTATTTCCAAGGCTGCGCAACTTTCTGAAAAAAAGACAATAAAAATGGAAAAACGTGGTACCTGAAATGAATGTCTTTGTTGTCTTTTATTTTATTACAGGTAAAAACTGTAATAAATCTATAAAAAAGTTTAGAGTCTTAATCTCCCAGGTTAAAACAAAGTAAATAAAAGTGTTATATACTACTACTAAGTGCATTTTAGTGAACCTTTTCACCTGGGCTTATACATAACAATAAAAATGCTGGTGTAATGAGAGACTGAAACTGAACAAACATCCAATGTAACCGGATCATATTAAAAAAAAAAAGCAGTGCAGTGTTTAGTTGCTTTAGCAGTTAAATGTTTTCTGATCTGACCTGATGTCTACTCACATGACTCACATGACAAATTATAGATTGTCGAATCTCTTAATTATTTACTTCGAGCTTTAAAAAAAATAGGCGTTTGCTAAATTTCCTTTAAATTACCATATCACAAATACAGAGGTACCCAGTTTTACCTATAACTGTGAATCAACATTAGGTGTATTTAGAAATACCTCTGAATTAAATATGTAAAGCTTAACATCTAAACTTGAAGTGTAATAGGACATTTTTATTTTCAATTGATACAGGATCCTAAATACATTTAGCAGATGTATTTATCCAAAGCAACTTACAATATATTTTAGCAGTATCTGTGTTATCTGGGATTGAACCCACAACCTTTTGCGCTGCTAATGCAATGCACTACTGAGCTTCAGGACTCCATAGCATAAATACAACATTATCTGTAGAGCGATGGGCTGATATTAATGTGTGAAATATTCAAACAAACTCTGAAATATTCAAACTCTTATGCAAAGTCTATGCAAACTACCAACCCGATGTACCAATGCACACAATAATAAAAGTGAGTCAGGAATTCTCCCTAACACGTTGTTTACTCATGAATACAAACAAATAGTTAGGTAAAGTCTTGGTTTTTGTGTTGATTGTTTTGGTTGGCTCGGGAACAGCCAATAAAATAACAATACTACACTGTAAAAAAAACTTTGCTGCCTTAAAATTTTTTGTTGAACCACCTCATATTTACAAGTCATGTCAACAGAAATTAGTTGTCACAACTTATAAAATATAGTTGAGAAAATTCAACTTAAATTTATAAATTATAACAACTCACCTGTAGTTATAACAACTCATCTCTAGTCAAGATAAATAATAGTAAGTTGAAATGACATGTAAATCCGAGTTGATTCAACAAAAAATTTTAAGGCAGCAAAGTATTTTTTACAGTGTAGTAAGATTTTAATTTGATCAAACATAAATTAATATACAGCAATATATAACTATAATATTATCTATTTCATATGATTAACTACAATTCATTTTGTATTTTTTGACCAAGCATTCCTTGAAATTTGTCATTCTTTAACAAAATATCTAAAATGCTCCGAAAGCAAAGCTTTTCTTTTACTTTCGTTTATACGAAAACATCAGGTTGTTCCTGGTATAAATCAGCCAATCAGGAGGAAGGTATGAAGGAAAGTATATAATATGCAAAGTCTCTGCACGATCATTTTACTTTTTTTTGCTTGCAATCCTTCTGCCTTGAATCTAAACAAATTATGACTATGCACTTTTAAAATGTGTTAAAATAATACATCTTGTGACAAGTTAAGGACAAAACATCTTATGTTATTTTTGTGTGTTATTTTTGGAACAACACACTTCGTTTTTATTTATTTGAACTCAAAATCAACTCGAAATGACACATAATGTGTTAAATAGGTTAACATAAAACAATGTGTTAAAATTATCAGCCCATCAACAGCAACATGTTTCTATAGGAATGTAATTCAGAACATTAAAGTCCCATTGTCCACTACAGTGGACCTGTCATAAAATAAAAAATACAAATTTGTTTTTTTATTTTTTGTAACGTGTTTGTTACCACCCCTAATTCTACAACTTTTTTTCCTGGTTCTCAGGAGAATACATTATATATATTTACAATACCAACTTGTTCTTTGCATTAATAAATAAAATAAAAGCAAAAAGAAGCAAATGTTTCTCTGTAATATTAGTTACATTACAACCTGGTAGAAATATTAAACAATTACCATAATAGTGGAAAATTATTTCGAGATATATTGTGTTTAATAACTTTTAAACAATTCTAACCATTGACGTTCACAGTGGAAAATATGTGAATGCTGTTTATTCAGAACTATTCAAATGGTGTTTCTCTATTATCATACCAAGCATTGTACCTAAAACAAACATTAAGGGGAATTCATTAGTTTGCAAGTAAAACTTTTTTTTTTCACTTTCATTTATGTAAAAATATTTAATCATGCCTTGACAGGATTGGTTGCTACAGGTCAGCCAATCAGAAAGTTTTCAAAGAGGAATATAAACACAAGCAGAGTGTCTTCAGAGTGTCTTGAACGCTATAAGACAACAACGGTAAGCTCTTTATTACAAAATTATAGTATTCATTAGAAAAGATGTTATTGATTTGTTATGAATATTGTTAATATAATAAACTGTTTATTTCTGATAGTAAGCATGCAGATTTGTAATAATCTATGCAGATCCACACATTTAAAGCATGTGCTTTTTGTAAAGATGTTTTGAAAACAGAATTACAACACAGAAAAGAATTTACAATGTTATTAACTGCATTAGAGATTGCAGTATAGATTAGAAGAGATTTATTTGTCTTTTACATAGTGAGTTTGCCCTTTTCACAGTACATAATATCAATTTATTATTGGTACACATGAGCATTTGTTATTTATCCTTTGCTGTATAAAAGCCTGAGAGAGAGAGAGAGAGAGAGAGAGAGAGAGAGAGAGAGAGAGAGAAACAATGGCATTAATATTACAAAGTAAAATTTACAAATAAAAATATATACACACAGTTATAAGCAAAATATTTAGCAAAATATATTGTTAGGGTAAGTATTAATTGTTGTTTGTGCACGGACATTTTTTAACTCAAAGTGCAATGTTTCTTCATATCAAGACTGTCAGGGATTTTCCTCTCTTAGGTTTTAAAATAGTTTCTTATTGTTTACATAGTTTGCTTAGTGTGAATACTTAAGCAAAATGTTTAACGCTGTACACTTTTAATTTCCATCCAATTCGAATTTGAAATGATAATTAAAACATTGTTAAACGTTAAAACTGATCATTTAGCATAATGTATTTCCATGGATCTGACTGGGTGGGCATGCTGTCAATCAGGACTAGCCGTAGATTCGCCCCGAAAAGAAAATTGTGAATAAGTTAAATTAACAGATTCAGTTTATTTCATTCACCGCATTATAGGTTTAGATTAAAGGATGTTAGTGGGAGATTAAATTTTACTAGTAGGAGATTGATCTTTGTATAGGCCTAGCCAAGTTTTCTTTGCAGTAGTACTTAAAACTATTGATATTAATAAGACTTACAAAAGTAATATTTTAGTAATATATAAATAAACAAATAATTAAGTTAATTTAGGCTTAATATGAGTGCATCTCTTACAGACATTTTGATCGATACATTTACAGTTTAAAATATACATATTGTCACGACAGGGTAGGGAAGTAGTAGGACGCATACGCAGAGTTCACAATAAAAAGATAACATTTAATAATAAATAAGAAACAAAACACGAGGAGTAAAACAACAAGCAGGTAAGTAAAACAGGAACATCCAACACAGGGAACAGACAGGGTTGTAATGACAAGAATCCGGCACTGGTATAAATACACAAAGACTAATGACACACAGGTGGAATGAATGATGTGATAATTAACAAGTGTCCAGGTGATGACAATATAGAACAGACACAAAACATGACACGGATCACCGTGACACATATTGGCTGTTTCTCAATTCCAAGAACGCAAAGAACGGTCTTGCGTCCTCGTGAAGATCGGTCTTGCCAGGCGACCTTGGAAGAACGAACTCGGAAGTTTTGCCGCAATGACTTCTGGGGCGTAAAGCGATTTCAGCAAGTCTGCACTCGATGCATCCTCGATATCAAGAATACATCCGGATATTTTCATGCGTCCTCTGTCCTTGCGTTCTTGAGAATTGGAATGAACTTCGACCGTTAATGATGACGTAGAGCGAGGACACGAGGACGCAAGATCGCTGAAGAACGCATATTGAGAAACAGCCGTTGTCTGTGCAATGACGCTAACTAAAAGTGTTGAAAGAAATCTAACTTCCCCTCCCGTCCCTATTAGACTGAGAGAGGAAGTGTCAAGGATTTTCTTTTCTTAAGAACTGGGTGGAGTGTTTTGAAGATGCAAAAATGGTAAGTCAAATGTTTTACACTTTAGGCTAATTCTTAAGGTAATTTTTCTGAATATTCTTGATATGACAATTTTTGCATTTTTTTAACAACTACTTAAGCGAATATTTTCCATGTTTTTATATTATTATTATTATTATCAGTAGTAGCAGTGGTATAATTTTATGTATTTATGTATGTTTTATTTTTGCAATTATTATAATTCATTTTATACTTTATAAGATTTATAACATTTTAAACTATATTATATTTTATATTTACTTAAAGTTTGTGTAAAATGTTATTTAAAGTCTGCCTGTAGTCAAGAATTTAATTAGTTAAAAATAATCTTTCAGCATCATAATAACATAAATAAAAGTTTTACCTGTAATTTCTTCATGATTTTAAACAGTTAACTTAGAATGTAACTCTACACCCTTACCTCTTTAAGTACCCGAGATATGAATATGCAAATTAGCCCCCGCCCACACTCTTTTGTATCACCTCAAACTATAGGTTGTTGTTAACTCAACCATAAGTTGAAACAACCCAGCATAGGTTAATTTAATAACCCAACTGTTTAATGGTGTAACTCCACAATTCAGTATCACTGAAAAAAATATTCATTCAATTTACTCAATCAATTACAATCAATTTATTTTATACATTTAAACAAAAGTTTTTTTTTCTAATATTTTTTTAAATATAGCTTAAATAAATTGATTGCAACCACTTACCTTAAAAAATTGAGTAAATTGAATGAAATTTTTTTGTATACTATTTGACAGGCTTTGTAACGTGTTTCATCAAAACATTTCTAACATTTAAAATGTGTTTAGAAACAATTCTCTGAAATGACTTTACACAGACTTTAATATTTGTTTTCTATTAACAGATGTTATCAAAAGAAAGCGAAGAAGAGGATGATGATGATGATGATGATAAAAATGAAGATTGTAGCAGGGTTGGTGGAATAAACATCTGTTGCCAAGGATAGATGCCACACCCTGACACTACTATTAAGAAAATTTTAGTAGAGACACTGGACCGAAGAACTTGTGTATGCCGTTTGGATTATTTTCATATTGTCCAAACGCCTACCTTGCAAACAGATGAACCCCTTATCCAATAAGGTGTTTATTGGGTCTTTAAAACCTGTGCTCCTGCAAGCTCTTAGTAGCGCGTAAGATCATGGGTTTAAACCCTGGGAACACACTTATACATTGTAGTGCACTGTAAAGCTCTAGATAAATGCAAACATGTAAATTAAGTTTTTATCTATCCGGTTAAACTGAGCAAGCTAAAAATATTTCAAAAAGTTAAATTACAACGGATGCATTTGTTTCAAATGATTTTTTTATTTTTTATTTGACCTTTATTTAATCAGGAAAATCTCTCTGAGATTCAAAATCTCTTTCACAGAAGAGTCCTGACCTAGCGAGGACAGCCGTTACAGTCACAACTTATAAATAAAATCAACAAGGTATACAAACAAATTTAAAAACAATTACAAATCAGAGAGTCTTCTTCAATTGACCTAATAATAGATTTAAAATGATCCATAGTCAGTAAAGTTTGTCAGTGCAAGTGCTTTTTAATGTATTTATCAATGGTTTAAGTCAAGTATAGCTCTCCATTATGCAATGGACTTTACTTGTTAACTGTTGGTTTACTTGTTTGTTTTCTGATCTTTCAGAAAACAATTTGGTGGGTCATTCCTACAATTTGATAACTTCTAGACTTTTGGGAAATGAAACATATATTTTTGTTAGTTAAATCATAAAAGGGACATTTACATTTAACTAGGACAGTTCATTTATCATGTACATTTTAATCAGGCCAAAAAAAAAAAATTTTAACTATGCAAATTAGTTGTAAAATGCAGCTTGTGGGGAAAATGCATATTCATTAAATAAAATTATCTAAAATTAATACAATTTTAATTTCAGGAAGATAAAGTATAAGGAGCTCTTTGCCCTTTTAAGATAAAACAAAATTATATCAGCTGACGTTTTAATATTAATACCACAATTTAAACACTGGGGACTTTTAGGGACTTTAAAATGATTGAATTGCAGGAATGACCCTTCTCAGTGGAATGTCACGCACATCATTCTGATGTGTTTGGTCCATTTCATTCTTCAGTTCTGATAAACACATCGTGGGTTCAAAACCTGCTGTGTTTCAACAGTGCTGATAAATATGTTGCTCATTTAAGGGTGTACCGTTTCTACTGTAGGCCTACATGTAAAAGAGTGATGTAATGTTTTTTAAACGTATGCAGTATTCTGTCCGAATATAAACAGTAATTCTTACTTACTTTATATCTGACAGTTTATAGCCATGTAGTGCTTGTGTAATGAATAATTACTATTATTATAATATAACATTATATTATATAATATTCTGTTCATTATATAGGCCTAAACATAAGGTCCAGCTCAAAGTGAATCTCACCTGATTTCATATCAGAGGCATTCATGTACTACTGCATGTCATTACTCGCTTGGTTATGTGGCAGGGGATTTTAGCAAGTGATATTTCACAGTGTAACAGTGATGATTGCAGATTGATTTCTGTGACTGTATTAAAGGCGGAGTCCATGATGTTTGAAAGCCAATGTTGATATTTGAAATCACCTAAACAAACACGCCCCTACCCCAATAGAATCTGGACCTTCTGTTGATAGACCCGCCCCACACATACGCAACCCGGCATTTGATTTGATTTGATTGGCTATAAGTGTGTTTTGGCAGTCGGCCCGTCTCCTTTTCCAAAGCGTTTTTCAAACATCGTGGACTCCGCCTTTAAGCTAAAAGCCACATGGTAACCCCCCATAAATAAAAGTTTTGTGATAAAAGGGTTTATGCACATAATATTGCTTAGTATTTCAGCATTTGATAACATAAAAAATATATTGTACAGCCAGGCAGACAGACAAACAGATCCCCTTTGGAGATTTAACATTTATTACAAAAATACAAAACGTAAAGACGTACAATACAAATAATAATAATAATAATAATAATAACTTTAGAATGTACAGAAATGCACAATATGCATCAACTCCTAAAATACAAGGTCATAAAAACTTTCCTCCATTTAAATAATTAAAGCAGGAGAAATGTTTCTTGTTCTTTAACTTAACATGACATCATTTTTTACTATAAATAAATATTGTAAATCTATAAATTCGTAGTAGTTCTGTGGTAGGTACATCATGTTTCATATAAATAGATTTACTATAATTCATCGATGTCTCTTCACTAATGTATTTATGACACTTAATAAGGATTAACTCAATAGCTGGGTCAGCTTTGAAGCCATGTGCCTGCATTCAGCATAGCTATGTTGGATTGATTCACTATACATCGTTGTCATGTAATCTATATATAATCCTGAACTATTTTTTGGATGAATCGTTATTGGTAAGTCCGAAAAATTCGTAAAAAAACAAAGCAAGTTTTAAAAAGTAAATAAAATAAAATATTTGCAGCTCAGGGGCGAAAGCTTTTTTGTAATTTAGCAATTTGTAAGTGAAGCAGTAATGAACTAATGTATAAGCTTGACTTCTTTGTTATTTTTAATGAGTTACTCCAGGTGAATATGCTAGTAAAAGTTAAATTACTACATTGTGTGTTACTGTAGCTTTGTTGGTAATATTAAGTTAATATTAAGTGTGCTAGCAGCTTTTATACTCACAATGTTTAAAACTGATGAGATTTCTTCTCAACTCTTGTTTTTGAAGCACCGGATACGGTTAAAAAGGGACAGACCCGACCTTGTTGGTTCAACCCAAAATGCTGGGTTGTTTTAATCTGGGTTAATTTAACCCAATTACTGGTCTTGTTATTTTAAAAGGTCTATCATTTACCTCTGTCTCTCACTGGCTAGTGTGAAATTATTGACTGCAAGATTTGACCTAAATGTTACACATTATATAATATTTGAAACTGATCCTTGACCCGATTTTTTCTCAGATTCTCAGAAATTTAGGTAAAAATGGGCTGAATACTCTATAGCGTAAGCCTGGTTTGTGTCACTTCGGATAAAAGCATGTGCCAAATGCGTAAAGAGGATTTGACAATTCTGCAATTCTGTCAAATTTTGACTGACAGTTTAAATAAAATTCTCTGATCTTTTCTGCTCTGTATTCCCACTTTCATTTCCCTTGTTACATCTCACCTATATAAAACCTGCATATAGATATAGTCTATCTGCTGTAGCTCCTCTCAATGACTCCACAGGTTCCAGTGCCCAGGCCTTCATATTCAAAGGCCAGAGAGAGTCTAGTAAAGGCTGTCCCTCCTAAAATCATCTGTATTCTGGCCTGTGGAGGGAGGGATTGTCAGTATGAAGGTCCAGGATGCTGGAGCTTGCGCCAGCAGGCCATTAAGGGCGTTTTCTCCAGCTGGTGAGGCAAACAATTATGCATTGTTGTTTTGGGGTGGCACAGTGGGTACCTCACAGAGAGAAGGTCCCTGGTTTGAGTCTCGGCTTGGTTCGGGAAGCCTTTCTGTGTGGAGTTTGCATGTTCTCCCTGTGTCATAGTCCGGTTTGCTTCCACAGTCCAAAAACATGCAGGTTAGGTGAATTGGAGATATCAAATTGTCCTTCCTAAACAGATTAACCAGTTCCTGCCATGAATATAGCCATACATGCTGAAATGGTATTAAAGATGCAATTTTTAGAAGGATCTCTTGACATAAATGCAAAATATTATACAAAACTATATTATCAGGGGTGTATAAAGATCTTTCATAATGAACCGTTATTTTTTTACTACCTTAGAATGAGATGTTTTTATCTACATACACAGAGGTTCCCCTTACATGCAAGTCGCCATTTTGTGCCGCCATGTTTCTACAGAAGCCCCTAACGGACAAACCTTTTCTCTGACGATGACATGTTTGTCCGGTGGCAGCTAACGTAGCTTCTCTTTGCTTTTCAAAAGTGAGGGGTGAGCAATGGACTGAGCCGTTGGTTGCAATGCGCAACCTGACCACTAGTTGCCGCAAAAATTTACACATTGCACGTTTAAGAAATAAACAAGCATTAACAAGTACAGAACGTCTAGCAATGAAGTTTCCATTCTGTTTTTCACCAAACATTCTGCTTGTGTTCATTAATCACTACTGTATTTAGGGTGACCGATGACATTATCGCGATGGCACGACCTTCTACATACCTCATCAAGAGATACAGCATCATAGAGCAGTTCAAACAGTGAGTTTAGTTTATTAAGAACCTGAATGAGGTGGTTTCTGAATTGCAGATATTTGCAGAAATAAATTGTTGGGATTAAAGTGATTGTTAATCTGTGATAATGTGTGTATGTGCATACAGGTTGAACATTAAATCCATCATTAATATGCAGCTGTCTGGTGAGCACGCTCACTGCGGCCCTCCTCTGGAGACTGACAGCGGCTTCACATATTCACCTCAGATATTCATGGATAACCATAGTGAGCTTAACACACATTCAAAGTCACATTTATATAATAATTTAATTTATATTTTTTAATTTATATTAATTATTATATATGCTGGTTCTGTCCAAAAATTATCCAACCATGGATTAAAACGACCCAAAATTTTCTAGAGTGTATGAGGAGCTCAGATGCAAAACCCGCTAAACGGCACCTTTGTAAAAAAAATGCAATAATGATATGCATGATATGCGCATGTATTATACGTTTTTTAAATACTTTCACCTCAAATCCACTCAGTCCAGACGTCAGGTCATTCAGAAATAATGCTTTGTTGGCTGAATCAATTAAGAGTCTGATAAAAAATGCTCATTTACAAGAAAACGTACGTACAATTTACAGACGCACTGAGCGCTTTTTTATTTTTATAGTTTTTTGTAGGGGTGGAATATGATCCAATTGTTTTCTTTCTTAAATAATAAATGAACTGTTTTGTTTTATCTCTAATTACGTTCTCCTCTCAAGCAGTTTACTTTTATAATTTTGGGATGTCTGATTTCGGGGTGTCATCTCTGGAGGGGATTTTGGATGCTGTGAAGGTTTTGGCTTTCTCTGTAAAGGAAGGGAAAGTGGCTGTGCACTGCCATGCTGGTTTGGGCAGGACAGGCAAGTTCAATATCATTGCTTTCAGTCTATATTGAATTATATTTAAATCATACACGCTGACATCCATACAGGTGTTCTGATTGCATGCTATCTGATCTACATCTGTCGAATCAGCGCGAGTGAAGCCGTCCACTACGTCCGGATCAAACGTCCCCATTCGATCCAGACCCGTGGACAGATCAGTTTAGTGTTTGATTTTGCCCGGCTTGTGGGTTCTCAGTTAACTCAGTTCCCATGTCTGAACATGCGTCATGGATCCACCTTCAGTCTTCAACAGTATCTCCTGCGCCAGGCTTTTCTGCTGCACGGGGAAGAGGCTCGAACCCTCGCCTACACACCCAAGATCCTTCACGTGATCTGCAGTATGCTAATCGCTTTAACCCAAGGGTCACCTAATCCACCTGAGGTCCAGAGAGAATTGGAACAGAGGGCGGCCATTTTGGCTCTAAGGAAGGCCGTGAGGGATACACTTTCAAAAAGGAACCTGAATGCTTTAAGGGACAGAAGAGATTCTCGCAGAAAGTTCTCCTGCAAGTCCTGGGATGAGCCATTTGGGTTCTTGGAAAGGAAGAGGGAAATCCTATTAAACAAGCGAAGCTACAGCGAATCAGATCTCAGCAAAATTATCATCACTGAGGTGAGAGCCAATGAAAATTGTTAATCAAATACTGACAATTTGATTATACACAATGTAAAACGTATAAATAAAGCTTTTTGGTCTTTTTGTCCGGCTAGTAGTACTAAAACTGAATTAAAAAAATTAAACCGTCTAAAATGACACTGAATGAATTCTGTTGTTTGCAAGGACTTTACACAATACTCAGCTCAATCTGATGGACACCCGAAAGTCTGCAATGGAGAAATCTGTCAATCAAGAGATCAGAAAATGACAAATTCAGAGCATTACGCCAACACTGATGTCCTGATAACACACCAGTATAATGGACTGAATGATAAACACAACCCTATTCCACAATCAGCTCCTTATCTGTGTAAAGGCATTGTGAACAAGACAAAATGTACAGCCAAGAAACATCAGGTCTTCATAAAGTTCAGCTCAAACATCGAGGTATATAAATCCATACGGCAAAAAAAAAATATTTTCAAATATAATTTTGAATATATTTCAAAATATACAAAAAATGACCAAAATATATGTGCTGAAATATATTTTTGGCAATTTGTTGTATATTTTTAAATATATTTTAAAAATACATACATTTTAAAGCATTTATATTCATGTTGCATTGGAAATAAAACTTTGTATGTTAAACATAACAGGTTTAAAAAGGTTAAAATGATATATATTTTTATCTGCAGAATACTTATGATTTTATATTTTATACATGCTTACATTTTATACAAACTTTTATACTTTGGCCAGGTAAAAATATATTTCTTTGCAAATCAGAAATGAATTTGTTGCCCCTGAAATTAATTTTGAAATACATTTTAATACATGAATGTTAAAACTAAATATATTTTCAAATTCAAAAATATGTTTAATAAAGCTTTACTCTCTACAAAATGTATTTAGCATATATTTAAAACATATTTTTGGCCAGAAAAATATTTTTTTGTCGTATGGAAACATAGTGGTTTATGACGTCCATCATGTATTAGCTCAAAGCAACACCAAAGAGTTTTTTTACCTTGAAATAACGTTTCCAAAAAAGTTTCAGTCATTCATCCACTCGAAACATGGTGAATGGCACTTTCACATTCGCTTTGCAGCCCTTTATTGGCCAAAACCGCACTAAAGAAGTTTCCAACCGTCGGGTCGCGGTCCTGTAGTTTGAGTGAGAACTACAAAAACGTGCTTTACGACAGACCTACAATCCAATCAGAGCAAGCTATGCTGCAGTATTTACGAAAGTGGTAGTGGACAATTAGGCTTCTAACCGGTAGGGGGAGCAAAGAGCAAAAGTCTTTATTGTTGCTTTAACACAGCTCAGTAGCTAAAGAATTAACTAAACAATATCTTATTTAATACATCTTACTTATTTTAAATTACATTAAACCATAAACCTTTAACCTTTTCTTAAAGCTTCAGAGAACCCTTGGTACATCAGAGCAAGCGTCACAATCAAAAGCCGTCGCTCAGGCAATGGCACAACAGCGCCCTCTATCGGACAGAGTATTAAAAAGGGCAGAAGTTTTGCAGGTAAAGCATAAAAAACTTTAGCCAAGACCTTCAAATCAATTAAATTAAATTATACACTTCTATATTACATTTTTTATTTATTTACAAACAACACACACAAGACACTATTATTTAAACGTTGAGAAACACTTGAGGGAAATGTTTCTCATGATCTTTGATTTAAAGGTGTTCGTTTAAATGTTACTTTTGTTGACAAATAATTTAGCCAATTTTATTAAAAAATATATAGCTTTGAAATGAATGACTTGGACTGAATAATGAAGAAAAAGCAGTAAGAGGCACAAATAGATGTGAAATGCTTTAATATTGTTTAAAAATCACCTCAGGGTGAGAACTTTAAAAACAAAAACGCTTTAAGAGTACATTTTTACTAATTTTAGGCAAAGAGTGATTTATGATATATTTTGGATGTTTTTAGTCACAACATAATTTCTATAGGCCTAGTTAGTGTGTATCATTATTGTGTTAGTTTACTATTACTCAAAAATGTTTTGTTGCCTACATATCTTAAATAATTAATTTGTCCAAAGGTTCAGATAGGTAACAAAAGGATTTGTAGGACAGTATAGTTTTATTAAATGAGATTTTAACCGGTTTCATTGCTCTCCAGAATGAGCTTAACTCAAATGAATGCGGCTGGGCATTGTTGGTCCTGGAGGAGAATCCAAATGTTTTGAGCACACTGTTATGGAGCTGGCTGGATAAACTAAAGGTCAGAAGTCACAGTAGGATCATTTTAACACTAAATATATGATTTCAGCTTCAGACACATCACAGAGACAGAATATATATATATATATATATATATATATATATATATATATATATATATATATATATATATATATATATATATATATATATATATATATATATGTTACATTATTAATACGCTTGCTTGTAAAGTTTATTCATAGCCGCTGTATTTTGCTACTTATATTGTTGATTTTTCTGTGTTTCCCCTGCTTCTTTTAATTTAAAGCTGCTTTTAAACATTGACCAATTGTGAAAAGCGCTATATAAATAAAATTGAATTGAATTAATATTTTAATAAAAGTTTGTCATGACAGGACCCCATTCTGAATAAAGATGGCACAGAGAAGCTGACCTCATCCTGGCCTACACAAAACCCATTGACCGCACTGCACAAAGTGAGAGTCGGACTTGACCTTATACCTTTTAAAAGACCAACAACAACACAAAGTTGAATAAATGTCACATTAATGGTTTTACAGTAGATACAAAATTATGCAATTTTTGAAATTCTCATAGTAAAGTTTATAATCACAACAAGAAGTTACATAGTTGTTTAACCAGTCATAAAATTACATATGCATTTGAACTCCTCTGGCTGTGTGCATGTATTATGTATCATACTGCCATTATGTGCATGTCATGATGTCTTCAAATGATATGAAAAGATATATTTCTCATATTACAGAACTCTCTTGTTGATGTGTGTGTGTTTTTGTTCTAGGCCGAACGACACACTATCTGCTGTTTGCTGCTCTGCGTGGGTCACGTAGTGGCCCTATGTCCAAAGTTTGAACATATTATACTGCAGAGACTCATTCGCGCTTTAACGAGAGTAAGTGTGTGTGCTACTTTACATAACTAAATTGATCAATCTAAGCAAATCACAACTAATCACAAGTTTTGAAATGGCACTCAAGGTACAGAATAATAAACAACCTATTCTGCTTTACTTTGTGACAGCGCCTTCCAGAGGAAATCGAGAGAAACAACATCTTGTTGCAGGTCCTCAGAGCTTCAATGAAAGAGCTGTACCTGCACAAGCACCATTCAAATATTAACACTATATAATGGCATCAAAGTGACAACTAATAAAGAAATATGTATTAAAAAAACATTAACTGCTTGACTGATCAGTTGACTCAGTGGTACTCTTAAAAATACTTTAAAAAGGCCCATATCATAAAAATACATTTTCCTGTCCAAAATATAAAAGTTTGTATAAAATGTATAAAGTAGAAAATATAAAATTCTAATTTGCAGTTGAAAATATAATTTTAATCTTATATTATGTTTACAGTTTTGTATCATAAAAAGTTTTTCTTCCAATGCGATGTGAATGCTTCAAAATATATTTATTTTTAAAATATATTTAAGTACAAATAATATTTTTGGTCATTTTTTTGTATATTTTTAAATAAATTTTAAATGATATTTGAAGATATTTTTTACAAGTTTTTTTTGCTGTATAATTATGGAATTATATTATAGTTCCATAAAGGTGGAGGACCTTGCTGTTCTTTGTGTCAGAAATGTATAAAACAAAATTCTGTGCAATTTTGACCAAATGTTTCTCAGGAGAACTAAAAATTATTATTTTACGTTATTGCTGTAAAGAAACATCTTTATTTTTAAGTGTATGTGCAGCTGTTAAGAGCAAACCTATGTCTTAAACATTATTTTCACAGAGAAAGCACTTAGTTACGCGTTTTATTTGTTTAATAATTAATATAACGTGTATTGTAAGACACAGACAGCATTGAGCAGTCACTCGTAAACTTCTCTCCTTAGGAATGTCAATCAAACAGACATCAATGAGCGTCACCATGGCAACGCGTCATAGCGATGAAACGGAAAACAATCAAAAATCATCATAACCAATCTTCAGCTGCGACCCGCGATTCATTTTAACTTTACATGTACGAGTTTTTGTCCGATACAGTTAGTCAAAATCGCAAAAAAGTTGTATATTGTTGTTTGAAAAGAAATATTGGCTCATCTGACTGGATAAACGAGTGAAATAACTTTGTGACCTCCGATGCAGATGTTTGTTTGTACAAAATAATATAATATTAAAATGTATTGATGGATGTATTTAGAGATGATATGGTATTAATATTAAGGCGTTTTTAAGCGACTATTGCAAACTTCACCTGAAGAAAAAGGTCTATCAAACTCGGTTAGTTTATATCTGGTATACGGTAAGTCAATGTATTACTTTTTTATGCATTTCTTACACACATTTGTATGCGATTAGCCTACATCAGTTTTATTCAAATCAATTGAACGCAAATTACACTAGTTGCCTACACTTACAAAAAAGTTATGGTTTGATGGATAGGCTATCCCTTACGCAAATTAAACATAGTAAAAATCTAGTAGGCGTTTTTAAAATGACTGGTAACACTTTACAATAAGGTTCATTAGTTAACATTAGTTAGTTAACCACATTAGTTAACATGAATTAATAATGAACTGCACTTATACAGCATTTATTAATCTTTTTTAATGTTAATTTCAACAATCACTTATAGTTATGTTAAAATATTGTTAACGTTAGTTAATGCACTGTGAACTAACATAAACAAACAATTAAAAGCTTTATTTCTATTAACTAAAATTAACAAAGATTTAAAAATACAGTAACAAATGTATTTCTCATATTTGTTCATGACTAATGTTAACTAATGAACCTCGTTTTATTATATTATTTAAAACTAATAATAATATATTAACCGTGTTTTGGCATATTTATTAACATTTGTAAAACCATGGTTAACTACAGTACTGTATGGTTACTGTAGCAGTAGTTAATTTGTAGTAACCATAACAACTATGTTTTTTGTAGCAAAACCACGGTGGTACATTGCAATGCATGAAAGATACATTGGTTTAAAGTGACTGTTTTGCATTAATATTAATTTGAATCCTGTGTATTAACGTTGATCTGCAACAAGTAATTTGAGTAATCCAAAAACATTGTTTTTACAAAGGTCATGTCATCTGCTGAAGTATGGGTGGGATCTTGGAGGCCCCACAGGCCAAGGGGACCCATTGCTGCTATGTATAACAGTCCAGGGCCAACCTATGCTCTCCCAGGAGCAACAGGTACACACACACACACACACACACACACACACACACACACACACACACACACACACACACACACACACACACACACACACACACACACACACACACACACACACACACACCAAGTTGCTATATTCCACTTATAAAATAACATTAATGTAAATTTGTTTTACACCTTACACAGGAATGAACAACCATGATCCACGGATGCTGAAAGGCCCAGCGTTTAGCTTCGGCGCCCGCCATCATGACTTCCAATCCAGCTGTTCCCCTGGGCCCGGATATCTCGTTCCCTCCAACATCACCAGGATGGGTCGAGACGGAACCCCTGCTTACTCGGTCTACGGCCGGCGCAAAGACATCCAGCCCTTTCAAACCCCTGGACCAGGTCTTTCAAATTAAAAACACACCTGCTGACATGTACGTTGTCATAGTGTGTGTTGCTAAAAATCAAAGCTGTTTTACCTTTTCAGGCAGTTACTCTCTTGAAAACGCAACAAAGAAAATCTTTCACTCTCCTCCTGCTTTTTCACTGTCTGCAAGGACTAAATTGTTTCGCAGTGACCAGACGCCAGGTAGACGGCCATACGCCTCCATAAACAGTAGAAAGACTAATTGAGTGTTTCAGGTACACCCAACACTAGCTGACTCATTATGTTATTCTCAGGACCGGCCGCTTACATGCTTCCCCCAGTGTTAGGGGCAAAAGTTGTGAATAAATCAGCTGCCCCAAACATTTCCCTCAGCGGCCGTAGCACTGTCGGCAGTTTCCATGAGGACCTACGAAAGGTGCGGGCATATCAACGCAATGCGAGTAGAGATTTACAATGTACTGTGCAAAATGAAATTAAATGCTTCTTTGTCTCTCTTTGTTTAGACTCCAGGTCCTGGGACGTACCAAGTTGTGGATGCCTCTATATACAAACACAAGGCCCCTCAGTTCAGTATGACGGGACGTAACCTCATGCCTGGAGACAACACCAAAAAACCAGGACCTGGAGCCCACCATCCAGAAAATGTCTGTTCTATACAAAAAACTCACACATGTGCACTTTAGTGTTACTCAAACTGTTGCTGTAGGTTGTGGGTTTGATTCCTAGGGATACACACATAGTGTATATGTTGACTGTACTGTACTTCAAGACACTTTTGATAAATGCATATATGTAAACATAACTAAAATTGTTCACTAAACTAAATCTTTCTATGTCTCTCTCCCCATAGGTCACTTTCGCAGCAACCAAAGCTCCCAGTTTCTCCTTTGGAATTCGTCATTCCGAGTACATCGCTCCTATAATTGTAGATGGTACTGACTAACTGGGTCATTTCTGTCCTAATAAACTGTTGTCCAGCAAGCTACATGTCGCATTGGTTGTTTATATAAGACATTGAATGGCACTGTTATAAAAGTCATAAATGTAATAATAGTAACAAAACATACACCTTCTGAGCTGCCTATATAGACAGCATATTTTATTTAAATTGAGTAATACATTACACTACATTGATAGTGCAGGCTATAAGGGGCATGTAAACCAAAGCTTTTAAACGCGACTGAAAATGCCAGGCAGATGGCGGCTGTGCACATTGGTTGCTGTGATGCTGTCGTTGAACAATGTGCCGGTTGGTTGTTGTGATATTTGTCCCACCCCTCCTTCACTGCAATTAAACGGCCGGTTGAGAAGTGACATTGAAAAAGCTGAGTTTCACCCAAAGTTGAAAATTTTTCAACTTTCAGAGTGCCGGCGCTTAGTGGGGACAAAACCTGCCAGCTGCTGCCATTTTTGAAAAACGCTACGCTTCCATTGAAAAAAATTGGTAATCACCTTGGTGTGCATGCCCCTTAACCATCAGAAATGTTTATTACACTGATATTTTTTAAAACAGACATATTAATTTCCTAAAAGGTCAAATAATGGTCATTAGATGTCACTAGGGTAGCATCCTTTTAAAATATACACCTTTACAAAAGAGTTTATATTACATCAAAATTACGCATTGATACCAAATGGTACCTATGGTACATATTAGGAACTTTTTAAAAGGTAGGCTACTGTCCCAGTGACAGCTTGGGACCAATTTTTGATTGTTTTATCTGACAGTGACAGTCAAATCACAAAGGTTTGTTTAATTGATTCATGTCATTCATACACTGCTGAAATAAATCAAATAAAATTATATTCAGTATACATAAAACAGTCATAACATCTTATGCAATTTTGCTTGTTGGGTAAATTTATCTGAGATATTTTAGTTACATATAAAACTTTGTATTGCGACACCTTGCATGTTAGATCACATTAGCTGCTGCATTTGTCTTTTTTTTGCATTGCCCTACAAAAATATTTCCTTAGTATATTTGTCTTGTTTTCAGTACAAATATCTAAAAATTCTTAAATCAAGATACATTTTGTTGTTGAGCAAAATGACTTATGCTACGTACACACCAAACGCTGGGCATCGCGTTACTTGCTCTATATTATTCACGAGATTTAACTTCGTGTCATGCAAATTTTTCGCTTGAGCTGAATATTTTCAACTTGAGCGAAGACTGCAAAAAATTATTTTCAAGAAAATATTTTCTTAGCATTTTTGTCTTGTTTTCAGCAAAAATATATAAAAAAATCTTACATTAAGATGCTTTTTTGATGAGCAAAACAACCCAAGAAAATAAGTCTAGTTTTTAGACCAAAAATATCAAATTTAAGTGATTTTGTACATGGGGTAAGCAAAAAAATCTTGAAAATTTTTCTTTAAAGAAAAATTAGCTTACCCCATTGGCAGATTCTTTTGCTTGTTTTATGCACAAAATCACTTAAACTTGACACATTTGGTCCAAAAACCAGACCCACCCTCCTGGTTTATTCCGCTCATCAAGAAAAAGCATCTCAATTTAAAGGGGCCATGGCACAAGACTTTTTTAAGATGTCAAATAAATCTTTGGTGTCCCCAGAGCACATATGTGAAGTTTTAGCTCAAAAGACCATATAAATAACTTATTATAGCATTTTAAAATTGCCACTTTGTAGGTGTGTGCAAAAATGTGCCGTTTTGGGTGTGTCCTTTAAAATGCAAATGAGCTGATGAAATTCAAACACTGATCACAATGGTGGTGGTTTGTTGCAATAAAAACTCAATTGTGCTTTTCTCTGCACTAAATGGCAGTGCTGTGGTTGGATAGTGCAGATTAAGGGGTGGTATTGACATCATAAGGAGAGCCAAATTTCAATGACCTATTTTTTCATGTGCTTGTAGAGAATGGTTTACCAAAACTAAGTTACTGGGTTGATCTTTTTCACATTTTCTAGATTGATAGAAGCACTGGGGACCCAGTCATAGCATTTAAACATGGAAAAGTCAGATTTTCATGCCATGGCCCCTTTAAGAATTTTTTTGATATTTTTACTGAAAACAAGACAAAAATACTAAGATTTTTTTTTCTTGAAAATCCTTTTTTACAGTGTAGCGGGTGTTTTCGCAGCAAACGTGCCGCCCATATCGCATCATTTACATCGCCCCATGCAAGGACATGTCTGATCGCGTCTTTGCATTGACTTTGTATGTAATGTACTGGTGAAAATCGTTTTACTCACGTTTGGTGTGTATGCCCCATTAAGCAAATAAGTGTAGTTTTTAGACAAAAAATATGTAAGTGAATTTGTGCTTAAAACTGTGTTTAAGTGTTTAAAAAAAAAGTAAACTTATTTCCAATTTTTTTATATTTGAAAGCTACTGAAAACAATACAAAAATACTAAGTAAAAACGTATTTTTTTGCAGTGTAAAATCAACATCATTCAAACAATTTCACCATCTAAAGGTCTAAGAGGTGGTTTCCCAGACAGGCATTAGCTTAGGCCAGGACGAGGCCTTACTAGTTTTAACAAACATGCCCTACTAAAAACATAACTTGTGTGCATTTTGGGGAAAACAAACGGCACTTATGTATTTAACATATGTCAGTGCAAGTTGTTTTCAGTTTGGGCAGGACTAGTCTAATCTCTGTCCTAGAAACTACCCCTAAGAGTTAAAAATGTCTAAATGTGTGCTGCCACAGATGTCTTCACCGGCATGATTCTCAGTGGCTGTAGTGAATGATTATAAAAGTAAGGAAAAACTTTCTCAGAAAAAATGTTTTTAAAGACATGCAGGATGACATTATGACCCAAGTCTGTGAATATCAGTTTTCCTTTGTTGCACTCCAGCTGCACTCTGATCTTCTGGATTCTCTGGCTTACCCGTAGAAGTGTCAGGATTTCAGGAGAATAGCCCTTCCCGTATTTACCATTAGAGTAACCCACATACCACAAGCCCGCCTTGGGGTGATTTTTTCGGTTCTTGTACGCAGACTCCGAGATCACCCCCACAGCCCAAGCTGTGCTGTTTCCTACCTCAATGTCCCAGTAGTGAGATCCTGAGTCGAAACCCTCAGAACCAAGAACACTCGCGTAGCCTACAAACCTCTCTGGGTTTGCTGGAAGCTGCTGTTGGAGCTCATCAGCGTAGATTATACTTGTTAGATTATCTGACACAACCAGGTAACTATGGGCAGTGGTGGGATCAAGAGTTACTGGAGCTGAAGAACAAGAAGGACAGATTTATGGTCACATAAAGGTACTGCACTTGTGAAAATGAAGATCCCCAAAAAGTTTTCACAGCCTGAAGAGCCACTGAAGAACCTTTAAAGGTGCAATGTGGGACTTTTAGTGGCATCTAGTGGTGAGACTGAATTGCAACGAATGGTTCAAAACGCATAGTAAAGCTACGGTATCCCACAGGGACTTTAATGGACCCCAACACTTAACAGTTTTAATGCAGTTTAAAATTGCTGTTTCAAAGGACTCTAAACGATCTCAAATGAGGCATAAGGGTCTTATCTAGCAAAACAATTGTCATTTTTGGCAAGAAAAATAAAAAATATGCACTTTTAAACCACAACTTCTCTTCTTCCTCCGGCTGTGTGATGTGCCAGCGCAACATCACGTAATTGTGTAAGGATGTCAAAAGGTCACGTGTTACATATATGAAATGCACATTTGCGGATTATTTTAAACAATAAACTGACATGAAGACATTAATTAGTATCATTCGACATACAACAACGTGGGAACGGCCTTTTTCTCCACACTTGTAAACTGGGGTGTAGTTTCTCATACGTCATCTGTGACCTCTTGACGTGATGACGTATTACGTGAGGTCGCGCTGGCGCGTCATAGGACTGGAGGAAGACGAGAAGTTGTGGTTTAAAAGTGCATATTTTTTATTTTTCTTGCCAAAAATTACAATATGCCTCGTTTGGGATTGTTTAGAGTCCTTTGAAACTGCATTAAAACTGTTAAGTGTTGGGGTCCATTAAAGTCCATTAAAATAAGAAAAATCCTGGAATGTTTTCCTCAAAAAACATAATTTCTTTTTGACTGAACAAAGAAAGACATCAACATCTTGGATGACATGGTGGTGAGTAAATTATCTGGATTTTTTAAAGAAAAAAGACTAATCCTTTAAAGTTACACATTGCACCTTTAATATTCTATGAAAAGATGTGACTCTGTCTGTGAAATAATTATGAGATTAGGAGCATCAGTCATTGATTTCAATCTTTGACGTGGCCTTACTTCATTCATTGTGAAAGAAATCAAGGTTATTTTTACAGAATGTTGTAATGTTGTGTTCTTTACACGTACTATATCGGATGATGTCTTGGAGATTCTTTGACACTTCAAAGGTTATGTTACCCACATGCTTTGCGACATCGATCAGCCCTCCTGAAGGGATTACATGATTTTGCAGTCTACACTGTGTCCTAAAAACATTAAGGAGTTAATACTACTATGGGTTCAGGTTCAGAACTAAAAATAAAATAATGAAACCTCTCTTCTTACCTTTCAACTGTAGCCTTGTAATTCTACAAATAAAATAAAAACGCACCAAAAGGTGTTTATAGATCATAAAATGTGCTTAAAAGTTATATAATTTCATATAAAAAATACACACATCAAAAACTAACCTAAGAGGTCATATGTACACATATACACACTTTTAAAACTCTCCACAGTCCATAATATTTCCTTATTATTAAGTCTGATTTTAAACGGACAGTTTACCCAAAAATGAAAATTATGTCACCATTCCCTAATGTTGTTACAAACATGTATACATTTCTTCGTTCTGCTGAACACAAAGTAAGATATTTGTAATGAAGCAGGAAACAAAAGCACCATTGACTTCAAAAGTAGAAAAAATACTACTATGAAAGTCAACGTTGCTCAAAAACGAAAATTCCTTTGTGTTCAGCACAACAAATAAATGAATACAGGTTTGTAACAACATAAGGGTGAGTAAATGATGAATGACCTTATTTTGGAAAATGTGATGCAATTACAACATGAGGAAACAAAACAAAGTGTCCCATACCTCAAGAAATGCCAAGTCAGTCTTTTTAAGCTGTTCTTCAAGGAACTCAATAATGCGTGAGAGAGATGACATTCCTGATCTAATCTCCTCAATCTTCTTGTTAATGATCGCTCTCTTTTCCTCCTCTTCCTCTCTCAGTGCTGTGATCCTGGCAGCCTCTTCATTTTGTAGAAACTGGTGAAGATTTTTAAACTCTTCTTTAATTTGAATCTCAGCCTGTTGTTTTTGCATCTGAGCACAGAAAAGCAGCAGAATCAGCCTTTGATGCATTGCACAAATATTAAAATGTCCTCAAGGCACTTACTTTAATGTACTCGTTCGTTTCATTAAAGGACTCTTCTGATGCTTTAACGGCTCTTAGTTTCTCCTTTAAGGCCTGTAGCTTCCCCTGAAGCTCCTGCTATAGAGTTCATCATACATAATTTAATGTAAGAAAGTGTAAAACATTATGACAGGGTGTATGTTTTGAAACTGGATGATTTTGTTTGATATACACTGCAAAAAATGACTTTCTTACTTGTATTTTTGTCTTGTTTTCAGGACAAACATCTAAAATTCTTAAATTAAAATGCATTTTTTTGATGAGCAAAATGACCCAAGAAAATAAGTTTAGTTTTTAGACAAAAAAATATTAAATTTAGGTGAATTTGTGCATAAAACAAGAAAAAAATCTGCCAGTGGGGTAAGCAAATTTTAGAAAAATGTTGAAGATTTTTTGCTTGTTTTATGCACAAAATCACAAAAAAAATTATAATTTTGGTCTAAAAACTAGACATATTTTCTTGGGTCGTTTTGCTCATCAAGAAAAAAGCATCTTAATTTAATAATTACTAGTTACTTAGTCTTGTTTTCAGTACAAATACAAATATCTAAAAATTCTTAGATCAAGATGTATTTTCTTGATGAACAAAATGACCTAAAAAAATAAGTAATTTTTAGACAAAAAATTTCTAAATTAAGTGAATTTGTGCCTAAAATAGAATTTGTGTATAAAACAAGCAAAAATATCTGCCAATGGGGTAAGAAAAAAAAATCTTGAAATAAGTTTACTTTTTCTTAAACACTTCAAAAATTCAATAAAAATTTGCTTACCCCATTGGCAAATATTTTTGCTTGTTTTATACACAAATTCACTTTAATTTGCTATTTTTTTGTCTAAAACAAGACTTATTATCTAGTTTTAGACAATTGTGCTCATCAAGAAAATACATCTTGATTTAGGAAAGTTTAGATATTTGTACTGAGAACATACTAAGTAAGAAAGTCATTTTTTGCAGTGTGTTATGGGTTTTCTCGTGTAGTTCATTTCAGCCCATTGCATGTAAGAGTTTAGCTTTGTTTACAAATGTTTGTAAAAACCTGCATACACAAAATAGATTAGGTAAATCCAGTTTATTTGACCTTATCAGCAAAGTTCCCATGAAGACATGTTCTAGAAAGTGTGAGAACATATGTCATATAAGGGCCGATTATCTACTAAGACCTGTTTTACAGGACAACTTTCATATTTCGACTTTAAAATGTTCACACTCCATTGAATCTGACACTTAGATCAGAGGAATCATAATGAATGACTAAAGTCCATTTTTGTACCATCTGATAAAACAGACTGTATTTCATTTAATCTGGTTTAAACGCTTACCCTAAGGTCTTGAGATGCATCTTTCGTTGAGCGGATATGATGGTTCTTATGCGGCTTAATACTTGTGCATGTTCCACAGACTGGTTCTTGATCTTCAGTGCAGAAGAAGGTAAGAGCTTCTCCATGAACTCTACAGGAGCCCACAGCCTCCACTGGAGGTTCTTCAGTCGTTTCTTCTCTCATCGGCTCACACATGTTTCTCAGCACAATGTTTAGTGGTGGCTCAGGGTTGGAGGAGACAGTTCTGCAGATGGGACACTCTCGCAGTCTTCTCCCGTTCCAGAAGGTTTGTATGCATCCCTTGCAGATGCTGTGAGAGCATGCTAGAAGAACTGGATCCTTGAAGATATCACAGCAGATAGGACAGTAGAAATCCTCTTCTGTAAGTGACTGCTTGTAGGCCATTTTGATAAACTTTTTGTGAAAGACTGTTCTGTGTCACCTCTTTGTGCGTCTTGCTCCATATAGTGAGCAAGTGTCACTCGGCTGTATCTATACCCTAGACACCTTCAAAGGGTGGAGCTTAAAAGTGCAGATAGCATTTCGATACAACCATCTATTGTTTTCAATGTTTTTAGATAATGTTATATATTGCACAATTAAAATAACATGTTGGAGTAACAGCCACGAATAAAGAACAACTTATCCCAACCATCCAAGTTTGGAGATGAACAATGCCTTTTCCAGCATGATGCCATAAGTGTCCCGAGGAACAAAACATCAAAATTTTGGGTCCATGGCCAGGAAATTCCCACATCTTAATCCCATTGAGAAAATTGAGGTCAATCGAATTGGTGATTGAACAAACAAAAACCCTCAAATTTGGACAAAAACCAAACATTGAAGATTGGGCTTGACAGCATTAAGTTGATTGACAGCATGCCAGAGCAAAATGTAGGGGTCTTGCAAAAGAAGGGTTAACACTGCAAATATTGACTGTTTGCATAAACTTAATGTAATAATAAAATGTCAATAAAAGCATTTGACACTTATGAAATGCTTGTAATGCTTGTAATACTTTAGTATACCATACTAACATATGGCAAGACTTTGTGAAAACGTATATTTGGGTCATTCTCAAAACCTTTAGCCACGGCTGTACATATACACATACATCATCTCTCTCTCTGTTTATTCCCATGGCAAGAATGTGACCAAGACAGCATTCTGAGACGTTGTGATTTCTCATACTGACAACGTTAGATGATTGTGTTTGATATTAATGACAGGTAATTTGTCAAAAAAGACATTCAAAGTATTTCAGTCTCTTAGATTTGAAAATACAAGATAAAGAGAGAATGTCAACATAATGAACCCTACATAAACTTAAACTTTGGCCTATAAAGAGGTTTACTTGTATGTATGCTACACTAAAGAAATAATTCACCAAAAAAAATTAACTAAAAAAAAAAATCTGTAATTACTTAACCCTTAAGTTGTTCTTAACCTGTAGGAGTTTTTTTAATCCTTTTTAACACAAATAAAAGATATATTAAAAATTATGGAAACCACACAGTTGACAGTACCCTACCCTAGCAAAAACAAATAGGCTACTTCTATAGAAGTCAGTCAAATGGGTGCTTACCATTATTTATCAAAATATCTTCTTTTGTGTTAACAGAATAAAGAAACTCATACAGGTTTAAAAGGAAATGGTGACAGAATTTAAATTTTTGGGTGAACTATCCCTTTAAGTAGGCATGTTGCTAACCCCGCTGTCACGGCTGACATTTTGGTTCCGCTCAACGAAACTCAAGATTTCCTCAGGCGGCGCGCGGTTTTGTGGAAAATAACGCTTCTGTTGGTTTGTTGATGGCGAAATTTCTGAGTTTTTATTGTTAACACCACCGGAACAAGCATATAGGTACCTTCTCGTTTTCAGTCACCACCTTTCATGTTTAACTACTGGACATGCGAGCTCGGCAAAGTCTGTTGTTTGTAAAATCGTCATTGTTTTTGCTGAAGTTGAGTAAAGACAGTTTTGAAATTGTAGAGATATTTAGTTTAATTGCTAAACTACAAGTGAACAAAAGTTTTATACATTTGAACGACGACCACGGGAGTTTTACCACCCCCAAAATCTGCTTGAATGGACAAATTATGTGAAGCAGACGTATAGCCATGTAGTAGATGTAGTATATGTAGAGGATATGGCAAACAGTGTATCCTGAAAGATTCAGGCTAATATCTTAAAAATGTAAAAAGTTATAGCAAAAAAACTTTATAATTTTCATGATTCGGTCACACATTTTCTTGAATTTTAATGGAAAACATGGGATAAAATAAAGTAATGATTTTCGAGTTTCAAATGGCCAGTATTTTGTTATTCTTTAAAACATAAACATTATATTGGTCTCATTTAAAAGCTTTTTTCAAGCTCTTTCTATCTGAAAAACTAGTTTTAGCATTTAACCATTTTGAAAATTTTAGCAACATACCTACTTTAAGCTAATTTTTCCACAAGTAAAGCACTTTTTTTTTTAATCAATTTTGTATTACCATTATGTCAGTAACAATTGACATTTGAGAACATAGTAACATAGTATTATACAATAATAAGAACAAACATTCTGTTATGAGGGATTTAGAATTATACAAATAAAAAATATAATAATAATAAAAATAAAGGAAAAAAATAATAAAAAAATAAATAAAGAAAATAAATAAAGAAAAAACATGCATAAACATAAAATAATTGTTACATTTTTTACAAGTAAAGCAAATAAAACTTGACACACAAAGTCTAAAGCTTAAAGAAAACCATGACTATTAAAAAATAGTTCTACTCAAAACTCGTATTCAGATAAGAGGCTACTGTAAAAAGTTTTTTTTGTCTGCTAATAAACACTTATGATCTCCCTCTCTCTTTTTTTTTATATAAACAGGCACATTCAAAGACAACCCATCGCGCCAGTGGGCCCTGTACGGGTCCTGCCGTTGCTTAGAAACGCGTTGTTGTCGTGCATGTTCACATTGCATTTTCTGCAAGCGAACGGGAATTTTATTTATTCACAAATCTTTCTCTCGTCTAAGCTCCAGCCAAACAGTTTTGTTTTCATACTCAAAACCCGATGCCAAATGAGTTTACAAAAATATTGATTTGTTTGAGTTAGTAAATGCAACAGAAACACGCTAATTTGCTAATAAGCTAACTTACTCAGAATAAATACATTTGACCATTTGGCTTTACTGTACGTTGCTTGTACATATAAACGAAATGCTATCCGTACGTTTACAACGCGTTTAATGGACTAAAGCAGCTCTGTTCGCCTTCGTGTTGAGCAATCTGTCCATCTAATCCCACTGCGTTAAGAGGCTCAGTGTGTGCCGGAGTCTGAAGATGATGGAGGCAGGAGGTATTTCTGATTTAGATCAGGAAAAATATGACGCTGACGAGCAAGTCAAAATCATCTGCCTCGGAGACAGCGCTGTGGGGAAATCCAAGTATGTTTCATATGTGACTGATGTTTTGTTTAGTGTCAGTAGAGAAAAAGCACTTGCATGTTTTAACGTTTTGCTCATTTCCTTACAGACTTATGGAGAGATTCCTTATGGATGGATAGTATCCTTTTAAAATGATGTTATCTTATAACATGCTGTCTATGTTTGGCCAGTCTTATGTAGTTTAGTTACAGAGTGAAATTTAGGAGTTTTGCATAAGGAAAGTGAAGCCTACTTTAGGACTATTACAGTTTTTGACATTGTTACATTATTTGATAATTAACAGGAACAAACTCTACTATGTTATGTGAGAAAAATCTTATATTTTAAACATGAAAAGGTAGAAAAGGTGAAACCAAGATTTGAAACCAAAAAGTAACTAATTATCATAACTAGTCATAACTGCACAGACTAGTCTAGACAGAGTTTTAACTTAGCAGCTGTGTAACTTGGTTATCTCATGTACATGGCAAGTAACATGTTACATTGTTACATTAAAAGTGCACTATAAAATATTTTGCCGCATTTAGAGTGATGGTTCACCCAGGGATGGGAACTCTGTTATCATTTACTCACACTCATGTTGTTACAAACCTGTCTAAAAGTAAAAGAAATATATTTGTAATGAAGCAGGAAACAGAAGCACCACTGACTTCTATAGTAGGAAAAAATACTACTATGGAAGTCAATGGTCCCCAAAAACAGCTTGGTTACAAACATTGGTCAAAATATCTTTATTTGTGTTCAGCTTAATAAAGAAATGTATTCATTTTTGTAACATCATGAGGGTGGGTAAATGATGACAGAGTTTTCGTTTTTGGGTGAACTATTATTTTAAGCAGGGTGTGATTTGTGAAAAAAAATCAGAGGGGGGTATTTTTTCAAATAATTTTTATAAATTATGAACCACGGGGTTATATTGAGTATTTAGGGTATTAAGCTATTTTTATAAAACGGTTGGTTCCAATCCTTGATTCTGATTGGTCAATAGGTGTGCTTTATTCATGATAAAACACTGCTATGACCGCTTCACCCAACGGTTCTATTTAATATCACTGCGCCCTTAGCAACACCCTTAGCAACACATAAACATATAATGAGACAAAGTCTGAGAACAGTTTGTTGTTTTTATTTGAGCTTTCATGTTGTTGTTCGCAGTCAGGGACTATTTTTTTCTAGCGGAAGGAATGCTTTTATTAATTTAACTTCAGGAAAGTTGCACTAATATTTTTTTACTCTAATATTGTGTCGTAACCGTTTTATAAAAGCAATAAGGTACTCGAGGCAAGTGCTGTATCGTGAATAAATAACGGCTGAAGGGGTTGCAGGCACTCCGCTTCGCGTCGTGCCTAACAACGCCCTTCAGCCGTTACTTATTCACGATACAGCACAGCCTCTCGTACCTTATTGCTTACATATAACTGTTAAAAATGTGTAAAACTATATCCATTCCTTTTTGCACCCGAGATTCGAACCGTTAAATATACTAAATGTCATATCTTGACCCCCCCCCCCTGTTTAATCATGGGGGGATACATTTTTTCCCCACCGTGGACAAAAAATAATTTATCAGAGGCAAGGATATAAAGACCGGAGGGGGGATAATCCCCCCAACAAACCGCACCTTGCTTTTAAGTATAATCAACATCATTTCAATCTTTTATTATTTCTTAAATGTTTTCACATAACTTCAAATCATCAAAATAAGTTAAAGGCGGGGTGTATGATCTCTGAAAGCCAATGTTGATATTTGAAATCACCTAAACAAACACGCCCCTACCTCAATAGAATCTGGACCTTTTTCTGATAGACCCGCCCACACATATGCAACCAAGGCAACGATGTTGTTAGTAGACATGCCCCTTACGGCTGATTGGCTACAAGGGTGTTTTGGTACTTGGCCCGACTCCCTTTTCCAAAGTGTTTTTCAAAAATCTTGCACCCCGCCTTTAAGCAATTTTAACTTATTCTTATAAGTTACAACCACTCACCACTGGTCAAAATGTAAAATAGTCAATCGAAATGACTTGTAAAGCAAGTTTGATTGTACCTAAAAACTAAGTAAGGGCAGCTCAATATTTTTACATTGTGTTAATCTACCTAGATAAACCTAAAAGAGCCTAACCTAAAAGAGTTATTTGTTACAATTTCTTTTTTTGTGGAGAGTTCATCATGAATTTTGTGACATGTACTTAATTTAATGTGTCAGTCGGCCTCAGCAGCTGTCCACGTATGCTTTAACTCTGTACAAATACACCACCACTATCAATGGAAAAACTATACTGGTCGGTAAGTACGGTTTAATCTCAGCGCACAGTCTAATTATACACTCGCATGCTGATGTCTTTTTTCTGTCTATTGTTTGTCTTTTTAATTTTAGTTGAAATTGATATATCTTACAGAATGATTAGAGTTTGTTCTCTGTTTTAGTTTGTTACCATTTCATGGCATTGAGGTTTGTGTAGTTAGTAAAGCTAAGCTCAAAAACATTTATCAACACCACAGATTTCTGGGATACGGCAGGACAAGAACGTTTTCGAAGCATGCACCCCTCGTACTACCATAAGGCTCATGCTTGTATTATGGTGAGTAAACTGACCGGTATGTGTACTGCTCACATAATTCATACATTAAATCATATTTTAGATGCAGACTGATAACAAAATGATAAATGGTCAAATTTGCAAGGAAACGTCATTTTAGTTTGCGAACGAAAATATAAAGAGAATAATGCAAAGACTGATTTTAGATTAATGCTTTTCATAAACGGATATCATTCCTTTCATGCATTTCCATAATGTGTGGATACACACTGAAACAAAAAGAGAAACTGATATATGTATATATATATATAATATTGTTTTGGCAGGTGTTTGATGTCCAGAGAAAAATAACATATAAGAACCTCCCAAATTGGTACAAAGAACTACGAGAGTACCGGTCAGAGATCCCGTGTCTGGTGGTGGCTAACAAAATAGATGGTAATGGTCACTCATATTTCCTTGTGAATGATAGATAAGAGCATTAATAGAGGCTGTAATGTTTGCATCGGTCTCATCTCCTGCTCTTTTATCTGGGATCTCTTTAAAAGCCGACATGAAAGTGACTCAAAAGAGTTTCAACTTTGCCAAGAAACAAGGCCTGCCCTTCTACTTTGTGTCTGCTGCTGATGGGACCAATGTGGTTAAGGTGAGGATTTAAAATCTCTGTCTTTAAGGTTCATAAGAGTGCATGTGATTTTTTGTTTAAACTAAAATGAGTTTTAAATGTAATGTTAAAGCTGCAATCTGTAATTTTTTTTGGTTAAACTTAAAGGAATAGTCCATTTTCTTAAAAGAAAAATCCAGATAATTTACTCACCACCATGTCATCCAAAATGTTGATATCTTTCTTTGCTCAGTAGAGAAGAAACCATGTTTTTTGAGGAAAACATTGCAGGATTTTTCTCATTTTAATGGACTCCAATAGAGCCCAACATTCAATACTCAACACTTAACAGTTTTTTTAGCGAAGTTTCAAAGGACTATAAACGATCCCAAACGAGGCATAAGGGTCCCATCCAGCGAAACGATTGTCATTTTTGACAAGAAAAATAAAAAGATACACTTTTAAACCACAATTTCTCGTCTATCAACTGTAAAATGTTTTGGTCCTGCTCGATTTTCGTTGACTTCGTGTAAAATAATGGAAAGTTTTTCATAAGATCCGCTGGGGTCAATATGTTAGCATGACAGAAGCTTGATGTTGTCTTGGGAGAAGCAACAGCAGGCATTTTTCCTTCGCACGAGTGCCTCTCACGTAAATGATAAAATTTTGATGGCTTTTGTTTCTTTCCTAACCACCACAGGTTTATCAATGCCATCAAAAGTATTATTTTGTTTTTGTTTGTTTGTTGATCACGAAGTACAAAGTAGATGAGGAAAACTAGGATTCTGTGTGTATTCAAAGCGTCGCCATTATTGTTTACAATGTGTGGAATGGTGCGCTGTGATTGGTTAAGCAGATTTTTTGCATTCTGCAGAGAAGGAAGACTGCCGTTTGTCGCGGTCTGGAAAAAAGTGAGAAAAGATGACAGAATAACACGGCGGTTATCAGATTTTGCGTAAAATAAAGAATTTACTTTTTAATACTGACCTGATACAATACTTTTGGCTGTATTTTTTTTTTAAAATGGCGTTCATTGCGTTTTGTAACCAAACTCTTCATATGTATTTATTCTAGAGGGGTACATGTTTTAGCTTCATATTTTAGGTTTAGGAGGATGACCTGGATCTCTGTGAGGTTCTAATGTTCCGGATTGTTCCTCAGGTTTTTAAAGATGCCATTCAGATGGCTCTGTCATATAAGAAGAACTCCAACGACTTCATGGATGAAGTCATGAGGGAGCTGGAGGTTTGTGTGCTGCATGGCAATAGTATAATTGTGTGCTATTAATGTTTGCTTTAATTTTGATAATACGGTTTACTGATGTCATTCATTTTATCTGGCAGAACTTCGATTTAGAGGCCAAAGAGGAGTCGTCTGATAAAGAAGAGGAAACGCAGGAAAGACAAACAGAGTCTGCATGACCTGATGTGTACACACGCTGTCTGTCTGCTGCTGTACTGATGTGTTCTTCAGATCATGACCGTCATCTCATCCTCCTCAGACGCTGCACACCTCTACCTCACATATTTGATAATGTCTGCTATTGATCCTGTTCTGGGAATAAATTATGTATCTGTGAATGCGGCATTATCAGGTAATTGATATGGGAACGGTATAACGGTGCAACTTTTAACATTGACTTGATACAAATCGTACAACAGCTATAAAAAATACTTTAAAATCCATAAGAGAATGCCAAGCTTGGCCAATCCTGAATTATAAAATTGTTCAACATTTTTTTAATGTGTGAGATTTTAGCTTATTATTATTATTATGAATAAAGTATTTAATTTTTGTATTAGAGGGCGGTCATACTAGATGTTATCGTAGAGAGAAAGGTCACTTTGTGACTACCGGTTTTCTACTGGTCACATCTCCACGTGATGCATATTTGCAGGTCAGAGTTCACCAAACTTGAACTTTGGTACGCAGCGAAATATAAGCTTGAGCTTGCGCTTTTGTTCTGATGCATTTACATGCGTAAAAATGGAAGTCAGACGAAAAGTGTAGTGTGACCTCCCTTTTATGGTAGTTAGCGTGACAAAGGAGTGTCATGATGCTATTTAAAACATTTTTGTTCAGTTTTCAACTTTATCATTAATATTCACACTGCAAAAATTATTTTCAAGAAAAAAGTCTTGGTATTTTTGTCTTGTTTTCACTAAAAATATGTAAAAATATGTAAAATTCTTGAATTGGGATGCTTTTTCTTGGTGGGCGGAGCGATCCAACAAAGTAGGTCTAGTTTTTAGACAAATTTTTTTACATTTAAGTAAAACGAGCAGAAAGATCTGCCAATGGGGTAAGCAAAAAAATATTGAACATTTTTCTTAAACACTAAATTCAAGAAAAATTCTCGAAAAAAAATTAGTTTACCCCATTGGCAGATTTTTTTGCTTGTTTTATGCACAAAATCACTTACATTTGATATTTTTGGTCTAAAAACTAGACTTGTTTTCTTTGGTTGTTTTGCTCATCGGGAGGGAGCATCTTAATTTGGGAATTTTTACATATTTTTGCTGAAAACAAGACAAAAATACTAAGAATTGTTTTTCTTGAAAATCATTTTTTGCAGTGCATGCCGTTTTACCTTAATTAAAGTATGTTATTTATAAACTACACAGTAAAGATTATGTGATCAACATATTTTTACATTAACTTATCAAAATATGTTAAACATTTTTAACAGGAACTTAACATATGTAAGGATTAATTGACAACGTTCCGTTCAAATTAAATATTAATCGAAAAATAATGCACACTCAAGGTGGCAGGGGCGGAGTGGGACCAAAAAATCTACCGGGAAATTTCGTATACCATCGGCCCTCCATGGTAAAAAAAAATGTCTCGTAGCCTATTTGTAGTAAAACTAGGGTAATACAAATCGTAATCAATTTGCCCAAAAAAAAAAAAAAAAAAAACATTTTCATAATAATAATAAAATCATTAAATCATGGCTAATTTTCCTAAATGAGTAACTATACAAAATGATACCTGGTTGAAAGACGGAGATGCGCACCTCAATCAGCTATTACATAACAGAGCAGGACCAGAGATGAATGTGCTCATTAACGGAGTAATATGGAATAATTTGTGCATCTTTGAATAACTGTAAGAATACAGTTCCTTTGAAAATAATTTTTGTCAAAGTTTTGAGAAATAATAGTGTTGTGAGGATATTTATATATTTCAGTTGAATACTCTCGTCTATTAATATGGAAATCTAATAGAAATCTAATAGTAGGAAATATAAAATGTGATACTGCAAAGTTACCCTTCTAAATTTTATTTATGATATATAGCCATATGGAGATAAACCTTTGCAAATGTGCTGATTTTATCCATTCAAGTACTGACCACCAGGCTAGAGATTTTAAACATCCTTAATCCACACTTTCTATCAAATAGTCTCCGCTTGATGGATCAATCCGACCGCATACTGAAATAAACAGGTATTTGGCGACGCGGCTTTTCACATCAAAGGCCGACAGGCTATGCAATTTGGAGAGGGGCCGTTAAATAATCCCCCCATATTTAAAAAAAAATCCTAAACATGGTTGGACCTGCCGAACAGGTTGAGCACTTTTATATAGCCTACTGTGTTGAGCAAAGAGGCTGCACAGTTTGACCAGCGGGAAGCGGCCGCACATCAGGCCGACAGACGGGGTTGCTATATAACTTGCAATGTATAACTATTATCCATTATCAGACCGGCCCTCGAACCCTCAAAACACTACCGGCCCACCGGTAAATGTCCCGACTCTCCCGATGGCCACTCCGCTACTGCAAGGTGGTAATGCGGCACGACCCGATGCGGAGTGCATTTACACTGCGGATGTGCATTGTTTTCAAATAATTCAAAGGACCGGGGTAAATTATTCCGCTTATACCACGGTTACCCCAAACATTGCTAAGACATTACTCGTATTTTAAGTTATACCACAGGTCTGTTGATTCTGTATTCTGATTGGTTGAGAAATGTTCCATGGGTGTTGATTATTTTTCTGTAAACTGCACACCTAACTTGTCAAATGTCTTAAAAATAGACACCAGAGCAATGATTGTGGTAACCGTGGTATAAGAGGAATTATTGACTTCGGTCCTTTGAATTATAAGAAAATAATGCACACCAGCTTCGTGTCGTGCCGCATTGCCACCTTGGGTGTGCATTATTTTATACCAATTCAACAGCATGTCTTCAATTATTCCTTACACATTTGACAGGTTAGGTGTGCGATTTACAGAAAAATAATCAACACCCCTGGAACATTTCTCAACCAATCAGAATAAAGCATTCAACAGCCCCATGGTATAAAAAATAGTAAACTGAAATGACTTGTAAAGTCAATTTGATTATACTTAAAAGGCAACACAAAAATGTTACAATGTATCCATAGAATTAAAGGAGATTTGTTGCAATTTAGCAACTCCTCAGAAGTACACCAGACGGCAGCCATGATGAACAAATGTGTACAAAAGATTGTGTGTGTGTTTGTGTGCATGTGAAACCGAATGGTCTCTGGCTTTTAGAAACTGTCAGGTTACAGTTACTTGTGAAACGCTACCTTTAGTATCTTTACATTGAAATGAGGAAGTGCAAAGAACTGTACTGTGACTTTGTTATGTGCGTCTTACAAACTTAGACTGGATCTTTGATTGAACAAGATGTGACTTGGACATCCAGGAGATTCTTAAAGGGGACATATCGTGAAAATCGGACTTTTTCATGTTTATGTGCTATAATTGGGTCCCCAGTGCTTCTATCAACCTAGAAAACGTGAAAAGATCACCCCAGTAACTCTTTGCAAGCATATAAAAAATAGGTAATTGAAATTTGGCTCCCCTTCTGATGTCATAAAGGGATAATACCGCCCCTTAATCTGCTCTATCCAACCCCTGCCATTTAGTGCAGAGTTCAGCTCATTTGCATTTAAAAGGACACACCCAAAATTTTTACATTTTTGCTCACACCTACAAAGTGGCAATTTTAACATGTTATATATAATAAATTATCTATATGAGATTTTACATACATAAGATTTACATGTTAAGAAAGTCTTGTAAAATGTCCCCTTTAAAGAAACCATCCATTTGCATCTTGTCATTTACAAGAAAGCCATTGTAATTCAATGTTCATTAATTGAAAGCAAATCTCATAGTAGTTATGGTAACAAAATGAAATTGGAGAGCTTAATGTCATATACAAACGTCCCAAATTTCTTCATACAGAATATAAATGATTCTCATTTCATTTTGAGGTAATATGTGACATTTACCATCAGAGTCCAGGTTTATTTCTAATTCTTTTGAACACCAGTTACATTGTACAAACTGTGATAAGAAATGTTTTGGTTTATTATTTGTTTGATATGTTTTGCACAAGCGTAACAAAATGTGTGTCTGTACGTTTGTACAGAACCATCTTTGGACTATATACATTTATTTAAACTGTATGTTAATGGAATCAGAAAGTTGCTCTTATATCTCAATCCTCTGATTTGTATGTTTATATGTAATGCTATGTACACTGAATATAAAGTAATGTTTATCCTATTTGTCTTTTTGTCCTATGTGCTAAATGTGCGCTGAGATTTTAGACACAGTAAAAAGTTAATGCCTATATTAAAGTCAGTCGGTCAGGAGCTCTCAACTACTTTTGTATGCAATAAAAACAGATACCTTATCCTCTATATAGAAAAGATACAGTATTATCTAACATGAATAGTAGCTACACTGTAAAAAGTAAAAAAAAATTTAATTATTTAAAAAATGACTTAAGTTGGTAACACATTATAAAAAAAGCTTTATAAAATGTATTTTATTTTAGGCGTCACGGATTGAAGTAATTTCTTACATCCTGGGATTTTTAATGACCATTCTCTCAGATACAGTTCTTACAGCATAAACACATTTTTAAAAATTAAATTATTTTATGAAAGTTAAAACAAAAACAAATTTTTGCAAAAATCATTTTAAGGTAAATTAAATTTGTTGCTCTAAAAATCTGAAGAGTTGAGTACCTGAAATTTACCTCTCATCCACCAGGACTTACACCCCACCAATCAAATCAAGTCAAGTCGTCATGGCACAATCAATCCCCCCAAAAAACATGCTCATTAAAGCAGAGTATACTGCATGTCTTGCCTTTTTTATTGTGCTTTAGTTGGTCAGAAAACAAGATTGACAACCCTACAGAACATAGTCAAGTGAATGATGTGTTTTATTTAATGTTTCGTCCTGCCACTGGTTGTAAATGTAGTAAAATTACAAAAAAAAGTTTGCAATTTTTTCATCCTTTTGAAATATGCAGAACCCCTGAAGTCTGCGCTACTTTGGGGAGAGTAAAGGGCAAAGTCCACCAAAAGTGCAGTCAGTCGATAATTGACTTACTGTAATTCAAACATAAATAGATTCTTAAATGAACGTGCTCATGAAATAGCACTTACATCAGGCCACTTACGGGCTAGTGTAATATCAGAAAAACACAAACATTAATGTACATTTACATTTTTGGAAAACAAAGAAAGAAAAAAAGTGACTCAAGATTTCCAGGAGGTGGCACCAACAGCTTCAGTTTTTTAAACCTCAAAGAAAACCTTTAAACAATAAATACTTTTTGGCACATTTGTTCATTTTTTCTTAATTTCCTTTCATCTTCCTAGAACAACCAACCACTCCGTAACAACCAATATTATGAAAGATGAAAGTGCATGAATGATAATCACAGCAAGTCATCAGAGATACAGAAGAGAAAAACTGGTCTGTATGGCTCAGAAATGCAGTAATAAGTAAAACTGTACACACACACACGCACACTTTCATTTCTTCTCCTGGATGAGCAAAGATGAGAAAATTAGATGCATGTCTCTTTAATTTAACTCATTAATTTACAATAATAAACGCATTTGTATCTGTTTTCAGGTATAACAAAGGATATTAGAATGGTAGATTCAGGTCTGGTTTGCAGTGGAGGACATAAAAGTAATTCACAGTTATCTTAGCAGCCCCTTAACACCTTCAATAAAGCCCTTGTAGAGTCAAACAGACTGAATTGGTTTAACACAAATCTGCACCATCTTGGTTAGAAGTGTTCTGATCTGCTAAATGAATACTTGCAGAAGTTGAACAATTTAAGTTAGGGCTCTGGATTGAGGATGAAGGATTAAACCTTAATCAAAGTGAACGCCATAAAAAAAGCTTTTCAGATATACGATCAGTTCAATTTGTTGTCCTATCAACTTTGTTGGGTAAATAAGAAAAACCTGCATAAAATTACAGGTGTGAATCTTCGAAATCAGTATTCCCAACATTTTCTTCCTTTGGGCCCCCCATGGACATCCGACAATCTGAGCCCCCCAAACCCTCTACATCCATCTTTGATTTTGCAGATCTGTTGACAAGCACGTCAAAATGGAGTAAGCAAAATTTAAATCATTATTTTACACAAGAAAATATTTTAACTACCTTATCTTGGCATTGTAAGCACACACTCTCAGAAAAAAAGGTATATAAAAAGGTCTTAATAGGTACCATTTTGGTACCTTTGAGGTACCATTATGTGAGTACTTTTTTTAGAAGGTAATGCCCCAATGACAACTTTTTACCTTCTTGTACCTTTTTCTGAGTTTGTATGATTTAAAAAAACTTAAATAAAATCTTTAATGTATCTTTATTTGACCTCAAGGCATATCAGATCCTGTGAACTTTGGCGCCCCCCTTGGACCCCCAAATTAGGAACCTCTATACGAAATGATATCTTCTCAACCTGCAGTTCTTTTGATATGTCACATAACAAGAGCTTGGTGTGACCTTTATTTAACTAAAGCAACATTAAAGGGACACTCCACTTCCCTTGAAAATATGCTCATTCTCCAGCTTCCCTAGAGTTTAACATTTGATTTTTACTATTTTGGAATCCATTAAGCTGATCTCTGGGTCTGGCAGTACCACTTTTAGCATAGCGTAGCACAATCCATTGAATCGGATCAGACCACCAGCATCATGCTCAAAAACAACCAAAGAGTTTTGACATTTTTCCAATCCAAAACCCGACTCTCCCGTCGTTACATCGTGTACTAAGACCGATGGGAAATTTAAAGTTGCGATTTTGGCATAATAATCAAGAACTTTGCTGCCGTAACATGGCTGCAGCAGGCGTTGTGATATTACGCACTGCCCGAAAATAGTCCCCTTGATTACTTTCAATAGCAGGGGACTATTTTTGCGCAGTGCGTAATATCATTAGTACATGATGTAACTACATAAGAGTCAAGCTTCAAACTGAAAAAATATCCAAACTCCCTGGTTACTCTGTAACGCAATGCCAATGGTCCAATCAGACCCAATGGATTATGCCAAGCCATGCCAAAAGTGGTATCGCCAGACAAGGAGATCAGCCGAATGGACCCCAAAACAGCAAAAATCAAATGTTGACCTCCAGGGAAACTGGAAAATGTGCACATCTAAAAAAAGTGGAGTGTCCCTTTAATGAAAACAAATTGTTATCTGGTAAAACCACCAACGAGAGAGGCGTGATTAGCTTGCTTCTTTTAAACAGTTTAAACTACTTTTATATCAAATTAAATATGGCGTTCACCCTGACTAAGCTCTGTGGTTCCCACACTATGAAAATACACAGTTTTATTACACAGTGTCACATTTTTACAGGGAGATCCCAGAAAACATGTGCCAGAAAACAAATTGGGAGGCTGGTGTCATCCTTGGCTATTCAGATTTCAGATGCAAATTTTGTGACCAAACACTTTACAATAAGATTGTATTTCTTAACATTAGTTAAAGCATTAGCTAACATGAACTAACAATGAACAAAACTTCTACAGCAGTAATTTAAAAGCGAGGTGCATGATCTCTACACGCCCCTACCCCAATAGAATCTGGACCTTCTTTTGACAGACCCACACATATGCAACCCAGGCAACGATGTTGATTAGTAGACCCTTACTGCTGATTGGCTACAAGTGTACAAAATTTACTTATAAATTTTTCAAATCTAAAGTTGTATCTGTTAACATAAGTTAATGCACAATGAACTAACATGAACAATTGTATTGGCATTAACTAACATTAACAAAGATAAATATATGCTAAAAACTATAATAATCATTGTTAGCTTATGTTAGCCAATGCATACATAATGTATACTAATCTTAACAAATTCAACCTTATTGTAAAGTGTTACCACTAAAACCTCTAAAACAAGACAAGAAAATGATCAATAGTGAAGCTCTAAAGAAACATGTCACCCAAAACCCATGTTTTCTTTCTTGCAAGTGAGATTTTTAGCAAAATGCTGTATAACTCTTTTACACAATAAAGGTACAGAATGGTGCCTACAGCAGTCCCTTATCTATGTCCAGTGTTATCTAAAGCTTTCATTGCATGGAGCGGATTCGCTTCTGCTCAACATCTCATTTTGTGTTTAACAATAGAAGTACAATGGGTATAAAATAATACAGGGTTAAATTTAATTTTTATGTGTACTCCTTAAAAACATGCACGCACGCACTCACGCATAAACTACCTCTAAAAATGCTCAGTTATTTTCAACCCGGCGTTGGGCAGGAAATGTTTATATTTCACCCACCAATGGGTTAAAACAATCCAGCATAGGTTAAATTACAACCCAATGGGTTGTGTTTATCTCTTTTTGACCCAACACTGGGTTGAAAATAACCAAGCATTTTTTAGAGCATAAGGAAGATTGGTGGTGGACAGAACAATGACGTTTGCATGTCCTTAGATTTGAAGGTCTTATATGGATTTGTTGAAAGCCCTAATGGTGGTTTGAATTGGATTGGTGGGAATGAATGAATGAATGAATGGCTTGAAATGCTAGCACCTTGTTTTGTGCAAATCACCTCCGAACTCCATACAAAGAGTAAAATTTTCACCTTTTTCGACAGGTGGTTAACTATGCATATATGCCAAACATTCATATATATAGATCTATATATTTTTTCGATTTTTAAAAATTTATACGAAAACTATCATATATACATTGCTCGTGATTGATATAAAAAGCAAATATTTTTGTCCATATATACAGCTGAAGGATCTTTTCAAACAGTATTTCTTCATTAAATCTTTTGTCCTTAGGATCGTCTTTTAAATAACTGTCTAAATGAATTGATAAAAATTCTTCTATCATGTTTCACAAGCTACAAAATCCACCTATGAAGACGAAAAAAATGAAATAAACAAAACTGGCGAAAACAAATAAGCTAAATGCTTATAGCAGGTTAACATACAAGACATATAATGGCTCAGAAAATCTTTTACAATTATAGATTCTGTTTTTTATGAGATCTCGAAATGTTTCTTGTCCCACAGTGGTTCTGTCATTCACACACATTGGTTCACACGCTTGGTTTATTACACATTCACACTTATTGCAAAGTTTCGGTAACCAGATTGACAGATTAAAAGAAAAGTTCAACCAAAAAATGCGCATGTCTTTTCTCACCCTTTGTGACTATAGGTATGGTGGCTCTTTATTATGCAATTGTAGTCAACAGGGACTAAACTGAATGAAGGACTCATTGAAAATATCTTGAAAGATTGATTCTACTAATCTTTTCAGTCTGATGAGGTTTAGTGCCAATGTCTATAATTTGTGTGAATAATCACACAAAGCTAATTAGGATTTGTAGTATATAGAGCATTTGTTGCTTTAAATTTTGAAGTTTAAACAACCTGAACAAACAAATAACTTCAACTTTCTTGACTAGTGAGGAGTCTATAAATAAAAAAAATAAAGGTGCATTGTGTAACCTTTAGAAGGATCTCTTGACAGAAATGCAATATATTATACATAACTATATTATCAGTGGTGTATAAAGACCTTACATAATGAACTGTATTGTTTTTATTACTTTAGAATGAGACGTTTTTATCTACATACACCGCAGGTCCCTTACATGAAAGTCGGCATCATGTTCCTATAGTAGCCATAAATGGACAAACTCAGACGACAACATGTTCGTCCTGTGGCGGCATTTTGAAATTAAGGGGTGAGCTGTTGGTTGCAATTCACAATCCCACCACTAGATGCCGGTAAAATTTACACACACCACCTTTAAATGGGCTTAAAGGGAAAGTTCAACAAAAAATGAAAATTACCCCATGAACCTCCCACACCGAAGCCACCCGCGCCACACATGTCCATCCGTCTTCATACAAACACATATTTGGATATTTTTCAAAATGTCCTAGCTCTTTCAGTCTTCACAATAAATAAATATGGAGTCTGCTTCTTCAAGTCCAAAGAATGTGCATCCATCCCTTGCAGAAGCAATCCACGCAACTCCGTGGGATAAATTTTAGGTGTAATCGATGCACTTTTGTAAGAGAAGTATACATATTTAACAATTTATAAACAAAAATAACTAGCTTCCGATAATGCTGTCATCTTAGACTCCTCCGCATTCAGGAGAGATGATCAGCATAGTGAAGTTTTAAATAAGTATATTTATTTTACATTTGCAGATTACTTGTATACATTCTCTTTTTTGAGAACCAACTCTAAAATTTTAAATATTTGAGGGATGATTGCAAAAATGTCAATGTGGTGAAAACGATCTGTGTCAATTGGTGTAACTAGTATTTTTTTTTAAATAAAAATAAAAATATATTCATAAAAAATATGGAATAAAATATAATCATCTAGTTTAGTGTAATATAATTTTTTACATACATTTTTCATAATTTGTCAAAGATTAGGCTATTTAGAAAACAGAGCTGTTTTCAGCACATGTCAGAACAAATATTACAAAAATGCATTCAAATTTACATTTAGAAATAACTAATAAAATTATATTTAAATTTTTTTTTCTTTTATTATTATTATGCTTTCATGCCATAAAGGTGAATAAAATGTTTTAATATTTCTCATTCTTTGGCGCAATTGGCGGTTACACCATTTGACATTTTCAGGTCCATTTAGTCTTAACTTTCATAAAAATTAAATTTTTTATTGCATAAAATTAACATAAATACACAATGTGCATTGTGCGTGCTTTTAAAACAAGTTTTTTAAAAGATTTTTGAATTTCTCATCTTGCCAAACCGTTTTTGTCACTGACCAACATAACAGCATCGACTGCCCTTAACTCTTTCCCTAAAATTCATGAGTTAACTCATCAATTAATAGAAAGCTCTTTCCTGCCAATGACGAGTTCTTCCGGCAATCCGTATTTCTGCTATTATCCACCAAGAGAACAAATGAAGGTATGATAAAATGTGTTTTTTTTAAAGCAGAGAATCTGTTCTTTCATTTGATATATGGTATGTTTATATATTTAAAAAACATTTTCTGGAAGGCATTAAACTTTTTTTTGAAAATCATGAAAAATGCTGGCGGAAAAAGAGTTAAAAGGCCTTTATGTATTCCCGGAACCGTGTGGATCACCTCTGCAAAAGGATGGATGCACATTCTTTGGACCAGTATTCATTCATTATAAACATTGGAATAGCTAGGACATTTAACAAAACATCTGAATATGTGTCTGTATGAAAAAGGATGGACACATACAACTCAAGTGGCTTCAGGGCGAGTAAATCATGGGGCGACTTCCATCTTTGGCCGAACCATCCCTTTAAGTTTTTTTTTTTTATAATTTATTGCAACTTCTAACTAGTAAAAAAAGTTGAAATGACTTGTTAATTCAAGTTGTTTAAACTTAAATATTTAAGTGCAGCAAGGAATTTTTACATTCTTTTATGAATCTTTTGGATCTTTTAGTGCCTTTTTGCCAAAATTGCACTGAAAAGAATGACCACAAAACATCTTTTGTCTTTCATGTAAGAAAAAGGAATACATATTTGAAATATCTGAGTAAATGTGAGTTTTGGTTGAACTATTCCTTCAAGAAGACTGAGAATTAACCTTTAAATCAGCCCAGTCAAATTTGGACAGGAAAGCGGTGTGATTCTGTAAAAGTGTGTTACTGTACCGGGAACACTTTTCATTAAAAAAAGGAAAATGTCTGGTTGGTGTGTTTTGTAAATGTCTAAACATAAATATACCAAACACATACACTTCATTGTGAGATACTTCAATTAAAGATGGAAGCCCAGTTCTGTAATAAACAAAACTAACAACCAAAAATAAAAAGAGGGCGGTACCACTCAAAACTATCAAAATCTAGCGTCCTTCCTTAAGGTGATGTAACGTTTCATGGTACAATCCCATCAGAAAAGAATCATTATAAAAAAATCATTTTCAACAATGCTTTTTTGTCTTTATATATATATAATATCATATATAAGTTTTATATTTATGACAAAATGTTATATTTATATATCTATATACTTTTTCTGTCAAATATATATATATGTATATAATTGGTAAAAATGATGAAATTATTGGTGGGATAAATAAATCATCTAAGTGGAGAGACAGGTGCATTTTTGCACGGTCCATTTTCTTGTTGCTGTCTCTCAAAGCTATTTAAATACATTGAGATTCTATCTAATGTCACATTTCCTTTGGAAACCCAAAGTAAGAGTCTGATTATGAAAAAGCCACTAGTGTTGGTTAAACATTCTCCGAGTGTAATACATCCCTCAGCCAGAAGGGGGCAGGCAGCAGACAGAGAAGATACGGCCACTGGCTGTTGGCTGCTGGCAGTGGGGTGTGAGGGGCTTAGGACAGTGCTACAAAAAACGGCACGGAGCCGACGCCCACTTCCGCCAATGACGCGATTGGGGAAACGGGTAGTGTTATTTAAAGCTTAAAAATCACGAGGATAACGAAAAGACGAGCAAATGAAAACTACTAACTATTGACACAGGGAGGCGAATGGTCAACTCTCCAGGAGCTGTTTAAGAGCCCGCTCAATGTTCATGCGATGACCGACACGAGTCACGCCCAGCTCGGCGAAGTCCTCCTTGGTCAAAGCGGGCAGGTGAGAACCCTCAATCTCGTGCTCTTGGAACCGTTCTCGATGTTCGGCCAGGTGAATGCTGGCCAGCCAGTCGCCCACGTCGTATTTGTTCCACAGGTGGAGAGGTTTTTGGTGGAACGGGCGTAGGGAGAGCAGAGGGGAGTGCATGCCTGGGGAAGGGGCAGGCGAAGGAGAGCGACTGCGCGCGCTGGAGCTTCTCATGACGAAACGCACTTCCTTGGGTTCGTGGGGGAGGCTAAGGCTGGACGACTTGAGGATGGTGGGGGGCGCGGTCGGGGAGGTGGCCAGTCCGAAACCCCGGATTGGTCCCAGGGGATCCGAGCGGTCCGGAGAACCGGGGCTCGGCGTCCGACGGGTCACCGGGTAGCGGCTGCCGGGTCTGATGGTGTAAGTGGTGCCGTATCCTCTCTGAGTGATAGTATGAAGCTCTCCTAAACTGCTGAAGAGTCTGAGAGAGAACAGAACAGGCCAGAAGAGAAAGGAAGAGAGGAGGTGTGTAAATGTTTCTGGTGAAATCAACAGATACGCAGCCAGAAATTCACTTTTAATTCAGTATCTCTTTCTCTGGCAGTTTTAGTTAAAGCTTCAACTATGTTAGGATACTACGCTGTGAGTTAGACGGCAACACATTAAACTAGATTCATTAATGTGTTAATAAGCTGTTACAATAGAAGTGTGAAGATGTCTTGTGGTGAACATGTTTTCATGGACTGGAAACAATTCTACGTGAATCTTAATTTGACTATTTTTACTTTAATTCAGTAATAATCACAACAAAGAAATCACAGGTAACCATATTTTTCTTTCCTAATGTTCTTTGTCTTATTGTGATTAGTTAAATACGTTTTTAAATATGGTTATTAAACAGTTAACTTTCTTAACCCTATCAAGATAAATAAAAAGTTAAACCAAACTCACAGCAACAGACCAAAGCACTGGTCAATGATCAAATGTAGAAGTCGACCGATTTAATCAGTTTGCAAATGTGTAAAAAGTTTAAACTATCAGCAATTACGTTACCGCTTGAAGGAAGGCTTGTCTGAAGCGTGGCCAACAGCCAATCACAGTGGATGCAGCACATGCTCCAGTCTTCCATAAACGTAAATGCCTGGCTCTGCCTAGGTTATTTGCATAAGGCAACCTGATTGGCTGACGCTCCCGTTGCCGCTTGAAAAGTTGAGAAATGTTCAACTTCTGCCGCAAGCAACGGCAGTGATGCAGCGCCAACGGATCCACAATTTAGTTCGCCAACGCTTGCTGTCACCCATTAAAAGTGAATGGGATGCGTCAACCCTTACACCCTGTGTGAATGCGCCATTAGACCCGATGATATTTTTATCTGGCTGTGTCATTTGCGGGAGCGCAACTATCGTAGGCTGCATTTACACTGCATGTTTGAAGTGACTCAATTCAACAACAAAACATTTCCCCTCATGTGTCTCAGATCGGATTTGACCCAAAAACGTTTAAGCAAGAAACAATCGCATAGATTTCGATATTCTCAGATCGGTTTTAGGCCTCATTCATATTTGGAAATAAATCGGATAAGAATCTGATGCATGCATTCAGGTCTGCAATCTAAGCGGATAGATCGGATATTCAGGGCCGGCCCATGTGGGCGTACCGGCACTACCCCACTCCCTCAGATCACCATTAATATTGAATGGGATTTTAATGATAAAATGTGCTATTTAAAAATCATGATGCCTAGTGTATTGTCTTCCTAGAGTGAATAATAGGCTAAAATAGCAATATTTAATCAAGTCTTCCCTGCCAATGACGAGTTTTTCTGGAAATCCGTAATATCGCTATTATCCATCAGGTGGCACTCTTCTGCAACTTATAAAACCCATAAGTATCAGATGTATGTCTGTGTATGTTTTGAGGATCGCTCTGAATCTGATCTCTATCAAAAGTTCAATCATCTCAACTTTTTGCTGAAAATTTGATGTTTTTGAAGAAACCTACCCATATTTGAGAGGTAACAAGAATAGAACTAATAAAGGTAGGATGAAACGGTTTTTGTTTAAAAGCAGGGAGTATGTTCTTTCATTTGATATATTGAATGTTTATATGTTTAAAGAAGAACATTTTTTTGGAAGGCATTAAACTTTTGTGAAAATCATGTTGCCGCTGGCTGGGGAAAGAGTTAAGGATGGGCTGTAAGGCATGGTCGAATTTTGATTGGTCGCTTGACTAAGCTACTCCCTAATAACGTTACGTAAAATTTCTTGCACTACGGAAAGCAAGAACGAAGGCTACAAACATTCCATAATTTCAAGGTTGTATATTGCATGAACTAATTTCACCATGGACATTTAAAATGGATTCAAAAGAAAAAACTACAGCAACTGACACTACCTCTGGGTCTGAGCTCCAAATAAGCAGTATTGTGCTTATATGTAGGTATGCGCTTTTTGTTGTTGTATATAGTAAGATTGTTCAGAGCGCTTTACTGTACGTTGCTCACTAAAGCTGCAGTTTTATGGTTGTATAACAGAGATGTTTGTTTATAACGCATTAAAACTGTATCTAAAAATGTCTTTTCTAGCTTGGAGAATTATATTCATGTAAGTTCCCCTCTCTGTTTTAAACGCCCCCAATCAGCACTCGGTCGGCACCGGCACTGCGGATATTCCCATCTGAAAGTTTCTGGCTAGATAGAATACAGCTATGACTTAAATCCTGTGAAATGTTGGGTTTGGGGGCAGGATCAGGATCAGGATAAAAACAGTGCTCATCTAGTGAGATTTGGCTGTAGCTGTATCCCTTCTAGCCACAACCCATCTCAAGACGTGGTGTGCGTCATTGAAAATGCAACGCTGGCAAATTACGTCAACTGAGGTGGACACCACCCGCGATCACATGACTCTTTTTAGCACAATGGAGGGCAACGGCTCTACTTAGTTGAGTAATGTTATAGAAATAAAGCTCTATAATTTTGTATAATCATTTTGTCTGTGTCCATTGCATTGACATTTTACTTCCTTTGTGGTTTAAGCTGTTCCGGGGTCAGTATTGTAAATTATAGTAGTGTAAATGCAGATATCAGATACGAGTCGCTTTAAAAAGATGATGTACTGTTACACTGCAAAAAATGACTTTGTTACTTAGTATTTTTGTCTTGTTTTCCGTAGAAACATCTAAAAATTCTTAAATTAAGATGCTTTTTCTTGATGAGCAAAATGACCTAAGAAAATAAGTCTAGTTTTAAGGCAAATAATATACAATTTAAGTGAAATTGTCCTTAAAACAAGCAAAATTATCTGCCAATGGGGTGAGAAAAAAAATTGTGAAATAAGATTTCGTTTTTCTTAAACACTTAATTCAAGTAAAATTTTCTCACCACATTGGCCGATATTTAAGCACAAATTCACTTAAATTGTATATGTTTTTGTCTAAAACTAGTATTGTTTTCTTAGGTCATTTTGCTCATCAAGAAAATACATCTTGATTTAAGAATTTTTAGATATTTCTACTGAAAACAAGACAAAAAGACTAAGTAAGAAAGTCATTTTTTGCATTGTAGCGGGTTGTAAAAAAATGGTTACAGGCAACAAATCGGAATTGGGCATCAAGATTTGCAGTGTAAATCCAGCCATAGAGTAACTTGCTGTCATGATAAAAAAGAGTGGCCTCTAGAGGCAGAATAAATAAAAACTTTATTTTGACGTGAGACTGTTAAACTTTAAAGTATACTTAAAGTATACTTGTCAAGTAATTTGCAAAAGATAATCTTCAAAATCCAGTATCGGTCGACCTCTAATCAAAGCACACGATGAGTTCAGCTGGTCAACTACAAACTAATTTATTTAATTAATTGTTTGAAAAACAGTCTGGAGTGACACCAAATGATTATTTTTCAGTTCTGTCTGGACTCTAAGCTACAACTGTTACAAGTCAAGAGAGACACGCTTTTGCCCTGCATCTGATTCACCAACAGAGGGAATTACTCAGTTATCAGTCAGTAATGTAATGACTGGGGTGTTATGTGAGTTTGGACACAAATGAATGTAAAAAGTGTGCATGCAACACAACAGCAAAGCACTGAAAGCAGCCCTATACATGCAACATGTGCAAAAATAACAAAAACCGAGACGTGCATAACATCTCAACCTTCAGATTACTTAAGGCAAAGGATTTGTGTTCACGAGTTTATTCCTTCCAGATGAAAGGGACAGAGTATATTTAGCAGTACGAATACAAGCTCTGACTACTAACTATGAAATATCCCAGCCTGAACCTTGAATGTCTTCGTCTTTTGCCTTATTCGTGTAACGTGACGATTGAGCAGAACTCACAAGCCAATGAAAAACATAAATAAGCTGAGGGTAGAAGGGAGGCGGGATCAGCACATGGGTGGATGATGACTGAAACAGACCGAAAAAGAGATGAGATGATTCATGCGCACTTACACAGGTGCCCGGCTCTTCTGGGCTTAGCCTCAGATTCAGTTCTAGACAGAGCAGCAGCATGCAGAAAGAGAGAGAGAGAGAATGAGAAGAGACAGATGTAGAGATAGAAGTACAGATAGAGAGTAAGAGATGGAGATAGATATATATATATATAGATAGAGAGAGAGAGAGAGAGAGAGAGAGAGAGAGAGAGAGAGAGAGAGAGAGAGAGAGAGAGAGAGAGAGAGAGAGAGAGAGAGAGATTAGCGGTCAGCATCAGTCCATGACAGAACAAAAAACAAACAGCACACACTTAAACAATCTTAACAATGTCAATCGAATGCAAACCAAAATGCATAGTGACACAGACCAGTGGTCAGCTATCCCCAGATGTAGGCATTTATTTTTGTTTATTATACTTATCAATTATACAAATATTTCTTTAGATATATGCTGTGTCTGGGGTTAGGTGCCATTCTGGTCAAATGCAATGACATAAAATTAAAACCAAACAAATATGCATGAATAAACAATACAAAAAACAACACAAAAGCATTTTTTTCCAAGAAGAAGCCAGAGCGATCACTGTGTCAGTGCGATTAAAAGATGATGAAGCATTATACAACTACAAAATGAAGACCAAGCTTAAATGGTGTAATGGATAGACAACAACAGACTGTCCAGACTGAGAAGACATATGAAGATTATTGATGTAGACTGTTATGCTGGTTATATTAAATATGAACATAATTTAGTTTATTATGATGCACCAATGTATCAACCTATAATATGAATCAGCAGATAAAAGCAATTTGTACACTATCGGACATCTGTCGATTGTTTAAAAACAGACAATGATATTTGCCAATACTGATAGTTTGGTGGTTATATTAAAGGGGACGTATCATAAAAATCTGACTTTTTCCATGGTTAAGAGCTATAATTGGGTCCCCAGTGCTTTATCAACCTAGAAAATGTGACAGATCAACCCAGTAATTGGATTTTCACAAGCCTGTGAAAAAAGAGGTAATTGAAATTTGGCTCCCCTTGTGATGTCAGAAGGGGATAATACCGCCCCTTAATCTGCACTATCCAACCACAGCACTGCTATTAAGTGCAGAGATCAGCTCATTTGCATTTAAAAGTACACACCCAAAAACAGCAAATTTTTGCTCACACCTACAAAGTGGCAATTTTAAAATGTTATAATAAATTATCTATATGGTATTTTGAGCTAAAACTTTATATACGTACTCTGGGGACAACAAAGATTTATTTAACATCCTAAAAGTGTTGTGAAATGTCCCCTTTAACTTGCATTAACTAAATTCTGAAGATTAAATTTTATAAACGTTATTCATTCTTATACACTGCAAAAAATGATTTTCAAGAAAAAAATTCTTAGTATTTTTCTCTGGTTTTCAGTAAAAATATCTAAAAATTCTTAAATTAAGATGCTTTTTCTTGATGAGGAAAACGACCCAAGAAAATAAGTCTAGTTTTTAGACCATAAATATCAAATTTAAGTGATTTTGTGCATAAAACAAGCAAAAAAATCTGCCAATGGGGTAAAGCGAATTTTTCTTGGATTCAGTGTTTAAGAAAAATTTTCACGATTTTTTGCTTACCCCATTGGCAGATTTTTTGCTTGTTTCATGCACCAAATCACTTACATTTTATATTTTTGGTCTAAAAACTAGACTTATTTTCTTGGGTCGTTTTGCTCATCAAGAAAAAGCATCTTAATTTAAGAATTTTTATATATTTTTACTGAAAACAAGACAAAAATACTTAAAAGATTTTTTTTTTCTTGAAAATCTTCTCTTGCACTGCAGGATATATCTGCCATGATTAACGTCTGTTTTTAAACTTTGGGCCGATAGCCTATAGTGTGAAAAATTGCTTTCCACGACAGATACATATTATTGGCCGATATATCTGTGCTTCTCATAAAAAGCAAAATTCGGTGTCGGCACAAAAAGTTTGTATCAGTGCATCCTTATTACGATCCACGTTGGAAATACTTCTATTGGTTTTCTAAATAAAATATATTTTTTAAACACTGTGGTTTTAAATTGTTCAAAAATGTATGTCTTAAAGCTAGTGGTCAAAAACACATTCATAAGAAAAACATGTCTCTCAGTCAAACACGAACATACAAACTGCCACAACGATGGCACAGTGAAGAAGTTCACGGGAAAAAGCTTGCGAAGTTACATGTGATAGATTTTGAAAGGTGAAAGATCAAAGTTTGAGATGATGCATGCCCTCAGGCCATCTGTTACCTTGTAAACACCCAAAGGCAAATTATCCATGTATAAAAATCCAATTTGTCCCTCACCAATGTCACCAAGGATCTTGTTTTTATTCACATCATGCATGCTTAAAAAGCTCTTAGTCATTGCTAAGTGCCTTTAACACAAGGGCTGTAAATTGACAACTTGCACCAACAGTTTAGACTTATTAGATTAAGAAGACTCGACTCCAAATTTGGTTACACAGGCTATGGCTTTTCTGTCAATGGACAGATGGTTTGGGTATTTGCCAGGGTGGACCAAGACACACAGAACCTGAGAAATAATGAATAAAACCCAGAACAATGTTAGCAAAAGTGACTGAACAGTATGACATTAGTGGATTGTTAAAGAATAGAAATCAAAGGGAATGACATTTGATTTACCCTAGTGGCTAAAAGCTAAGGTTTACTGCCTTCCATGTCCTTCTCACATCTGTTGGGACATAAAGGACTTGAGCTGTATTTAAGGATATACTGTAAGCAAGTAGTACATAGCTGATTGAAATAAACATAGCCTTTTAAGCCTTCACATGAAACAAGGTTTTAACAGAAAGTGTCCATGTGGCTCTGGTTAGATATATTGAATAAATTCACATAACGGTATAAATTAAAAGACTGCACTCTAAAAAAATTCTGGTAGTTGGGTTTAAATATGGGCAAACTCAAACGTTGGTTTAAATTAACATTAAAAGGACATATTTACACCAACCATGGGTTGAAACAACCTAGAATTTTCTAATTGTCATACGTATCTCATCAGTAAAGCCGGTTCGGTCATTAGTAGTAAATCGGCATCACCTGCTTTCATATGGAGCGGCATTTACTACACAAAGCCGTATTTCAGAGAGAAGCTAGACAAAATCACTTTCATAATCGTAAAAAAAATTGCCTTTGATAATGTATACGGTTTTGCAGAGCTTCTCGGTGAACTACGGCTTTGTGTAGTAAATGCCGCTCCATCTGAAAGCAGGTGAAGGCAATTTACTACTATTCACAGAACCGGCTTTACAGATAAGATCCGCATGACAATCGCAGGGTCCGTTGGGTTTGTCCATATTTAACCCAATCACAGCTTGAAAACATCCCAACAATTTTTAGAATGTGTCAATCTGCCTATAGTGTACAAGTTTTATTGGTTAGCTAGGAGACCAGCCTGAGGCAGTTCTACATTACATTACTTACCAGTGTTCGATGAATGTTGACATATCTCTGGGGCTCCAAACTTCTCAATGAAGAAAGCATGTTAAACAGTATCTCTTAGTGTTTTAATAAAGAATAAACCGTTCTTTAAAAAGTAGAACTCTGCAGTTTTTAGAAGCACTGGACTGACACAGTTTATAAACTTGGCTTTCTTTAGTTATTTTTCATTAAGGAAAAACTGGCATAAAACAAATCTAGTCTGTATTAAATGTTGCATTATTTACACAAGAGACTTTATGAGACCATTGATCCTACATAATTGTTTTAGTGTTAGTTAACAGTGTGTTTGCAGTCTTGATAATCAGCTTCTGTTTCACTAAATACAGTTTTTCACAAAGTTTCAAAATGACAATACATGTACATTAGCTCTGCTGCAGCATTTGCACCTTACCTTGCACCAACTACTGGTGATTTCCTTCCGGGGTCAAGTGAAGCTCCAAGTGGCTCCTCCCCGAGTGAGCGTGTGTCCTTGTTGAGCTGCTGCAGCCGTGAGCTGAGCTCGCTGATCACAGTGGGCTTGCCTTCCTCTGCCCCTGCAAGCGGACGGGGTTCCACGGGGTCCCCCCACAACTTGGAGCGTCTCTGGAAGAGGTAGCGCGGTCTGGCCGGGCCTGAGGCTCCCGCAACAGCAGCCAGCGCAGCTGCGTGCTGCTGTGAGAGCAGTTCACTATCAGATGACTGCTTAAGCAGGGGGTCCCTGAATGTCACCGGGCCCTTGCTGAGCTGGGACTTGAGCTTTGGCTTTGGAGGCACTGGTGGCTTATCAAGAATGAAAGTCTGGCCATCTGCGTGGGTGGTGTAGGTGTCCGTGGGCTCGCCACTTTCCGAGGAAAGTGTGGACATGCTGGAGACAGTGGAGATGGTACTTGTGGTCTCCAGGTGGTGATCGCTGGAGCTTCGAGTGTCCACCTCTTCAACCCCGGAGTCAGCAGCAGACTCTGGGCCCAGGTGGGACTCAGATGGCTTCCCTGAGGCTGCTTGCGGGCCACTGCTAGCGCAGACCTTTGCTGCTACAGCAGCCACTGCTGGAGGGGCGAGGGGAGGGTGCGGTGCTGAGGGTAGGGCTGTGGAGGTCATCTGCGCCAGTGGAGGTACAGCTGTTTCGGGTGCCTTTGCAAGAAGGCCATTGGAAAATTCGTCTGGTGGAGGAACAACGCCAATTTTGCGGAGCTCCTCACGCGTCTCCTCATCGCTGGAGGAGAGCATGGCGGGTGGAAGGGTTACTGTATAGGGATCCACATCCTCCTCAGAACTACCCTGAACCAGGGTTTTATCTGAGGACGGGCTAGGTTGTGGTTGTGAAGTTGGAGTTGTGGCTGAAGGTGGCGTGGATATTGAAGAACCATCAGGAGCAGGGGACTTAGCACGCTTTATTTCAGCCAACATGGGTTTGGGGCTTTCTGACAAAGACCCTTTTGGGGTGGGGGCACTGTGCTCTGGGCTGGGTCCCACAGCGTCCCCATTACTTGTTGCATGAACCATGATATGCCCAGCAGTTTTCTGCTGAGATGTGTCCATGATGCTTATTATCATACTCTTCTTATCTTCAAGTTTTCTCTCATCCTTTCTTTCTGAACTTGTTTCTATCTCTTTCCTGGTGGATATGGGACTTCCCCACTGAATCTTGCTGGTGGGGACAGAGGTGTCATAAATTCTTTTTGCTCCAGGGGAAAAGGGCGGTGAGGCAAAATCCCCCTCAACCTCAGAACGCTTAGCCTCTTTGGTCTGTGTCTCCATAAACAGGACCCCTCCAGCAGCTTCATGTTTAGTTCTGGGTTCAGGGCTGCTTGCAGGAGATTGAGTTTGAGAGGTTAATGCCCGTTCCCTTGCGGCCAGCGCAAGTGCCAGTGGAGAGTTTGGGTCCAGGGGCTTGCCTGTTAGTGGGTGAATGAAAGTGGTGCCCCCAGGAGAGGGACGCAATGCCAAGGCAGGAGGCGGCAACTGACCAAGTTCACGCGTAAGCATTCGCTCATCAACAGAACGAGATGGTGTAAGTGAGGGGGCCTCTTGGGGAGAAACTGAACTGCCCTCCATAGTACCCACCGATAGGAAGACTGTGGATTTCCGTCTATCTTCCAGACGACGTTCACGGTCTTTCACAGCATCAGCAATGGCGACAGCAAAGGGTCCTTTTCCTTGAAACAATCCCTCAGCTTGAGCTTGACTACGTTCCTGCAACAGCTGCTGCTGGTAGAAATCAGCCCTGCTGGTGTGGTGTGCAGCTAGGCGCCCTGATGGAGAATGCTCTCTGGCATGGATGGATGCCAGTGCCAGCGAAGCTCTCTCTTGGGCATCCTCCACTTGCAGTTGCTTTACAAGCGGGCTCTTTCTCCGCTGAGGCTTGCTTGTGAACAGGCCAACGCTGAATTGGCCCACATTGGCGTAAGGGTTATCAATGACTCGACCTTTCCGTTTGATCCTCTCAGGCGGAGTCGAAATGGGACCTGGCCTTGGGATGTCAGTAGGCTCCACAGGGACGTGGGAGGAGTCCTGCAGGATGATCATAGAACGAGCTTTTTTTTGCCGGTCCATGTGGGAGGCATGACGAGGGGGCTCGAACATCTCTGCAGACATTGTCTGAGGTAATGCATGCAGTCTTGGCTCGGAGCCCGGCTTAAAACTAGACCGACTGGGGTCATGAATGCGGCCGGGGGGAGGTGGCGGGCAGAAGGAAGGAGGAGGGCCTGTATCATAATAGTACAGTGATGGAGGAGGTGGGGGAGCGGTTTGGGGAGGGGGAGGTATACTATGGCTGTCTCTCAGGCTGTCCGTCATGGAGGAGCTCCGCGGAAACCTGTGCTCCGCTGCTAGGGCAGAGAGTCGATCCTCTTCGGTTGCTCCTGCAGAGACAGACAAAAAGGCTGTAATGTTTTTACATTTACAGACGGGACTTGGATGATGAGTGAGTGTGAAATAATCTATGGATTTAATCTTTGCATTTATCTTCTACAGCTTTACATATTCCTGCCATTTAAAATTATACCATGGGTTAAAGTGTGGCATTGTAAAACATTCAGATTTTAAATTCAACAAAGATATGTGTAAAGCATTACCAAATGACTTGGTTCTGGCCACGCTTTTCGGCAGCTGTATGTGGGCTTTATCCAGTGCTGGATGGAGAGCACCATGAAGAGCTAGACCTTGCCGCTCAAAAAGAGACTGCACAAAAGAAAATAAATAAATAAATAACATAAGCCACGCAAGTTCAGCTGACAAAAAGACTAATAGATCATTCCTAGACTCCAGATGCCATTATATATGAATGTTTGTGTATGCGTGCCTTACACTGATTTCTGCTGGTGTTATTCGGCGGCTGGATGGTCGTTGTTTCACCGTGGCTGCCCTGTAATCTGATTCCACCTTTGGCCTCAGTACTGACTCCTGAGAGGCCAAAATCTCATCTAATCGATCTGTTAAAAAACACACACACAAATAACCAATGCAACAGTACATCTAATCTGATCAGAAAATGTGCGTTGCTATGGTGAATGTAAATATGAAATGCTTAATGGCTTAACATTGTCTTTCCACATTACGATGCATCATTGGTATTTATTAATGGTGTAAAGTGTATTATGATACAACAGCTCAGTTCCAGGAATAGTAGCCTAAAAATTGAACAGCACACACAAATGTTGGGTAAACCTTGAATAAATATGTTGTATACATATTTATATACTGAACTTCTGTCAACTTTTGGAAGAAAATGTTAATGAAACTCATACCAATGCATTTTGGGATCGTCCTGTCTTTGAAGGATAATATGGGATGCTAGAAATTTATTTTTTGTATACTTTTCTTTAACTATTTTGCACCTGAGATGTCTTACATGTTGCTTTAGTAGCTAGGCATACACTGGAACAGAGCTAGAGGAAGCAATGTATTTTACTTCTGCATGTGCGAGGTGAAGATGGCTGCATCCACACACACTGGACATTTGCGATGTTTTGATGGGTTTGTAAACACCTCAATGTATAACTTACCTCCTCCTCTTCTCCTCCTGGCAGAGGCTAAGTGTGAAATATATGTAAAAAACATGGATGAATTAACGTTCAACACCATCAAATGTCTGTTGACATGCGTTTCTGTATGTGAATGTGAGTGTATACTGTGTTTGTGTGAAATGAACTCCGTAAACTCAGCATAGATTGTGTGTGTGTGTGTGTGTGTGTGTGTGAGAGAGAGAGAGACAGAAATCTCTCTACAAAAAAAACTACTAAACTCCAAAGCTCTACACTGCAAAAAATGAATGTCTGTCTTAGTTTTTTTTTGTCTTGTTTTCTAATATAAATATCTGATAATTCTTAAATTGAGATACATTCACTTAGTAAGGAAGTGCACTACAAAAAAAAAATTTCAAGAAAGAAATTTAGTTTTTTTGTCGTTTTCAGTACAAATATCTAAAAATTCTTAAATTAAGATGCTTTTTCTTGATGAGCAAAATGACCCAAGAAAATAAGTCTAGTTTTTAGACCAAAAATATAAAATTTGGGGTAAGCAAAAAAATCTTGAAAATTTTTCTTAAACACACACGCTTGTTTTATGCACAAAATCACTTAAATTTGATATATTTGTTCTGAAAAACTAGACTTATTTTCTTGGGTCATTTTGCTCATCAAAAAAGCATCATAATTTAATTTTTTTTTACAAATTATTACTGAAAACAAGACAAAAATACTAAGAATTTTTTTCTTGAAAATCATTTTTTGCAGTGTGGCTTAAGATAATATGTTTTGTTTTTGTAAATAAATGATGAAAATCAAGTTTTTTTACTTATAACAAGATAAAATATCTGCCAGTGCAGTAAGAAAAATAAACTTAATTCCAGTTTCAACTCAATTCAATAAACTTAAAAATCTTGAACATTTTTCTTAAACACTAAATTCCAGAAAAAAATCAAGAAAAATTTGCTTACCCCATTGGCAGATTTTTTTTTGCTTTTTCAAGTAAAAAATCCCTTATATTTGATATTTTTGGTCTAAAAACTAGACTTATTTTCTTGGGTCGTTTTGCTCATCAAGAAAAAGCATCTTAATTTAAGAATTTTCTGATATTTTTTACTGAAAACAAGACAAAAATAATAAGAATGTTTTCCTTGAAAATAATTTTTTTGCAGTGTAGAAGTCACCGGTATCACTGCACAGCACGCGACAACTTTGCTTTATCAAGATTTTGACAAAAAGAAGTGTGATTTTGGATGTAAGGAGAAGAAAACCTTATTTATCTTGCCCTGTATTAAGACAACAGTGGATGCAGTTCGTTTTTCCCAGACATTAACGTAATTGCGAATGGGTTAATGTTTGTTCCCTGGCTGCATTTCGATAAGGATTGCTTTACAAACACGGCTTAGTTTGACGCCAGATTTGCCACTTGTTTACAACTGATGGAGCGGTCCCAACTTTAAAAGACCCTGTTTAGGAGTCGCAACCATCAAGATGTATTTTGTTTGTAATCGCCGCATACGTGCATGTAATGTAAACAACACGAACAACAGCAAACATTTTCCGCCTCAGTTGGCATTGTACTGCACTTACGACATTTATACCTTTTAAACGGGCAAATGCAGAAAAAAACACATCAAGATTTACGTCTATTTTTTGGGCATCTTTCAAAGCAGCGCCGGGGAGCAATTGGGGTTAAGGTGCCTTGTTCAAGGGCACCACAATCGCAACTCACCAATTGTGAGCCTCGGTACAACTGCCCCATATTTTAATAGAGCTGCATAACTGCTTTTGGACATTTTTAAATAAAACAACGCCTCTCCTTATCCGGGTACTTTTCATCTACTGTTTTTCGAATACTATGAAGTCGTACATCCTACTTGGCCCACCTACTGCTTTTCGTCTACTATATAATATGGAAGTAGACGTATGCAGCCCAAGACTTTAAATAAACCCAAATTATCAGCCCTTTAACAGGGTACCTGATATATTTGTTAAATACTTTATGTGGGATAAATGAGTGACCGTATGTGTGTGAAATATATTGTATGTGGCCATTGCAGTAGTGCTTACAGATGCTTACAGTCACACAACATATCAGTACGTTAACTAAGAACCTAACTCTCTAAACATTTAAACTGAGACAGAATTCAAGACGAATGAATATGTCAGTTGGTGGACTAGTTGACCCATCCTTAACAAGTGTGTGTCTGTTAGAGAGTGTCTTACCTAGTTCTTCAAGCTCAGCAGTCATGCTTTTGGATCTCAGTGTGAGCGTGGTGCTGGGCGATCTCTTTGGAGGCGGGGGTGCTGTGGAAGAAAGACAAGGGGCAGATGAGAAGATGGGGTGGCGTGATGAAGGGCCTTCACGGCCGCTGCCCACCGGCAACAGCCAACGTTTTTTCACCATCTTCATCCGATGGTCCCAATGCATGAAACTCTCCAAATTATGAAACTCTCCTTTCTATCTCTCAGATGTACAGAATCAAACGGGTATCAGACATCTCCTGTGCGCACGCGAAAAACCCTCCGAAATACAAAATACTCGCCCCTTAGGCTTCTCCCAAAACACGTCATGTCATGTTCCTGCTCAACCCTTTCTTTCAGCTCTCCCAGAACGCGATGGTTGATTCTTCCTTTTGTCTTTCAGAAACGGACCTGTCGTTGTATCCGTCAGCATGCTACAACTGCCAAGAGCAAGGAAGCAAGGCATCAAGTAAACAAGAGCCGAGTTACAGGAGATCAGAAGCATCTGTGGTCTCAATACCATCCGAGAAAACTCCTCACTCCTTCAACTAACAACCCTGCAGACCGATGTGGAGATGGAGCGAAGCAAGATACAAGGAGAGAAAAACCTAATGCAATACTTCAAACATGCATTGTAGTAACCATGGCAACTCTGGCAGGAGCAAGGCCTGGGTTTGTGCATTTCAACTGTGAGAATCTATGTGCGCGAGAAAGTGTGTACGCTTGTACTGTACGTGTGTGTTATTTTGTATGTGGGAGGATGTAGCCACAAAACTAACAACAGACACTCTCTATTATTACTTGATCAGTAATGTGTATGAGTGTGTGATAGTTTGCAAGCCCAGAGTTACATAACAACTCCACAACTTCACAGGTGGCTGCGATTCTGTCAGCTAGGTCCTGGGAAAATATTTAGATCGACCAGTTTACATTTTATATGTATGCATTTGGCAGACGCTTTTATACAAAGCAACTTGGGCTGCATTTTCTTTGCATATTTAAAGTGACTCAATTTAAATTAGTTTCATGTGGCACAGATCGGATATGACCCATGAACGCAAAACACATAGATTCCGATATTCTCCAATCGGTTTCAGGACTTATTCATATGTGGAAATAAATCGGATATGAATCGAATGCATGCATTTGCGTCTGCAATTTAAGCGGACAGATCGGATGTTCCCATCTCAAGACGTGTCGTGCGTCACTGAAAATTAGGGGTGGAACGGTACATGTATTCGTTTCGAACCGAATCGGTACGGGGGGTCGCAGTTCGGTGCTTGAATTTAAACGGAGAATACACGGTATGAAAAAAAAAAAACTTGCGTGCAAAATAATTAATGTAATGCGGAACTACTGTTAGATCCGTGGGTTCTTTATGGACAGCTAATCTGTTGCCCCGCTTTAGCTCTGAAGCTCTGATTGGCGCCGATGCAGCCGAGCTCCGCCTATGTATGCGCTCTATCAGAGACCGTCTATATTCTGGCACTCTGCAGTTTTTTGTCGGGTCGACGCCGGTCCAGTCATTTAGTGAGCAGCGATAGCGAGGATGGCAAGTGGTGTTCCACAAGAGTTAGACGCTCCGCCAGCCTCTTTAAGATCGCAAGTTTGGCAAAACTTCAGTTTTCCAGTCAGTTACAATAGTACAGGTGAGAGAGTGGTGGAAAAGACGAGGACTGTGCGTCGGCGTTGTTCAGCAGTTGTTATGTATTTGAGTGGAAATACATCTAATCAGGGCTCTCAAGTCTCACGCATTCACCTTGACACACACGCATTTCAGTCAGTTCACACGCCACACTTTGTATTTCTCATGCTGAGAAGTAGGAGATAAATTGTCCTGCTAATATACAATTAATGGACGAGGCGCAGTTCTGTCGAGTTCAGCTGCTTTTTTAAAGTGCTCAACTTTACGCAGCGCTATCAGCGTCAGAGTACCGCGAGAAATCTTGCGGAGGAGGCTGATTTCAAATCGCTCTCACGTTACTCTGACGTCATCACTTGTCGTTTCTTGCAGCGCCTCGTGAAGTCGTACACACCTATTAATTCATCCTACAAGCCTATTTTTTTGTTCTTTCGTACATTAATATGAAATAAGGCCAAAATGTAATTTTAAAATGTATTTAGGTAACACTTGTAATACATTTGAACCCATATTTGTATGAAAGATGAGTAAAAGATTACTTACATTTTTGAAATACGAGATAGTATGTTAAATGCATTTCAGGTCATATTCATGTCATCTCAAAATAACACTGATAGGACACCTATGTTTTTAAGATTATCTTAAGTACTTAAAAAATGCCTTCTTCATTTTTGTTTTGCTTTTCCCTCCATTGTACCGAAAGTGAATCGAACCGTGGCCCCTGAACCGAGGTACGAACCGAACCGGGACTTCTGTGTAACGTTCCACCCCTACTGAAAATGCAACGCTGAAAATGACGTCAGCTCAGGTGGACACCTCCCGTTATCAATCGTGTTGGGGTAACGCATTACAAGTAACGCGCATTACAAGTAACGCGCATTACATAATAATATTACTTTTATGAAGTAACGACTAAAGTAACGCATTACTTTATAAATGTACACGTTGATATTTGAGTTACTTTTTTAAAAAAGTAATGCAAGTTACTTTTTTGTTTAATTTGATTAAAAAAAATTATGTACTGAATTAAACTAAACTAAGTCAAATTATGCCCTCTGTGCGTACACGCCTGTGTGGTAAAAGTTTAAATCTGAAACTGAGATGGCAGGCCAGAGCTCGACATTTTTATAATGAACTATGGAATTTTTGAATGCAGAACTTTTCAGTCATAAAAACACCTGCAAGGTCTGAAAGAGATCAAGCCTCAGCCAAGAAAAAGTAACTTAAAAGTAACTAAAAAGTAATTTAAGCATTACTTTCCATGAAAAGTAAAGCAATTAGTTACTTTTTTGGGAGTAACTTAATATTGTAATGCGTTACTTTTAAAAGTAACTTTCCCCAACACTGGTGATCACATGACTCTTTTAAGCAGCGCAATGGAGGACGACGTATTGTGAAGTAATGTTGAAGTGTTATGTGTTGTTACTGAAATAAAACTCTATAATCTTGTATAATCATTTTGTCTGTGTTTATTGCACACTGCAAAAAATGATTTTCAAGAAAAAAAATTCTTAGTATTTTTGTCTTGTTTTCAGTAAAATATCTAAAACTTCTTAAATAAGATGCTTTTTCTTGATGAGCAAAACGACCCAAGAAAATAAGTCTAGTTTTTAGACCAAAAATATCAAATGTAAGTGATTTTGTGCATAAAACAAGCAAAAAAAAATCTGCCAATGGGGTAAGCAAAATTTTCTGTACTTTTTCTTGAATTTAGTGTTTAAGCAAAATGTTTAAGATTTTTAGACACTAAATTCAAGAAAAATTCTATAAAAATTTGCTTATCCCATTGGCAGATTTTTTTTCTTGTTTTATGCACAAAATCACTTAAATTTTATATTTTTGGTCTAAAAACTAGACTTATTTTCTTGGGTCGTTTTGCTCATCAAGAAAAAGCATCTTAACCCAAGAATTTTTAGATATTTTTACTGAAAACAAAAATACTAAGAACATTTTTTCTTGAAAATAATTTTTTGTAGTGTACGTCTACCTTAAATTGTTTTGCCAAGTGTTAACTGTAAAAAAAAAAAATCGGATACGGAACAAAACGGAATCGGGCATCAAGATTTGCAGTGTAAATCCAGCCTTACCGTGCATTAAAAGTCATTTTTTAAACAGTGTATGTGATCTCTGAAGATCGAACCCATGACTGTTGTGTTGCTAATGCAATGCTCTACCAATTAAGCTAAAGGAATACTGGGTTAGGATGGGGTTGATTTTAGGTAGTTAATGGTTGGGATTACTTGTGTTTTCAGAAATGTTGATTTTGAACCCACTAAAGATCAGCAATGTGGTTTTGAGCAAGACAACCAACACTTCATAGCAACGCACTTGCTTTCAGGATTACATATTTGTGAACCTATCTGTGAAATCCAAGTCTTATAATGTAATGATGAGATGAAGTATCAAAGTTTGATATTGAAAAATCATGACCTTACTGACTCATTACTAAAGATGATTCTATGTAGAAAACAGTACATTACAAATAAATGACTTTAGCTGGGTTTTCACAGACTGGATCATATTTACTTAAAATGTTGCTTCATAATATACAAAGGCAAATATAGATTAATGTAGGGCTGGGACTGTAACGGTGCATTCACAAGGGACGTAAGCATTAACGCTTCCCATTCACTTTTAATGGGTGACGTCATGCGTTGCCGAACAGAATTGTGGATCCGTCGGCGCTGTGTCAGTGCAGTTGCTCGCGGTAGAAGTTGAACATTTCTCAACTTTTCAGATCACCTTATGCATATAACCTAGGCAGAGCCAGCCAATTACGTTTATGTAAGACCGGACCATGTGTTGCGGCCACTGTGACTGGCTGTTGGCCACGCTTCAGACAAGCCTTCCGTTAAGCGTTAACGCTTACGCCACGTGTGAATGTACCGTAATGGGGGTTTCCAGATAAAAATGAGAATAGTCTATATGTACACTAAATATGCTAGACAGATAATCACACACTACTCGACTGGGTGGAAATGCACACGTGTTTAATCTCCTCCGACCAACGGGCTGAATCATTACATTTCCTTCTTGCAAATCATTACTTTTCCCTCCAGCATTCCTCTCACAGGTACATTTCTGTTTCTCATGTTTGAGAGAGAGAGCACTCTTACTGTCTGATCATCACATACAGTACACAGCATTAAAGATCAGTTCCCTAGCAACCTGTGCCTTTAAGAGCACTTGTGTCTGACATCCATAGCTCCGCCCACAATAAACAAAACGATCAGTCAGCATATTCACAGAAACACACATACTACATGACATTGTACATCACATTGTCACAGGTTTAGCCATGACTTCTTTTCTTTGGTTTTTGAAAATGTTTGGCATCACCCATCAGGACATGTTTAAGTCCTTGTAAAGTCACTTCAGAGAATTTTTTCTAAACGTACGATTATTTGGGCGGGGCTAAAATGGAGGCACTGAGCATGGCCCTGCCCCTAACACAATCGCGAGCATCCATTCAGGTTGTAGAAGCATTTAAAAGTTGAGAGTGGGCGTGGTTTTAGTAATGATAGCGGACACGCCCCCAACATTTGAGAGCAGAGAATCCTCCCTGTTTTTCTAATATTTTGATAACTTAGTTATTTGCTGCTTTTTTAATCATTCAAATTTGGCTGGGTGGTAAATATCAAATTTTCTGTGGTGTAACAAACAGAGAACACATTTAATATCAGACTTTACACAGACTTCAAGAAATTAGTAACTGCGACAAGACGATAATATGATATAAGCCAATTTGTTCCAAACTGCAAAAAATGATTTTCAAGAAAAAAAATCTTAGTATTTAAAATATCTAAAAATTCTTAAATTAAGATACTTTTTCTTGATGAGAAAAAACAACCCAAGAAAATAAGTCTAGTTTTTTGACCAAAAATATCAAATTTAAGTGATTTTGTGCATAAAACAAGCAAAATCTGCCAATGGGATAAGCAAAAAAATCTTGAACATTTTTCTTAAACCCTAAATTCAAGAAAAATTCTAGAAAAATGTGCTTACTCCATTGGCAGATTTTTTGCTTGTTTTATGCACAAAATCACTTAAATTTGACATTTTTGGTCTAAAAACTAGACTTAATTTAAGAATTTTTAGATATTTTTACAGAAAACAAGACAAAAATACTAAGTAACATTTTTCTTGAAAGTCATTTTTTGCAATGTAAGAAAAATAAATCTAGTTTTTAGATTAAAATAAAAATGAGAAAATTTGTGAACTTTTGAAAATGTGAACTTTTTTCTAAAACGCTTAATTCAAGAAAAATTCTAGAAAAAATGTCTTACCCCGTTGGCAGATTTTTTTTACTTGTTTTAAGCATGATTTCACTTAAAATAAAATAAAACATAAAATGTAAGTAAATTTGTGCTTAAAACATGCAAAAAATCTGCCAATGGGGTGAGAAAAAAAATCTCTAACTTTTTTCTTAAACACTTAATTTTAAGAAAAATTCAAGAAAAAAATGTCTTACCCCATTGGCAGATTTTTTGCTTGTTTTAAGCAAGAATTCACTTAAAATAAAATAAAACATAAAATGTAGTTAAATTTGTGCTTAAAACATGCAAAAAAATCTGCCAATAGGGGAAAGAAAAAAAATATTGAACTTAAACAGATTTTTTTGCTCGTTTTAAGCATGAATTCACTTAAATTGTATATATTTGGTCTAAAAACAAGACTTATTTTCTTTGGTCAATTTGCTCACAAGAAAATAAATCTTGATTTAAGAATTTTTAGATATTTTTATTGAAAACAAGACAAAAATACTAATTAACATTTTTCTTGAATTTTTTTTTTTTGCAGTGATGCTGTGGTAAGTCTTGTCACCTGTTATTCTTTTTAGAAATTCAAGACTGTGCCACTGAAAGCTGTGATTTTTCAAAACCATTATTTTGTGATACTCGGTACATTTTAGGAACCAAAAAATAATTAACATCTAAGCAGAGATTTGGTCAGTTTTGCATGGCAGAGAACTCACCCTTCTTTCTGACCGTTTCTTCAGACTCCGGCTTGCGTGTGACGGACACAACCTTCATCAACAGACTGTTCCCGCCCTGTCGAATGAGTGACACCACCTGCTTGTGTCCCACCTTTACCACATTTACACCGTTCACCTGAGATATCAAACACAAACAGCCTCCCAAAACTGAATATTCAAGATCATGCAACCAAATCATACCAAAAAAACACACTAACAAACTAGATTATAGGTTAGAATAGATGAGAAAGTGGACTGAAAACAAAGACTATGTTATGGCAGAGCAAAACTGGGTTCAATCCTGTACCTCAATGAGGAAGTCACCAGTTCTTAGCCCCGCCCTCCAGGCCACACCCTCAACATCCACAGACTCCAGGTACTGCAGCGCAGGAAAGGCAGGTGTGGGTGTAAACTCCTCAATAGGTGTCTCTGCTACATGTACACAAAAAATCGTATATAATACATAATTATATGGTTGCTTTCCGAGAGGAATTAAACAAACATTCTAGGTAATAAGTGAAAAAAACAACTAGGGATGCACGATATATCGGCCGACATATCGTTATCGGCCGATAACTGCTTATTTTTAATATTATCGGTTATCGTTCTGATAGCAAAATTAGGCCGATAAATGAAAGCCAATAAATGATGGATTATTTTGGTTTGTTGAACCACTTCACTTGCTCATTGCTGGGCATGTGGAGTTTTGATTGGTGCTTTCTGTGACATAGCACGAAGATGACACATGTTGCGGGCTTAAGAAGAGTACGCTAGTCTAGAGCAAAGACAAGATGTCCGCGGTCTGCGAGTTTTTCATTGTGAAAATAATATGAATATTTATCGGCCTATAGATATCGGTTAAATTTAAAGAGTTATCGGTTATCGCTATCGGCCAAAATTTCCATATCGGTGCATCCCTAAAAAACACATAATTTCAAAACCTCAAATGCCTTTGGGGGATTTGTATACTGTATATTAGAAAGTTTGAATTGTTTTTTTAAAGTCCAAATCTCAATTTTATTGTTCATGCGAATTAGTGGTCCCTCCGGAATAAACCGTGAAAATCAAAAAATTCTATAAATCATGATAAAAGTAGTTTTATGAATTTAGGACTACACAAAGATGGATTAAAAATAAATTCAAACATTTAAAACACATTTTAATTTACTAGTTATTTATTGAGACCCGCATCCAGAATCAGGGGCGGTGTCTGCGTGCGAAGTAATGTAAGTTAGGAGAGGTTGCGAAAAAATGGACAAGCTCCTCCAACATACTAAAAAGAAAAAAACAACCCAGAGCCTCAAAAATACTGCCAGTTTCGTGATGAATACATATGGCTAGGATTTACATCTTCTTCACATAACCCTCCCTTAGCACTGTGGAGTTTTTGAGAAGAAAATTTCATGAATTTACATCATGCCAAGAAAACATGAAAAAAGCCACAAGTGCATCAGCAAAAGCACTCGAAGCATTGTATGATGTGTCTTTACTTTTGGCTAAAAAGCCATTTAAACCTGGTTAAAAAATTGATAATAAGAGACAATGCTGGATAAAACAGAAGCAAACAAAATCAAAACTGTGCTGTCAAATGACACCATTTCAAATGTTTTTAAAATTCACAATGAACTTTAACTGAACTGAAAAACACTGATTTACATGTATGCCTAATACTTAAGAGATTTACATAGTTGCGTAAAGCTATACAAATGTTTATAAGCAATAAATCTGCTCTGGGGCATCATATATATTTCATAGCATTTTAAAGCTAAAAGTTGTTGTCTGGTCAATGGGTACTTGGCATGAAAAAAATTATAAAAAAGAGTAAAAAAGTTTGAGAACCACTGCACTAGAGCATGCACACGCTCATTTCATACAACGAATACTACTCATATTCGGAATTAATATTATCTATAAATGTTTTTTTAAACTATAAAAATCATCTAGTATATCTAACAGGGTAGGGTTTCCCAAACTGGGGTTCATGAACCCCTGGTGGTTTGCGGGGGAATTGCAGAGGGTTTAATTAAAATTAAATCATAAAATGTAAATAATAATTAGAGTAAAAAACACTGACAAAAATATATTCATATTATTTGTTTAATCTGCATGTCATGATGTGACCAATACACAACACTACAATATATCAGAAAACTCACGCAAAATGGACAGATACCAACCACCTTTAGAGGGTACTTCATATAAGTAATTATGTAAAGGTGTTTTGGCTAACAAAACAGTTTGAAAACCTCTGCCACATGGAATATGCATACCTCAGTTTGGAAAACCCTGCTATATTTGACTGGGATAGGAGAAAATATTTCAACACTGAAAGATTTAACAACTTGGTTTACACAGAGTAAAGCAGTCATTTTCCTTACAATCTCATTGACATACTGAGTAAGAAAGATAGTAAACCAAAATTAAAGAGCAGTTATGCAAAACAAAAAAAGGGAATAAAACAAGCAGAAAGCAATATTCATAAGAGAGATATTCATCCACCATGTGGGTAACAGATGGCATTAGGAACTCATAACTCATACACAGGATGGTGCCACTCCAGAGACTGGGCACCACACACACACGCACGCACACACAGCTGAGTATACAGTATGTTGTTAAATACATCTGTCTAAAAATACATAAAGTCATAGCGATATACAGTATGTTACATAATCAAAAATCACTTTTACTGGTGACATCATTATAATTACTGTTGAGTTGCAGTTACAGTGTAACTATACTAAATAGATATACAATATAACTTGCATGTGCTTGTCTGAAGCAACATGTCTGCGGTGTTCCCTAGCTCCCGAGGTCGTGAATCAGTATGATCAGGGCCGGCGTCAAGGGGGGGCATTCGTGGGCCGTGCCCCCCCAAACAGGTTGTTGTGCCCCCCTACACAGTTTTTGATTAATTTAATATATATCAAGAATAATTAAAATAAGTTAAACATTGAATGTTTCATGACTTTTAATGTAATAAAATGAGGAAAATATAGTTGATATAGGTTTTCTTTAATACAAATAGACCAGTTTCTCTGATTGGTTGTATTGCCGGGTCTCATGCTTCATTAGGCTTTAGCATATTGTGACTTGATACTAGCAACGTGTTTTTTCGCGGCATTTTATGGATCGTGTTAAATATGGATATTAGAACATTTAGAACGAACCAGCACCGCCTGCTTCATCTGACTTCATGCAAACATCGATTGGCTCAAACTCAAAGATTAGAGGTCGAGGTGGAATTTTCAAATCTACAGGACTCTGTTTTAAGGAAGTTTAATGTTCGTATATGCCGGCTTCAGCTTTTTAAAGGTAAGTTAGCGTTGTTTTAATTTACGTAAGCTTGAATGTGAAGTGTGGCTATAGACCGTTAACAGCATTGTGAGGTGGTTATGGTAAAGTGGCTTTCATAACGGCTTTTACTTAGGACGCGATGTGCGCTGGGCTTCGCTATGAAACCCATTCATTTCAATGGCTTGCGCCGTGCGAGGGCGGTTTGTTGTTGCGTAGAGCAAAGCGCGAGCGCAGCGACAGTCTGTAACGAGTCTGTAATGAGCTGACAGTCTGTAATAGTTGTATAAGTGTGTGCTTGCACCGTATTTGTTGTTTTAATGCTTTGTTTTTGCAAGTTATTGTTGCTAATTGCGTGCCCCCCCCGTTGGAAGCCGCGTGCCCCCCTGTCAGTTATGGTCTGGCGCCGGCTCTGAGTATGATTCACGACCGATTCGCTCACATGCAATTTAAGTAGGGAAAGTTTATAATTTGCATGTGTTTCAAAGGCTTGCAAATTTTCACATTTAAGTGATTTTAAACAATTTAACCACAAAAAGGCGCTAAAGTGAGTAGTTTTCTGTACGCACATGCGGTTAAATGTGTCCGGTCCAGCTCCAGTCAGACGTGATCATCCCTTCAAAGATCTGAACTCTTGATGTGTAAACTAAAGAGAGACTTGCACTACTGTGTCTCATACTGTAGTCCATTAAAATACATTTGGCGAATACAGCAATGAAAAACAACGTAATGTTTTTATGTGGAACGATTATTTATGATTTCCGTTTGGAATTCGCCCTCCGTATGTGTGTGCGTGCATGCTTAAGTGCACTCAGTAGTGCATACACGGAGAGACGCGTTTCAAAACAGCAAGCGGACATAAAATCTTTCTGTTATTGACAGGGCACATCCAAACGAAATTATCTCCACAGTATTCTTTTTCTCATAAAAACATTTGTTTATGTATTAAGTGTATGTATGGATTACAGTCAGAAACCAGTCTGTGCTTATTTGGTCTTAAAGAGACAGTAACCTTAATTAACATACTTAAAGCAACACTAAAGACTTATTGCTCTTTGCTCCCCCTACGGGTTAAAAGCGTAATTGTTCATTACCCCTGTCGTAAATACTGCAGCATAGCTGGCTCTGATTGGATTGTAGGTCTGCCGTAAAGCAAGTTTTTGTAGTTTTCACTCGAACTACAGGACCACTACCCGACGGTTGGAAACTTCTTTGTGCGGTTTTGGCCGATAGAGGGCTGCAAAGCGAATGTGAAAGTGTCGTTCACCCTGTTTTGAGTGAATGAACCACTGAAACTTTTTTGGAAACGTTATTTTAAGGTAAAAAAAAACTCTTTGGTGTTGCTTTAAGTCTGTGTCAATAATGTTAATCAAACAGCCCAAGACAAAGAGAAAATCACTTCTGTAGCTTTAAAAAAAATAATAATCATATTTACTATATGCAATAAAAACAATATTATTATTAATTTAATTCGATTTCTGTACCTAATGCTTATTTCAGACCTTACTTAATGTGCAACTTTGTTCTTTTTTATAAATATTTGTAATTTCTTTATTATTAGATTTTCCCACACTTTTTTGCTGATCCGAAAAATAATCCAATCCTGACTCCGTGAGTTTTGCGATCCGTCACACCCCTAGTAAAGTTAGTACACAGTCATAGCCATAAATGCAATGGTACTAATAATTGGCATAATTTCTTTCGGTGTTCTTTCAGTTTTCGGCCTTGGTTTCCTCTTTTTCGGTTTCGGCCAATAATTTTTATTTCGGTGCATCCCTACTGTTTAGGCATTATTTTATAAACCATTCATTCAAGTACAAGTCCATTCTGGTATTAAATGGCCACCATGGATAAATTCTGGATTTCTTTCTCATGAAATATCATGTTTTACTTGAAACGACCTAGCTAGTTGTTTCTTTTACATAAAATCATAATGTAAAGCAAATTCTGTCAAAGATTTAAATCAATGGGGCTGTTTACACTTGGTATTAAGATGTGTTTTCATCGATCGGATCACAAGTCGACGAGAGAGACACATCACGTTTACACCTGGTATTTAAATCCATCTCTTTTGTCCACTTTCGACCGCTTTTGTCCTGAATACTTTGAGGGGGTGGTCTGTGAGACGGTGGGCGAGTCTCTCTGCTGTCATTCAAACGCGAGCGGGAGTAATGATGAGTTTATATGGACGCAAACTAATATTATGTCAGAGTGCACTGCTTTTTTAGCAAGTAAACATGCTGCACAGTGTTTTGTACATGTATATGTTTGAGCTTTCTCTGAATTTTCAGTGCAATGATGAAATAGGATTGCGCAAGTTTCACACGCTTTCGAAACGACTATGGAGATCAGCCGCTTTAGTTGTATCAATGAAAGGCTAAAAATAGCACTGTTCACCGTATGTTCACGCCAGAAGTCAAAAAAAGATTTGTGTTTAATACCTCAGATTAGATAAATGGGCGGAGAGAAGGCGGTCGTGTGTGGCTGTTCGAATACATTCAAGCACATATGCGTTTACACTACAAAAGCAATCCGATCGAAAGGGGTTTCGACTACCTCTGAATGTGGTTGAAAGTGGTAGAAAGTGGACGCTTTCAAAATGTTTTGAACACCGTTTACACCTGCCATTAACTTCGTCCACTTGTGATCCGATCAACAAAAACGCATGTTAATGCCAAGTGTAAACAGCCTAAATGTGAAATCAATCAATCAATCAATGCTCCTAATCACATTATTAGATTATGAGACATCAACCTGGATTCCACAGACAGACAGAGTCACGTAGTTTGCCAAGTTGCAGAAATATATTGGGTTGTATTGGGTATATTGGGTCTAACCCGACCGTATGAAAGTTTTCATTTTCATTGCAACAGAACCAAATTAAGGTCACACATGTTCACATCATGAGATTTAGTGTTTGGTTTATAACATCTTACCTTTTGCTCCTCGCAAGACAAAGCCAAATCCCTCATTCTCTTTCTTCTGTAGCACAGCGTTCTTCTCCTCGATGATGTAATCGCTGGGTACAAAAGAGAACAGAATATTCAAGTCAGATTCCAGCACCATCCCTGCCTCAGAAGCACCACGGGAGGGAACTTCAAGCACCCGACAACCCCTACACCACCCTTACACCACACTGTCCTCCACACCTCCGATGAGCCAATCAGGTTAACAGCTGTGCGTGTACGAGTGTGTAGAGTACGAATGTCAAGCTAGACGCCTCTGCTCAACTTTAAAGCAAAACTTTTACTGCTTTATGAGATTGGCCCAAATGCTAATATTAAGCCTTTTATAAAAAGCTAGAAATACGAAGGCCTTTAATTCTTCAGCTCCTCCTTTGTATCTGTCCTCCAGCTGAGACAAAACCTTATGAAATCCTTTTAAAGCCAGAAATGTACAAAAAAGAGGAAAATTTCAATCCATGTTTTACCGTGCAGTCCATAAGTGATGCAGAGATGCAGGGGGAGCATATATGAAAGAGAGAGAGAGAGGTAGAGAGACACAAAGGATCTCTATGGTCCCTGCGATAACCCCCTCAAAACATACACACATGCGCGCACGCATGCACACACAGCCCATCTGTCTGGATGCATGGAGATAGCTCTCATCAGCGCTAACAGCAGGGACAAATCTGTTCTTCTTACTCATGATCCCGCCTGTAGACACGATCAGCCCCCCGACAATGCACATATACAAATGATTCACATACAAATCTAACGCTACAAAACATTCCCATTTTAATCAAATCCTGCAAGGAATAACATTGACATTGTACTGATGCATTTGGCAGATGCTTTTATCCAAGCAACTTGGGGGCTTTTTCACTTGAACATCCTTGGTTATTTTGATGTTTCATTCTGTTCCTGTTTCACTGTGCTTGTAATTCATTTTAAGATCATTAAAGTCCCCCTGTGGTCGATACATTTTTTTTCACTTAAAACTCATCTTTTAAAATGACACGTTTAAATGTTTCTCTGGTGAAAATAATTTCTTCATGCTTTAAAATAGTTTAATAAATCTGTAAGCCTTGCTTCATTTAGTTTATGCAAATCCATGATATATCCATATGCAAATGTGTCCCCGCCTCCACTCAATCTCACCAGCTTGAACTACCTGATTCACTCGGTCAACACGTTGACGTCTTTGGCTAAAACATGCTCGTGATGCAGAAAAGGGGCAGTTTTAAACTGCATTTTTGAGAAAATGTCAGTTTTGAGGAGAAAATATATTTAGCAATGGTGCTGACATCTTAACAACATGAAACACTTGATATTTAAGGGATTACTTCACTTTCATGAAAAAATTCGGATAATTTACTCACCCCCATGTCATCCAAGATGTTATGTCTTTTTTTGTTCAGTCGAGAAGAAATGAATATTTTTGAGAGAACATTCAAGGATTTTTCTCCATTTAGTGAACCTCAACAGTCTACAGTTTAGATCATCACTAAGGCCCTGTCTCAAATGGTACACTCCAAACTTGTGGTCCTCCTTAGAGTCCACACTTTGATGACATCATAGAGTGCAGACTTTAGGGACCCTTGATGCGAGTCCACGTGGGTGCACCAGAGTAGTGTTTTGGGACAGACTCGTGCGTCACGCCGGAAATAGGAAGATTGGTCTGATTGCTCTTTCGCAAGGACTTCTGGGTTGGTAAAGTGCGCGAAGCCTGCTTCAGTGCGGGCTTCACCCGAGACCGCATCAAGGGGGCGCTGATGAGCACACTTCAAAGCGTAAAAATGACAGATGGGACACCCTACGGACTCGTAGACTAAGCAAGCACACGCAATTTAAGTACACGAGACCGAAAGTCCATATGAAGTGTGCCATTTGAGACAGGGTCATATTCATCATTTTCGCCCCCCCCAAAAAATATTTACTTTTGAAGCAAAACTTCTCGTCTTGCGTTAACCGTGTGAGGCACCGGCGTGATTTTACGTATTACGAAATCACGTCGAAAGGTCACGCATGACGTATGCGAAACAACCGCTCCAGTGTTTACAAGTGCGGAGAAAGAGGCCCGTTCAGACGTTGTTGTATGTGAAATGATACTAATTAGTGCTGCCTCACGATTAGTCACGACTGATCATTTGCAGAATAAAAGTTTTTGTTTACATAATATATGTGGGTGTACTGATTATAATAGTTATGTATAAATACATGCACGCGCACGCACGCACGCACGCACACACACACACACACACACACACACACACACACACACACACACACACATGTATATAATTAAGAAAAAATTGCATGTGTACATACATATTTATATATAATTTATATTATATATAAATATGAATATTTATTAAATGAAGAGTTTCGTTGCAAAACAAGATTTTTAATTGTTCAGAAATCTCGTTTTTTGGTTGTGCATTCCAGTTAATTTCAATTCAACTGCAGTTGGTTTGTTTTTATTTAAACCTTCATAACTTAAAAAATCCAGCTAAGTAGCATCATAAAACAAAATAATAACATGATAACATAATAATAAACATGTTTCGACAAAAATGTTAAAAAATGGATTTATCTCGTTTTGCAACGGAACTCTTCAAATATATATATTTTTTTCTTAAAATTATACATGTATGTGTGTGTATTTACATATACATAATTATTAAACACAGTACACACACACATATATTATGTAAACAAAAACTTTTATTCTGCAAACGATTAGTCGCGACTAATTGTGAGGCAGCACTAATACTAATTAATGTTTTTGTGTCAGTTTATTGCTTAAAATGACCCACAAGTGTGCGTTTCACATATGTAACACGTTACCTTTCGACGTGATTACGTAATACGTAAGGTCGCGCTGGCGCATCACACGTCTAGTACAGATGCAAAATTGTGGTGTAAAAGTACATATATATATATATATATATTTTTTTTTTTGCAAAAATAATGTTCGTTTCGCTAGATAAGACCCTTATGCCTCGGTTGGGATGGTTTAGAGCCCTTTGAAACTGCCATTTTTAAACTGCATTGAAACTGTAAACCATATCCTGGAATGTTTTCCTCAAAAAAATCAATTTCTTTTCAACTGAACAAAGAAAGACATTAACATCTTGGATGATATGGAGGTGAGTAAATTATTGGGATTTTTTAATGAAAGTGGACTTATCCTTTAAACAATTTTTTTTAATTTGAAAACAAACCACAAAGTTTTTGAGAACAGCTGATTGTGTGTTGATGACTAAAAATAAATGACTAAATAGATGACTAAAAAATAACTATAAAACACTTTCACAACAAGCCGTCTACAGTATGTGATCACCAGAGCAATGACTGCTGCCAGTATTATGAAATATTATCAGAATGTTCATCTGTCCATATCTCTCTTCTCTTTCTTTTATTCTCTCTCGTCCATACCCCAAAGGTCTTCATCATTGATGCATCAAGCATGACAAGACTGTAATTAAGCAGTGGAGAATCAATTAGATCAATTACGGATGATTTGGTGTCATTATCGCCTCGGGTTAACAAGACTAAAACAGCATGTCCTTGCAGAACAGCAGTCACACTTCTGATAGAATCAGTGTCGGCCAGCCAGCGCTTTAACTCTGAATGTGTTTATGAAATTTGGTTATTTGACCCAGTAGAGTCAATAATTACACATTAATACTGTTAAGTGACTACTACTGTAAATTGTGGTGCTTTGTATAGCACACATCACTATTGTTGTGTTCCTGCGGCCCAGTTTGTAAGGTACTGTGATAATAAAAATGTATGCAAGTAGTGATGATAAAAAAAATGTATGCTTGCACTGAAAGTTACTTTGGATAAAAGCTTCTGCCAAATGCATAAATGTAAATGCAAATGTCAATATTGCTGTGGCTACTTATGATCAAGTTAGAAATCCGATTCAGAACGATGATCGAAGCATACAGAGTTTTTACTGTTTTTGGATCAGTGGATGCTTAAGTGTTTTATAAGTTGAGTAAGTGCGCCGCTTAGTGGATAATAGCGAAAATATGGATTGCCGTAAAAACCCGTCATTGGCAGGGAAGCCTCTTAATTGGCTTAATAACTGGTCAATGGCGGGGAAAGAGTTAATGATATTTTGATGATGAGATTATGAGGTTTAAAAAGTAATATAATGGTCATTATGGCAAATAAAGTTTTCCTGTTGCACACACAGCTCCCCATATAATCTCATGGGAATGGATGCAAAGACATTAGCAGCACCTTAAGCCATGTCATGATTTTGAGCCAAACCGCATAAACAGACCACTCTTTCATTCACACTTGATGAACGCAGGCAGGAATTGTGAATAGGGAACTAAAAACACATTTTAGTATCAGCTTTCTTTTTTTTAATTGCGATTTCTTATGTCTCTGCTGATATGCTCTAAACCGTAAACTGAACTGAATTGAACCCTATAAGATCAACTTCACACCTGAGGTTTGGGTGGGAAGTGATCCTATTTTATTCATATCTAAGGTTTAATGACTGTAACTTTGAGAAATGCTTTGTTTGTCTTGTGTGAGTCTATTTCTCTGATACAGCGAGTAATTGATTTGACTGGGTTCAGCTCTTTAAACTGCTGTGCCAGACCTGTTTGTTGCTGTTGAGCAGCCTGGCAAGACAAGACAAATGGAGTCAAACGTCTCAGTTTGACAGAGAGACTACAGTCATTAATCCTCTCTCTCTTCATTCGCCACGTCTGTCATCTCATCTCGTCCTCCTCACTGCATCAATCACAGAATTTTGGAAAGACGCTTCATTGCATTGCGTGTTACACATCTTTCAAATAAATATGTAACAGCTTGTAACAAAGAATAATTGCATACACGTAGATGTTAACTTATTCAAAGATTTAAAGCATCTTTACACAGCCAGGTTGATGCTTCAAAGTCAGACTAAATGATGCTTTCCGTCCATTGTGATGATAGCTCCGTCTCTAATGTCAAAATCAGCTTTAATGCTGGACTTGTGCTTTAAAATATATTTTAACATTTACATAAACATATAATCTCGGTTAAAGGCATTCGCTGATTGTTTCTGATATTAATTTTGTTACATTCAGCAGCACACATACAATACTCAATGCGAAAACATTCGCAAAACAATGAAATGTGATTGAAGGACTACTTATAAAATATAAAACACGAAACAAGTAGCAAATACATGTGCATATAAAAAATAAATGTATGATGTCATATCTAACCAGTTACATAGTGTGTTATGCCAGTCCAGCCTCTAGATGGCAGTAAAAGCGCAGTGTTTAAAACTACTCGCATCACACACACACATACAGAAAGAAAAATCAGACTCCATGTTATGGCTGTTTCTCAAACTTCATTTTCCTAAACTCTTGCAAGATTAACCCTAACCCTATGTCTTGGTAGCAGCAAGTGTGCAGTTATTTATCTGCTTAGTTTTATTTCTCATATAAGCAATTGCTAAAATGTCCATGCATGCGGAATTCGATAATCTGAGACCAGCATGCATGCTTTTTTAAATCAACAGTTAACATGAATGAACACAGATTTATTAAGTAAGTTGAGTAAACCGTGTTATCCATTATGATTCATTATGATTGTATGAAGGAGTTAGCAAAGTTAATGTCAAAAATGCACTTTCTTTCCTAAACCGAGAATACTAATAGTTATATCACTCATCTTTGAGCATCATAATAGCATGTAAAAGTTTTTCCTGTGACACACATGTCTCTCTACACCCTTGCCTCATTTAGTATACGCAGATCTATGGATATGCAAATTAGTCTATACCTCTACTCAATCACACAGCTCAGACCATAGATAAAAATATGCAAATTAGTCCACACCTCCACTCTTTCGCACCACCTTGGGTTATAGATATCTATGTAAATAGATGCTACATTGCTAAGTCTGGTTTCACACAATGTATATGTGAACTGTGTGTTTTCAGCACTAATTTTTAAGCACTGATGTTAACAGGTTAAAGCATTCACACTTCACATGTGAGTATCACATAAGTAAAGCTGAAGCAGCAGTGCTGCGATCATTTCAGTCGATGCAGCATCCATACATATACACTCACCTAAAGGATTAGTAGGAACACCATACTAATACTGTGTTTGAACCCCTTTTGCCAGAACTGCCTTAATTCTACGTGGCATTGATTCAACAAGGTGCTGAAAGCATTCTTTTAAAATGTTGGCCCATATTGATAGGATAGCTTCTTGCAGGTGATGGAGATTTGTGGGATGCACATCCAGGGCACGAAGCTCCCGTTCCACCACATCCCAAAGATGCTCTATTGGGTTGAGATCTGGTGACTGTGGGGGCCATTTTAGTACAGTGAACTCATTGTCATGATCAAGAAACCAATTTGAAATGATTCAAGCTTTGTGGCATGGTGCATTATTCTGCAGGAAGTAGCCATCAGAGGATGGGTACATGGTGGTCATAAAGGGATAGACATGGTCAGAAACAATGCTCAGGTAGGCCGTGGCATTTATACGATGCCCAATTGGCACTAAGGGACCTAAAATGTGCCAAGAAAACACCCCCCCCACACCATTACACCGTTGCATTGATGAGAAATTGAACAGGTATTTCTAATAAATAGCCAATATCTATGACTCAAACTACTGATCCCTGAACTCGTTCAACTGTGATGATGTGATTGGTAACATGTTTGTGACATAGGAAACCGAGGCCAGTTTCGGAAAACTGCAATTTTAGGGGAAAATACTCAGCAATGGTGTTAAATTAAATGACATGGTTTGTCTTAAAGCATATTAAAACACCACACAGACACATAAACAACAATAAAAAGTTGATTTTCACCACAGGGTGACTTTAAAAGGCTCAAAGAAGAAGCAAAAATAGCAATGTATGTCTAATGTATATACCTATATGAGGTAAAGTTGTCGTAGGAGCCCACAGTGTAATGTCTGAACAGCCTCTTGGTTCGATCCTCTCTCGTTTCTGAAAGAGAAACACAACACATATTAACACAAATCATCTAATAAACAATCACTACCATTGCATAAACTTACAAATCAACTTTGTTTGGAAATGTGTGTGGATATGAAGACAAGCTTAATTAAATGCATATAGGCAAGGTCAACAGCATGTGTGTGTGTCTGGTTAATCCAGTCAGAAGGTCTGGCTAATAGGGGCGATGTTTCAAAGTTAGACTAGATTTATGTGATTGGACTTTGGGCTGGAAATCAATGCACCGTTTCCCTACAGAAAGCCAATCTGCTGACTTAAACCTACAGTATTCACACGGCACACACGCACACACGCACACACGCACACACACACACACACACACAGAGAGAGAATTCTATTACACATTTTTTTGACAAGCACAGTCACACATGCACTGTATTTCTAGACACGTTAGAAATCATATTACATGGGTTATTGAATTAAATTATTATAAGGTTATTAAATTCAACTTCTCATCATCTCTTTTTATTTTCTTAATAAACTCAGTGACCCACTTGCTCTGGTCTTTTTACTAATGCATATTTTACTCTCTTCTGTCCCCTGACTCCACACATCCCCACGTCAGCGCTCTTTTCTCTCATTGCTTCTGGTTATTAAGGGCCAAAATATATTTTTCTGCTCACTATTTAGCTACAGTTTCTCTAAAAAGTGTTATGAAAACATTGCTTGGCCAGACCAAAAATGCAAGTATGGATGAGACTATACTTGCCCAATCAGTTTACCTATTACTTTCATTTAGTACCTATAAAAAACAAAGAATAATAATATGAAAAATTGTTTCCTAGCTGTCACTTGGGTGTGGCTAGAAAAGATAAAACAACCGCCAAAATTAAACAAAAACTCGCAGGATGAGTGCAAACTTTTAACCAACATTTAATGGGATTTAGGCAGTAGCTGTATCCCATCTAGCCAGAACTGATGTTTTCATCCTCATCCTACACAAAAGATGACCATAAACCCAACATCTTGCGAGACTTAGGTCATAGCTGTATCCCTTCTAACCAAACCCTGTCATTGGAGCGGCAATTTTTAACCCTTTCTACGCCAGCGTTTTTTTTTTAAAAAGTTGCCTGCCAGCATTTTCAGAGAAGTTTCACAAAATGCCTTGCAGAAAATTTCCTTCAATAAATATATAAACATACAATATATCACATCACCAAAATCACCTCTCAAATATGGTACACTGAAAAAGCAGACATTTTTGCTGCTCGTAACTTTGTTGCAGCCAAAAAAGATTGTTGAGGCTAAGATCAATCCCATAATGCAATTCAAAAAATTTAAATAAACGGAGAAACACCTGTGAATCACATACTAGGGAAAATTTCTGTTAAAATATATGTATATATTTTATATACAAAATATTTTATATATAAAATATATAAAATATTTAATCAAATGTTAATTTACGGATATTTCTTACAGTGTAGGTTTCTTCAAAAAGACAAAATTTTGAGGAAAAAGCTGAAATAATTGCATTTTTGTAACAGACTTTTGTTAGAGATCAGACTCAGAACGATGATCAAAACATATGCAGAGTTTTCTATGTTTTTTAATTAGTTAATGCTTCTGATTAATATAAATTGGGTAAGATCGCCACCTAGTGGATGATAGCGGAATTATAGATTATTCTGTAAAAACCCGTCAGGGATGCATCATTGGCAGGGAAAGTGTTTTCTTAATTGACGAGATAACTCATCAATGGCGGGGAAAGAGTTAAAGAGGTCCTAATATACTGCAAAAATGATTTTCTTACTTGAGATTTTTGTCTTGATTTCAATAAAAATATCTAAAAATTCTTAAATTAAGACGTATTTTCTTGATGAGCAAAATGATCTAGGAAAATAAGTCTAGTTTTTAGACAAAAAATTCAAACCTTAAGTGAATTGCGGCTTAAAACAAGCAAAAAAATCTGCCAATGGGGTAAGAAAAAATATCTTGAAATAAGTTAACTTTTTTCTTACATTTTATATTTTTTGCCTAAACTTTTTTAAAGGATGCCGCCCCAGTGACAGCTACACTGCGAAAAATGATTTTCAAGAAAAAAATGTCTTAATATTTTTGTCTTGTTTTCAGCAAAAATACCAAAAAATTCTTAAATTAAGATGCTTTTTCTTTTTGAGCAAAACGACCCAAGAAAATAACTCTAGTTTTTAGACCAAAAATATCAAATTTAAGTGCTTTTGTGCATAAAACAAGCAAAAAATCTGCCAATGGGGTGAGCCAAAAAGTGTCAGCTAGGGAATATTTTTGACCATTTATTTGACTGTCTGCATAGCATCCAGTGAAAGCGGGGCAGACTTTGTTTTTCATGTGTGTGTCTTCAGTCATATTACTAAAAGCAGTTTACATTAATCACTTCAGAGACTGAGAATGAGACAATTACAGATGTGAATAGTTACATTACAGTAAATTGACAAATGATTACATTTCAACTGATGCTGTGTTCTACTCTTCTGCTAAAGAATTAAGAAGTTAAGGTTTGCATTAGCATTTTAATGACTAAGCCAAAGAAGGACGCACAGATCAAACTCTCTCTCTCTCTCTCTCTCTCTCTCTCTCTCTCTCTCTCTCTCCATGTATATGGACTTTCCAAAGCAGTATATAACACAAGCCCTAAACCTAACCCTCTCAGAAATATTTCTACATTTAAAATATCACTTTTAGATTAAAACCTTTAATATTTACTTACATTTTGTCATAAAGCACTATGTATAAATATAGGGAACATATGCATGTGTGTATGTGCAGAGCTGATTGCAACCATCCACGCCATCTGTGTGCAGAGCAAGAATAATGCAATCATTTATCATTCTCATAGAATGAAGAGAGAGAGATGGAGAGGGGTAGATTTCTGAGGGCTATACACCATGACCATTTGTCAAATAACAAACAACATGAACACCGTAATGGAATCGATACGTAATCTGTTCCTTTCTTCGATGTTGATACAGATGTTGAATCATGTCAAAGACATACAGTCAGATTCAGAATATCGGTAAGTATAAGTTCATATCGTGCACACACATGTTTATTGAGCTATTCAAATGGGAACAAACAATAAAAAAATTTAGCATAAAAAAAATCAAAGGAACATATTTGTTATCGATATAGCTAACATCAGGACAGTTAGGGACACAGACATAACACTAAACTTTTGAAAGACATGAAAGGATGAAAGACAAATAATGTGTATTGAAAAACGTGAGCCAACAATAGAGAAAAACACTCTTGCATACATAGCATGAAACATCACAACCATCCAAAAGAGTCCGGGGACTTCCTAAAACAACCAATCAACAGACAATGACTTTAATGGCAAACATTTCAGATGCAAAAATGGCACCTGGTGAAATAATAAGCAGTGAATTGACAGTCTACGAAGGCTTTTAACTTCTCAAAGCTTTCTCATGCCAGAAGCTTGTCAAAGCTCCTCTCAGCGAATCACGCACACCCTTCGGCTAAACAGTAAATCATGTGCTAAATGCTTGTTTAAAATCATGCCACTACTTTAAATGAGCATGGCAGAGCCTCGGTGCCAGCAAAGGATTAAGGAAATCGTCTGTATGCCACAGATGGGATGTGGAAGGCCATAGCTCAAGCAGATTTCAAAATGAAAGCAGATTCAACCCAATGAAGATCTGCAAAAATTAATTTTAAAGCTCAAACCTAATGGAAGTATGCATCAAAATACAAAATATAACACAAAATATCCTATCCTCTATCTTCCTTATTATAAAAGCATTCCTCGGTTGGTGTGTGTGTCTATGTACACTACTATATGCAGATAGGGTAAATGTTTACACTTTTTACACTTTTAAAGGTGCAGTGTGTAAATTTTAGCGGCATCTAGTGGTGAGGTGGTGAATTGCAACCAACGGCTCAGTCCACTACTTACATTACAGTAGACGCCACCGGACAAATATGCCATCGTTGGAAACAGCTTAGTAAAAAAAGTTTGAGTATGAAAGTATGAAAGGTCTTTATACACCACTGATAATATAGTTTTGTATATTATTTTGCATTTCTGTCAAGAAATCCTTCTAAAAGTTACATACTGCACCTTTAAAAGCCATCTCAATATCAGAAAGTATCTAACATCTACCTGTGTTGACCCTAAATATTTGAAAATGACAAAAATGAAATCGACCTCTCTTGCTTTATAACAAAGACAATAGATATAACAAGTACTGCTATTTCTATGAATAAGGGACAATGCAACGCTAAATATGTCCACTTTGGCAACGGAAAACCGCCTTCTAGTTAAAAAAATAAATCGTCAATCGATAAAAACTGATGATTTTCCGGGGGTGGGGCTTTTAAAGAGCATCTATTGTCCAATTCACGTTTTTACGATATGCAAAAGATACAAACCCCAAAGTAAACAATGACGCAAGGTATCGTCTTCAACGTAAATCTCTTTTCTTGGACTTCAACAAACACACGAATTGAAGGCAGTTTACTTCCTGGGATTGGTGATGTAGACAAGACCGACATTATCATAATTCCTCCCGCTTGCTAACTCCTGTTAGCATTGCATTGTGAGCGAATCTTTCAAACATCGTAAAGAGCGTCACATTTCCAGTTGACGTCAGAGCAGTGTTGTTTTCTTCAACGATGACGATAATGTGCCGATGACTAGCTAAAAATGTCTCTAAGGGGACGAAAACATGACGAGATGCTTTCGAGTTTTCGTTGACGAGACGAGACGGGATGAAAATTATTATAAGTCTGACATTCACAGTGCATGTCATTTCTGCCTATTTTGCGTGAAATCTGTCTGTTTTTAGCTAAAAAGTATCAGCAATGCTGCCACTTCCTATCCTTGTTTTGGGTACGCTCACCAACCGGCTGCCACCATGCCGTGCACGCACACCAGATTTCACACAACAACAACACACCTGCGGCTGTGGCAAGTTTTGAAGGACCGTGGCGGTGACGCCAATAAACGGAAACGACGAGATGATTTATGGACATACTTTTTAACCTAAATTAATTTGTTAAAGACTACTTTTTTTTACTAAAATTGACTTAAACTTGACTAAAACCTTTTTGTGTTTTCGTCGACTAAAACTTGACGAAAACCTTTTTGTGTTTTCGTCGACTAAAACTTGCCTAAAACTATAAAGTTTACAAGTGACTAAAATGTGACTAAAACTAAAAAGCATTTTCGTCCAAAAGACTAAGATTAAGACTAAAACTAAAAGGGCTGCCCAAAACAACACTGCGTCAGAGGTATTCAGACCAATCACAACGTACAGATTAACTGGCCAATCAGGGACACAGAGCTTTTAAAATCCGTGTGTTTCAGGAAGAGAGTGAAATCTGAAGCTACAAAAATGTACGTTATGTGGAAAATAATGTGTTTTTTAACCATAAACTACACAAACACATTGTATTATACCAAATACACAAAATAACATTGTTTTTAAGCAATGACTTTAAGGAAGTCACATCACTGCGCCGACATATTTGTATCGCCTCTAGGTCTTGTTAGATCACCACCCGGCATTTTTGTGACACAGCTGTAGTCGTGCAGTTTTTGCAATAGTTGATTTATCATATTTGTGATGGGTGTTTATGGTTTAGTATTTATGGTGTTGTATAAACTCTCTTCAAGAAGAGTTTGTTATTGAGCCGGACCCGGGCTGAAGACAAGTGACCCAGTTTTTCCTATGACACTGAGTGATAGACAGATTCGGGTCTCGCTCACCTTACCTTTCACTACAATCTCTGCCTCTCTGAACAGTATGTGTGCATGACTTTTTTCGAGCGGGTATTTTGTCTTACTTCCATCTCAACACTTAGCCAACATCCACAAAAAGTTTTCTCCATATGATCTTTTCCCTCGTTCTAAGAATAAAATCCGTAAACACAGTGTCATCTCAAGAAATATCTGCGTACACACAAAACCTGTAGTATAGATGCCAGACCAGCATTTGGTGCTGTAACTCTGAGAGATGTCCTAAAAATGAAGAAGCATGTGCATAAACCTTGTTGTTGTCCATAATCATTTGCTGAAGATTTTGCTTAAAGGCAGGGTGCATGACTTCTGAAAGCTAATGTTGACATTTGAAATCACCTAAACAAACACGCCCCTACCCCAATAGAATCTGGACCTTCTTTTGATAGACCCGCCCCACACATACCAAACAAGGCAACGATGTAATTTAGTAGACACACCCCTTACTGCTGATTGACTACAAGTGTGTTCTGGTAGTCGTCTCGACTCTCTTTCCCAAAGCGTTTTTCAGAAATTGTGCACTCCGCCTTTAAGTAAAGCTAATAGGCACACTTCCTTCTGCAGCACGAACACAAGCATGTAGTCCGTTGTTGTTATGTGACATAGCGGTGTCTGAGCAGGGTAGAGACGTGGGATGATGACATAATCGTATCACATAAACAAGAAACTGTAAGGGTGTCATGTTCAGATTTATCTACTCTGGGACCCGGTTTCAAAAAATTGCAGTTTCAGGTTCCTTAAATGCCGGATCTGTCTGGATGAAATGCCAATAAGCACGTTTCTGTTTGGTCAGGCTGTTAAGGGCCGTTCACATTATAACAATGAAGATAACTATATTAGCATCCAAACCACCGTACAATAACAATAACTTTATGCTAATTTGCTCGTGAGGCGCATTAGGCTACTTGCGCAAATCATTACCTTTAATGGCATTAACTTATATTGCATATTTCCTTTAATAAAAATGCTCATAACTGTTCACATGTCATTAAATTATAAAAATGCTGTTCTTGTTGCATTTACACAGCGGGTAATGTCCTCAACATGCCATGTTTGCGTAACTTTAAACAGTGAATCTAAGTTAGTAGTCTATGTAATATCTTACCTTTTGGCGTATATGTAGTAGAATAAAAACATTAAAGGAATATTCCATTTTCTTAAAAGAAAAATCCAGATAATTTACTCACCACCATGTCATCCAAAATGCCGATGTCCCTCCCCGTTCAGTCGAGAAGAAACCACGTTCCCTGAGGAAAACATTGCAGGACCCTTCCCATTCCAATGGACTTTAATAGACACCAACAATTAACACTTAACTCATCACGCAACAGTTTTTTTCAACAGAGTTTCAAACAATCCCAAACGAGGCACAAGGGTCCCATCCAGCGAAACGACTGTCACTCCCGACAAGAAAAACAACAAATACACACCCCCAAACCACAACTTCTCGTCTAGATCCAGTCGTGATGCGCCAGCGCGACCCCACGCAATACATCATGACGTCAAGAGGTCACAGAGGACGAACGCGAAACTCCGCCCCAGTGTTTACAAGTGTGTTGAAAGAGGACCGTTCCTACCTTGTGGTATGTCAACTGATACTAATTAATGTCTTTGTGTCAGTTTATTGTTTACAATGGTCCGCAAATTTGCGTTTTATATATGTAACACGTGACCTCCCTGCGTCACTGCGCATTTACGTTGGGTCGCGCTGGACCGGACCTAGATGAAAAGTTGTGGTTTAAAAGAGCATATTTGTTATTTTTCTTGTCAAAAATGACAATCGTTTCGCTAGATAAGACCCTTATGCCTCGTTTAGGATTGTTTATAGTCCTTTGAAACTGAAAAAAACTGTTACGTGTTGAGTTAAGTGTTAATTGTTGGTGTCTATTAAAGTCCATTAAAATTACAAAAAACATAATTTCTTCTCGAATGAACAAAAAAAAAAAAACATCAACATTTTGGAAGACATGGTGGTGAGTAAATTATCTGGATTTTTCTTTTAAGAAAATGGAATATTCCTTTAAGTCAATTTCATCAGCGCTGCATGGATACACAACATATTTTTATATTATGGACCTCAGCAATGAGCTTCTTCATAGTGTCATCTGTCTTTTTAAATGCGCGTGCACTTGGAGTTCAAATAGATTTGATTGCTTCATCAGTTTGAAACAAATTGTTCAGAAAGTGATCCCAACAATATCGTTCATTGTATCTTTATCATTTTAGTTGTGGTGTGAACTCCGCTGTTCTCTTTAATATAAAACAATTTTTAAAACTATATTTTTTATAGTTAAAGTTATCGTTATAATGTGAACAGCCCTTTAGTCTCAATGTCTGAGAGTTGTTTCTGTGCCAGCGGGCTTCTCTATTCTCCAACTAAAAGGCATCAAGGAGGCTCACAAGGTTTAGGAAGCCATTAAAATGCAGAAAAGAAAGAGAAACAGAAAGGGAAAAAATAGAACAGTCCATGCCAAACCCAAACAAAACAATTCATTCCAAATATTGAATTACAACAGACTTCATTTCTCAGTGGTGCTGGATAAAACAACACATAAATCTACTAACACATGCACTCATGCACACACAGTAAATAGGACAGATCAATGTGGTAGAAGTCCTGTTTCCCTGCTTGATCAGAACGTTCAGACCTAGTATACATATTGATGTGATGCATTATTTCTTTCTCAAACTACCACTCGCTGTCCTCAACACTTATTTCATCTTTCATCTTTTATTTCCAGACATACTTCTGTTCCTTCATGCCCTCTGGCTGCCCTGCACGAAGACGACCCACTTTTCATGGTGAGATAATAAGAGCAAGGGCCGACGCAATTCTTAATCACAGCGGCGATCATGCAGTAATTATACAAGGTGAGAGAAGGATGACAATTGAAAGGATGTAATCTTTCATTCACCAAAAAAACCCACCAGTGGAGTTGAACAGTTAGTAGATTTCTTTTTTACAGTAACTTACAGTAGTTCATTACAGGAACAGGCTTGGGTTTAAAGGATTAGTCCATTTTCTTAAAAGAAAAATCCAGATAATTTACTCACCACCATGTCATCCAAAATGTTGATGTCTTTCTTTGTTCAGTCGAGAAGAAATTATGTTTTTTGAGGAAAACATTGCAGGATTTTTCTCATTTTGGTGGACTTTAGTGGGGGCCAGCATTTAATACTTGGCTCAACACTTAAAAGTTTTTTTCAACGGAGTTTCAAGGGACTATAAACAATCCCAAACGATGCATAAGGGTCTTATCAAGCGAAACGATTGTCATTTTTGACAAGAAAAATAACAAATATACACTTTTAAAGCACAACTTCTCGTCATGTAGATCCGGTCGTGATGTGCCAACTGACCCCACGCAATACATCATGACGTCAAGAGGTCACAGAGGACAAACGCGAAACTCCGCCCCAGTGTTTACAAGTGTGTTGAAAGAGGACCGTTCCTACATGTCAACTGATACTAATGTCTTTGTGGCAGTTTATTGTTTAAAATGGTCCGCAAATGTGCGTTTTATATACGTTACATTAGGTCGCGCTGGACCGGACCTAGACGAAAAGTTGTGGCTTAAAAGTACATATTCTTTATTTTTCTTGTCAAAAATTACAATCGTTTCGCTAGATAAGACCCTTATGCGTTTATAGTCCTTTGAAACTCCGTTGAAAAAAACTGTTACGTGTTGAGTTAAGTATTGGATGTTGGGCTCTATTAAAGTCCATTAAAATGAGAAAAATCCTGCAATGTTTTCCTCAAAAAACATAATTTCTTCTCGACTGAACAAAGAAAGACATCAACATTTTGGATGACATGGTGGTGAGTAAATTATCTGGATTTTTCTTTTAAGAAAATTGACTATTCCTTTAAGTATCTTGCTCAAGGGCACAATTGCAAAAGTTTATGGATCTACTCATGAGGGGTTCGAACGTGTGATTGTTCAGTTACCAGTACAGATCATAAAGCACCATACAACACTTTCTTTATTTACAATGTGTTAAATAAATACTCCATGTGACCTCATTTTACCTTTATTAAAGACTTTTGATAAAAGTGTAAGTTTTGCATAAATAATCTCTGTCACTATTGTCTGTCAACAAAACCAACACAGTAGCATTAAAGGGTTTGGATATACAAGAGTATACAAGAGTACTAAACTATTTAAAACAAATACAAAATAGCACCAAAACAGAGCAAACCAAACAATCTTCGGGTATATATTGACACGTAAAGGAATATTCCATTTTCTTAAAAGAAAAATCCAGATAATTTACTCACCACCATGTCATCCAAAATGTTGATGTCTTTCTTTGTTCAGTCGAGAAGAAATTATGTTTTTTGAAGAAAACATTGCAGGATTTTTCTCATTTTAATTGACTTTAATAGACACCAACAACCAATACTTAACTCAACACTTAACAGTTTTTTCAACGGAGTTTCAAATGACTATAAACGATCCCAGACGAGGCATAAGGGTCTTGTCTAGCGAAACGATCGTCATTTTTGACAAGAAAAATAAAAAATATGCTCTTTTGGACCACAGCTTTTCGTCTAGGTCCGGTCCAGCGCGACCTAACGTAAATGCGTGGTGACGTAGGGAGGTCACGTGTTACATATATAAAACGCACATTTGCGGACCATTGTAAACAATAAACTGCCATAAAGACATTAATTAGTATCAGTTGACATACAACAAAAGTAGGAACGGTCCTCTTTCAACACACTTGTAAACACTGGGGCGGAGTTTCGCGTTCATCTTCTGTGACCTCTTGACGTGATGACGTATTGCGTGGGGGCACCTGGCGCATCACGACCGGATCTAGACGAGAAGTTGTGCTTTAGAGGTGTATATTTGTTATTTTTCTTGTCAAGAATGACAATCGTTTTGTTAGATAAGACACTTATGCCTCTTTGGGATTGTCTAAAGTCCTTTGAAACTCCGTCGAAAAAAAACTGTTACGTGTTAAGTGTTAATTGTTGGTGTCTATTAAAGTCCATTAAAATGAGAAAAATCCTGCAATGTTTTCCTCAAAAAACATAATTTCTTCTCGACTGAACAAAGAAAGACATCAACATTTTGGATGACATGGTGGTGAGTAAATTATCTGGATTTTTCTTTTAAGAAAATTGACTAATCCTTTAACTTGTAGCGAGACCCATTGTGCTTGTTTAAACTGTACTGCTGGAGTCTCTTGATGGAGTTCTCATGGAGACAGTGGTGGCAGAGCATTCATATTGTTTAATTCACAATCATACGGGTAAATAAACAGGCAATTAGTGGCACATCTTTTAACGCCTGACTGTTTATTTCAGCTTCCCTCGTGATTTTGAGCACGATTTGAGTCACACGCTTGAACCCCCTCATCACGACAAGCCTGTTTCTTACCTATTTTAAATGTAAAATGCTTTTATTGAATAGAGAGAAGAAAAATGATAATTTCTAAACCTGAAACTAAAACAGACACATTTGCTTATTGTAAATGATTCATTGGTAATAAAGAAATAAAATGATGATAAACTTACAGAGCATCTATTGTCCGATTCACGATTTTACATTTCCTTTGGTGTGTAAGTGTGTATTAGTACATGTTAACAATATGCAAAAAGTACAAACCTCAAAGTAAACGATGACGCGAGTTATTGTCTTCAACGTAAATCTCGTTTCTTGAACTACAACAAACACATCGATTATAGGCAACAGTTTACTTCCTGGGCCTGTTGACGTAGACATGACCGACATTATCATAATTCCTCCCGCTTTGACTCACAGCAAGTAAATTGAGTCAGCATTGCATTGTGAGCGAATCTTTCAAACATGGTAAGGAGCATCACATTTCCGACTGACGTCAGAGGTATTCAGACCAATCACAACGTACAGATTAGATGGCCAATCAGGGACAGAGAGCTTTTTAGATCGATGAGTTTTGTACAAAATCAATGCGTTTGAGGAAAGAAGTATCCGGAAAATGTACGGTATGTGGAAAATAATGTGTTTTTTGAACCATAAACCACGCAAACACATTGTATTATACCAAATACACAAAATAAAATTGAAGAGTTTCGTTGCAAAACGAGATAAATCCATTTTTTTACATTTTTGTCAAAACATGTTTATTATTATGTTATCATGTTATTTTTTTGTTGGTTATGGTGCTACTTAGCTGTATTTTTTAAGTTATGAAGGTTTAAATCAAAACAAACCAACTGCAGTTGCATTGAAAATAATTGGAATGCACAACCAAAAAACGAGATTTCTGAACAATTAAAAAAACGGTGGTTATCTCGTTTTGCAACGAAACTCTTCAATTGTTTTTTAGCAAGGAAATGGAGTCTAAAGCTACGTTTTTTTACAAACATGAAAGATGCATACGTAACTATCTTCTTTATTTCTTTAATAGGCAATTTCAGTGCAGGAAGTACAGTGGAAGTCCTTATATGGGCACTTTAACCAGAATAGTGCAGAGTACATGCACGCACATCTTCAGGAGGCAATCATTTGAGTATACATACATACATGCACATACAATATGTGTGTATAAGGATTTGCGTGTGTACGTATTTGAGTGCTATGTCAGTGTGTAACATTGCCAATGCCAGGATTGCTCATCAAATGTATTGTCATAAAAGTCTCTTGGAGGCGCACGGAAACACAATAATACACAATCAGCACCATGAGACCTTAGATTGAGATCCAACCTCCCAAAACCATGTTATAGCATAGGCATAGGTTTAAGCTGGTCTCCCAGCCTGGTTTTAGCTGGTGTAACAGGCTGATTTTGGACACCTTTGAGCTGGTCTTTGCTTGTCAGGCTTGGAGACCAGCTTACCCACCAGCTTGATCAGGCTGGAAGCTTGTCCAGCATGGCTGACTGCCTTCTCACTTACTAATATCAGAGTCCACAAATATCTCGCTCCCGCCCGCCTGTCTCCTCGTCTCTCTTCTATTCTGCAGTCACAGAGTCCAACATGTCTCACCATATGACTGACAATAATTTTGGCAGCCCGACCAGGCATGACACATTTTCACAAAGTGAGAGTGCTACACAGGAAACTTTAACCCACTGAATGGAACGTGAACAGAATTCAGTTTTTGTATTTTAAAAGTAAACATGCTTTTTATCATGCTCTAATAATATCCCAGCATAACATATGGGATGATATTTGCACCACATTGGATGTGAATTACTATTTAAAGTTATTAAGCAATAAACGCTAATACTATTAAAGCATCAATCTGTAGGACTTTTGGGTAAAAAAAAGTTATTGAGCAAGTACATACACTGTCAAAAATAAAGGTACAAAAGCTATCACTGTGTACCCTTAAAAAAATTCCTTATAGGTTCCATTAAGGTACAAATATGTGACTTTTAGGAACCAAAACGTATCTTTGAACTACCTTTTAAGTAGTAATATGCACTCTTTCGGTACAAAGGTGCACCTTTTTGAAAGGGTATTGTCCCAGTGAGAGCTTCTGTACCTTTTTATTAAAGTGTAAAAGATCAGTGTTCAATAATAGATAACCATTCACGACGGTAAGCTTATAATATTGACTTATTATTTGAGCTGTTGGGTTGGATTTTGCAGGAAATGTCAGATGTAATTTAACAAATGTAAAGATATAAGTACGTAAAGTTGCCTGCAATTTTATGTTTCAAACTAAGATGGGAATATTGAGGCCACAGCTATAAGCAAATGCAATTTTAATATTGCTAGCAAAAGTCTGTCTTAAATAATGTGTGCATTTCTGCACTGTCAGAAAAATAGTACAAAACTGTACACTCGGTTAATGTATTGTGCTTAACTAGACACATATCTGTGATGTCCCTTTTATTTATCTGAACACAAAATCAACACAAAATGACACATAATGGGCCCTATTTTAACGATCTAAGTGCATTGTCTAAGGCGCACGGCACACGGTCTAAACAGGCATGTCCGATTCCACTTTTGCTAACTTAACCACAGGAAAAATGGTTTGTGCTGCAAGTGCGCGTCTGAAAGGGTTGTTCATATTCTCCTAATGAGTAATGGGTGTGTTTTGGGCATAACGTGCAATAAACCATTGAGAGTCTTAGCTCTCATCCCCTTTAAAAGCCAGTTGCACTGGCGCTATGCCGATTCCCTATTTAGATGGCGGATTTATAAACTGAAAAACTAAGCGGAGGAAAAAGACCACCAGTTTAACTCATTCACCGCCATTGACGAGTTATCTCGTCATTTATGAGTTCATATTTAACTAATAAATATGCCTTTCTGAACGAATTTCAAAGTGAAAGTGCAATACCGCTTTTATCCACCAGAACGAATTTATCAAAAACGGAAGTTAAAAAGATTTTATGATTTATTTTAACTGCCTTTATGTTTGATAGTCATTCTGAGTCTGATCTCTAACATAAATTCCTTTAAAAAAACACAATTTTTTAAGCTTTTTGCTCAAAATTTTGTATTTTTGAAGAGAAATATCCATATTTCAGTGCTTAAATTAAGTAGAAAAAGTAAATATATAATGAAACGTTTTTTCCCCATTTTGTTTGTTTGTTTATTGTTTGTTTGAAAGCAGAGGGTGTGTTCTTTAATTTGATATAATTTGTATGTTTATATATTTATAGAAAATAATTTTTCCTGCAAGAAATTTTGTGAAAATTTTGTTAAAATCACAAAAATGCAGGTGGGCAACTTTTCTCAAAAAGGCTGGCGGTGAATGAGTTAAGATTGATATAAAAAAACACATTGCTTTGTTTGTATTGAAATTGTTATTTTTTGGTATTAAAACCTTTTAAATTAGTTTTCTTTCAGTCATTGAAGTAAAATTAGCAGGCTTTTAATTTCTGTGAATGTATGACTAGCCTAGATTATCAGTGTAATCTCAAAAAATAGTTTACAAATATGCAAGAAAAGGTTTGTACTCTAAAAATACTTTATTTGTAACAAGCAAGAGATAAAGAATTTACAAACGCGTGGAGACGTTTCAACATTCGGACGGCACCTATAGTACAAAGTCATAATATACAATAAATCTGTGGGGAAGCATAGAAAAAAAATAATAGATGCAATATTTGCATTTGTTTAAAGCAAAACATTCAATTACTCAACAGGTTACAGATGAAGCAGCTCTTGTCTTTACGCCTTTTAACGTTTCGTAATCGGTCCTCATTTATGTCCAAGAAACTCAATAATAATCGTTTTCATTTTAATCCTTTAATTTTTCACATTTAAAAACTTTGTGTGCTGCTGCGCATTCATGTGTGTGATAAGCAAATGTGCGTTGTCGTCCTGTTTATAGGCGCATATTACTAACACGCTCATTAAATAACAAAAAAACAATATTGTGCCATAGACTTTAGACCAGGTTTTTGTTGATCAATGGTGTAGTCTATTTTAGTTGCCTCAAAATGCGCCTAAACAATGCGCCTAAACACATCTCGTTTTCAGACCAGAACTCCCATGGACGAAAAATTGGGTGCAAATGCATTTGATATTTAAACAACGTGGCGCTAAACGTGAAAATTATAATTGCGCCGGGTTGAAACTAGCAAATGACACGTGCGCCGCGCATTGCGCTGCATTGTGCAAGTGTATGATAGGGCCCTTTGTGTTGTTTTAATGTCCCTTTAATTTATCTGAACACAAAATCAACACAAAATGAAACATAATGTGTTAAATAGTATAACACAAAACAATGTGTAAAAAAATTAACACATCCTTTCTTAGATTGTACCTTTCCTGTCACTGGTTCCGTTTTGTACCTTTACAGGTATATAAAACATCATCGGCCTTTTTGGATACAGTATTGTACCTTAAGGGTTGTGTACCTTTAAAGGTGCCATTAAATGTTTTAAACCCTTAACATTTAACTACACAATAGGTCCTTAACTCTTTCCCTGCCAATGACGAGAATTTCCGGCTTTCCGCAATACCGCTATTATCCGCAACTTATACAACCCGGAAGTAGCCCCTCAAGTGAAAGAGAAAGAACTCCGTGTATGTTTTAAAGATCGTTCTGCATCTGATCTCTATCAAAAGTCCTTCACAAAAATTGAATTATCTCAGCTTTTTGCTCAAAAATGGGTGTTTTTGAAGAAACCTACCCATATTTGAAAGGTGATAAAAAGAGAACTCATGAAGGCAGAACTTTTTTTTGTTTAAAAGCAGAGGGTCTGTTCTTTAATTAGGGCCCGAGCACACCAGGGTGTGAGGACCCTATTGTTTTTGCTCCGTTTATTATTATTAGGGCCCGAGCACCAAGGAGCAGGCCAGAATGGCCTGCACCGTGGGTGCAAAGCCCTATTGTTTTTGCTTCGTTTATTATTAGGGCCAGAGCACACCAGGGTGTGAGGACCCTATTGTTTTTGCTCCGTTTATTATTATTATTATTTTTCTTCTTCTTCTTCTTCTTCTTCTTCTTCTTCTCCGAAATGGATCGCCATTTTGAGGGCCTAAACATACCCAAAAACTCATGAAAATTTGCACACGCGTCAGAAGTGGCGAAAATTTACATGTAGTATAGGCGTCAGAAGTGGGCGTGTAGAAATGGCTCGATAGCGCCACCTGCAAAATTTCAAGAGAACAGCCCCCCCACTACGAAAAACGTACAGATACGAAATTTGGTAGGATCATCTAGCACCCCAAGACCTACAAAAAAGTATCTTGGAGCGAAGCTCTAAACCCCACAGGAAGTCGGCCATTTTGAATTTTTTCTGTCATTTTTTGACATTTCCAAGCGTCGTACTTTAACGAACTCCTCCTAGCGATTTAATCCGATCATTATCATATTTGGTCAGTCTCATCTAAAGGCCTTTGCGATGCTAAATTGCGGAGATCTTGACTTTTCGTTGGAGGGTGTGTCCGTGGTGGCCTGACAAAGTTCGGCATTTTCGCCATGAAACAGGAAGTTGTTATAACTAAGGCATACAATGTCCAATCTGCCCCACGCTTCACATGTTTGATAAGGGTCTTGAAGTGAACACATTTTAATGCCAATATTGAGCTTCAGTCATAGCGCCACCTAGAGGTAGCAGGAAATGCCATGTTTTACGCTGTGATTTACTGCTCTTAGAGATTTAATCAAATCATCATCATATTTGGTCAGACTGATGTTAAGCCCTTTGCCGTGATAAACTGTGAAGATCTTGACTTTTCGTTGAAGGGCGTGTCCGTGGCAGCCTGGCAAAGTGTGATATTTTGCCATGAAACAGGAAGCTGTTGTAATTCAGGCATACATTATCCGATCTGCCCCCGACTTCACAAGTTTGATAAGGGTCCCGGCCTGAACACGTCAATATAAAAATAATCAGGTACAGTCATAGCGCCTCCTGCTGCACACAGCCATTGTGGCGCATCCGTTTCCCTTTGAATGTCCACCTATATTTACCCACTTTAATTCATATCCCCCTGGTTCACTGCTTAACTAATGCCATAGGGTAGCGGTGCACATGCGTGCGAGGGCCCTTCCATCGCTGCTTGCAGCTTTAATTAGGGCCCGAGCACACCAGGGTGTGAGGACCCTATTGTTTTTGCTCCGTTTATTATTAGGGCCCGAGCACCGAGGAGCAGGCCAGAATGGCCTGCACCGTGGGTGCAAAGCCCTATTGTTTTTGCTTCGTTTATTATTATTAGGGCCCGAGCACCGAGGAGCAGGCCAGAATGGCCTGCACCGTGGGTGCAAAGCCCTATTGTTTTTGCTTCGTTTATTATTATTATTATTATTATTATTATTATTATTATTATTATTATTTTCCGAAATGAATCGCATTTTTGAAGGCCTAAACATGCTCAAAAACTCATGAAATTTTGCACACCCGTCAGAAGTGGTGAAAATTTACATGTGGTATAGGCGGCAGAAGTGGGCGTGTTGAAATGGCTCGATAGCGCCACCTGCAAAATTTCAAGAGAACAGCCCCCCGCTACGAAAAACATACAGATACGAATTTTGGTAGGATCGTCTATCACCCCAAGACCTACAAAAAAGTCTCTTGGAACTAAGCTCTTAACCCCACAGGAAGTCAGCCATTTTGAATTTTCTCTGTCATTTTTTCACATTGCCAAGCGTCGTACTTTAACGAACTCCTCCTAGAGATTTAATCCGATCATCATCATATTTAGTCAATCTCATCTAAAGGCCTTTGTGATGTTAAATTGCGGAGATCTTGACTTTTCGTTGGAGGGTGTGTCCGTGGCGGCCTGACAAAGTTAGGCATTTTCGCCATGAAACAGGAAGTTGTTATAACTCAGGGATACAATGTCCAATCTGCCCCACATGCTTCACATGTTTGATAAGGGTCTTGGCCTGAACACATTTCAATGCCAATATTCAGCTTCAGTCATAGCGCCACCTAGAGGTAGCAGGAAATGCCATGTTTTACGCTGTGATTTACTGCTCTTAGAGATTTAATCAAATCATCATCATATTTGGTCAGACTGATGTTAAGCCCTTTGCCGTGATAAATTGCGAAGATCTTGACTTTTCGTTGAAGGGCGTGTCCGTGGCGGCCTGGCAAAGTGTGATGTTTTGACATGGAACAGGAAGCTGTTGTAATTCAGGCATACATTATCCGATCTGCTCCAGACTTCACACGCTTGATAAGGGTCCCGGCCTGAACACTTCAATATAACAATAATCAGGTACCATCATAGCGCCACCTGCTGCACACAGGCGGTGTGGCACATCATTTTCCCTTTGAATATCCACCTGTATTTACCCACTTTAATTTATACCCCCCTGGTTTACTGTTTTACTAATGCCATAGGGTAGCGGTGCACATGCGTGCGAGGGCCCTTCCATCGCTGCTTGCAGCTTTAATTATTATTATTATTATTATTTTCCGAAATGGATCGCATTTTTGAGGGCCTAAACATACCAGAAAACTCATGAAAATTTGCACACGCATCAGAAGTGGCGAAAATTTACATGTAGTATAGGCGTCAGAAGTGGGCGTGTAGAAATGGCTCGATAGCGCCACCTGCAAAATTTCAAGAGAACAGCCCCCCCACTACGAAAAACGTACAGATACGAAATTTGGTAGGATCATCTATCACCCCAAGACCTACAAAAAAGTCTCTTGGAGCGAAGCTCTAAACCCCACAGGAAGTCGGCCATTTTGAATTTTCTCTGTAATTTTTTGACATTTCCAAGCGTCATGCTTTAACGAACTCCTCCTACAGATTTAATCCGATTATTATTATATTTGGTCAGTCTCATCTAAAGGCCTTTGCGATGTTAAATTGCGGAGATCTTGAGTTTTCGTTGGAGGGTGTGTCCGTGGCGGCCTGACAAAGTTTGGCATTTTCGCCATGAAACAGGAAGTGGCTCTAACTCAGGTATACAATGTCCAATCTGACCCACGCTTCACATGTTTGATAAGAGTCTTGGCCTGAACACATTTCAATGCCAAAATTCAGCTTCAGTCATAGCGCCACCTAGAGGCAGCAGGAAATGCCATGTTTTACGCTCTGATTTACTGCTCTTAGAGATTTAATAAAATCATCATCATATCTGGTCTTACTGATCTTAAGCCCTTTGCGATGATAAATTGCGAAGATCTTGACTTTTCGTTGAAGGGCGTGTCCGTGGCAGCCTGGCAAAGTGTGATATTTCGGCATGAAACAGGAAGCTGTTGTAATTCAGGCATACATTATCCGATCTGCCCCCGACTTCACAAGTTTGATAAGGGTCCCGGCCTGAACACGTCAATATAACAATAATCAGGTACAGTCATAGCGCCACCTGCTGCACACAGGCGATGTGGCACATCAATTTTCCTTTAAATATCCACCTATATTTACCCACTTAAATTCATATCCCCTTGGCTGACTGCTTTACTAATGCCATAGGGTGGCGGTGCACATGCGTGCGAGGGCCCTTCCATCGCTGCTTGCAGCTTTAATTATTATTATTTTTCTTCTTCTTCTTCTTCTTCTTCTTCTTCTTCTTCTTCTTCTCCGAAATGGATCGCATTTTTGAGGGCCTAAACATACCCGAAAACTCATGAAAATTTGCACACGCGTCAGAAGTGGCGAAAATTTACATGTAGTATAGGCGTCAGAAGTGGGCGTGTAAAAATGGCTCGATAGCGCCACCTGCAAAATTTCAAGAGAACAGCCCCCCCACTACGAAAAACGTACAGATACGAAATTTGGTAGGATCATCTATCACTCCAAGACCTACAAAAAAGTCTCTTGGAGCGAACCTCTAAACCCCACAGGAAGTCGGCCATTTTGAATTTTCTCTGTCATTTTTGGATATTTCCAAGCGTCGTACTTTAACGAACTCCTCCTAGAGATTTACTCTGATCATCATCATATTTGGTCAGTATCATCTAAAGGCCTTTGCGATGCTAAATTGCGGAGCTTTTGACTTTTCGTTGGAGGGCGTGTCCTTGGCGGCCTGGGAAAGTTTGATGTTTCGCCATGAAACAGGAAGCTGATGTAATTCAGGCATACGTTGTCCGATCTGCCCCTGACTTCACACGTTTGATAAGGGTCTTGGCCTGAATACATCAACATGGCATAATTCAGTAACAGTCATAGCACCACCTAGAGGCAGCAGAAAATACCATGTTTTATGCTGTGACTTACTGCTTTTAGAGATTTAAACATATCAACATCATATTTCACCAGTGTAATCTCAAGACCTTGTGTGATGATAAAGAGCAACGGCCTTGACTTTTCATTAAAGGGCGTGTCCGTGGCAGCCTCGCAAAGTATCGCTAAATGAATCGCATTTTTGACAGGCTAAACAAGCTCAAAAAGTCATAAAACGTTGCACACACGTCAGAAGTGGCAAAAATTTACACGTGGCATAGGCGCCAGAAGTGGGCGTGTAGAAATGGCTCAATAGCGCCACCTGCAAAATTTCAAGAGAACAGCCCCCCCACTACGAAAAACCTACAGATACGAAATTTGGTAGGGTCATCTATCACCCCAAGACCTACCAAAAAGTCTCTTGGAGCGAAGCTCTAAACCCCACAGGAAGTCGTCCATTTTGAATTTTTGCTGTAATTTATGTGCAAATTTTGTCATTTCCAGGCTTCGTACTTTAACGAACTCCTCCTAGAGATTTTAATAGATCGTCATCATATTTGGTCAATCTCATCTAAAGGCCTTTGCGATGTTAAATTGCGGAGCTTTTGACTTTTCGTTGGAGGGTGTGTCCGTGGCGACCTGCCAAATATCAGCGTTTTCGCCATGAAACAGGACGTTTTTATAACTAAGGCATACAATGTCCAATCTGCCCCACGCTTCACATGTTTGATAAGGGTCTTGGCCTGAACACATTTCAATGCCAATATTCAGCTTCAGTCCTAGCGCCACCTAAAGGTAGCAGGAAATGCCTTGTTTTACACTGTGATTTACTGTTCTCAGAGATTTAATCAAATCATTATCATATCAGGTGAGACTGATCTTAAGCCCTTTGCGATGAAAAATTACGAAGATCTTGACTTTTCGTTAAAGGGCGTGTCCGTGACGGCCTGGCAAAGAGTGATGTTTCGCCATGAAACAGGAATCGGTTGCAATTCAGGCATACATTATCCGATCTGCCCTATACTTCACACTTTTGATAAGGGTCCCGGCCTGAACACATTAATATAACAACAATCAGTTACAGTCACAGCGCCACCTGCTGCACACAGGCGGTGTGGCACATCAGTTTCCCTTTGAATATCCACCTATATTTGCCCACTATAATTAAGATCCCCCTGGTTAACTGCTTTACTAATAGCATAGGGTAGCGGTGCACATGCGTGCGAGGGCCCTTCCATCGCTGCTTGCAGCTTTAATTATTATTATTATTATTATTTTCCGAAATGAATCGCATTTTTGAAGGCCTAAACATGCTCAAAAACTCATGAAATTTTGCACACGCGTCAGAAGTGGTGAAAATTTACATGTGGTATAGGCGTCAGACGTGGGCGTGTAGAAATGGCTCGATAGCGCCACCTGCAAAATTTCAAGAGAACAGCCCCCCCCGCTACGAAAAACGTACAGATACGAATTTTGGTAGGATCATCTATCACCCCAAGACCTACAAAAAAGTCTCTTGGAACTAAGCTCTAAACCCCACAGGAAGTCAGCCATTTTGAATTTTCTCTGTCATTTTTTTACATTGCCAAGCGTCGTACTTCAACAAACTCCTCCTAGAGATTTAATCCGATCATCATCATATTTGGTCAATCTCATCTAAAGGCCTTTGTGATGTTAAATTGCGGAGATCTTGACTTTTCGTTGGAGGGTGTGTCCGTGGCGGCCTGACAAAGTTAGGCATTTTCGCCATGAAACAGGAAGTTGTTATAACTCAGGCATACAATGTCCAATCTGCCCCACACTTCACACGTTTGATAAGAGTCTCGACCTGAACACATTTTAATGCCAATATTCAGCTTCAGTCATAGCGCCACCTAGAGGTAGCAGGAAATGCCTTGTTTTACGCTGTGATTTACTGCTCTTAGAGATTTAATCAAATCATCATCATATTTGGTCAGACTGATGTTAAGCCCTTTGCTGTGATAAATTGCGAAGATCTTGACTTTTCGTTGAAGGGCGTGTCCGTGGCGGCCTGGCAAAGTGTGATATTCGCCATGAAACAGGAAGCTGTTGTAATTCAGGCATACATTATCCGATCTGCTCCAGACTTCACACGTTAGATAAGGGTCCCGGCTTGAACACGTCAATATAACAATAATCAGGTACCATCAGAGCGCCACCTGCTGCACACAGGCGGTGTGGCACATCAGTTTACCTTTGAATATCCACCTGTATTTACCCACTTTAATTTATACCCCCCTGGTTTACTGTTTTACTAATGCCATAGGGTAGCGGTGCACATGCGTGCGAGGGCCCTTCCATCGCTGCTTGCAGCTTTAATTATTAGGGCCCGAGCACCGAGGAGCAGGCCAGAATGGCCTGCACCGTAGGTGCGAAGCCCTATTGTTTTTGCTCGGATTTATTATTATTATTATTTTTTTTATTTTTTTTTTACGTTTCGGGGCAATTTGGGGGCCTTAACATACTCAAAAACTCTTGAAAATTGGCAGAGATGTCAGAATCGTCCGCCATTAGGACCCATCAAAGGCTGGAACTCGGGCGTGGCAAGGGAGCTCTGTAGCGCCCCCTGTAATGCAAAAACAAACATTGGGGCACAGATCGGGCAAACATGTACGCACATGTACGAGAGTTGGTACGCATATAGATCTCATCGACCCGAACAACTTTCACCCTCTAACATTTTAGCTCCGCCCAACAGGAAGTCGGCTATTTTGGATTGTTTAATAAATGCATATGGTGAACTTTTAAATACTCCTCACAGGGGATTCATGGGATTGACACCAAACGTGGTGATCATGATGTCGAGACATTGGACTTGCTAAATTGCGAAGGGATTTTTGATATCTCGAACGGTTCTGCCATGGCGAGGCGACAAAGTTGTGGCGAAATCAGAGAAACAGGAAGTGTCTAATATCTAAGGCAAAAAATGTCTTATTGTAATGACACGCGGGGTGTTTGTTCATCTGAAGATTCCGATCACATCGATGTGCCTATTGTGACTCCCGGGTATAGTGCCACCACCAGGCGCCAGGAAGTGTGTCAGTCACAAAGCTGGATTTTTTTTAAAGTTCCATGCGATGTTCTTTTACATACTCCTTCTAGGATTTTCATGCGATTGACACCAAAAGTGGTCAACATGATGCCGAGACATTGTAGATGATAAATTGCGAAGGGATTTTTGATATCTCAAACGCTGTTCCCATGGCAACGCGTCAAACTTTACTTTCATTTTAAAGGCATATTTAAGCCTTTCAGTTTCATGCAGTTAACTTTTAAATACTCCTTCTAGGATTTTCATGCGATTGACACGAGAAGTGGTCAACATGATACCGAGACATTGTAGATGATAATTTGCGAAGGGATTTTTGATATCTCAAACGCTGTTCCCATGGCAACCTGTCAAACTTTACTTTCATTTTTACGGCATATTTAAACCTTACTGCTGCATGCGGTAAACTTTTAAATACTCCTCCTGAGGAAATAATATGATTGACACGAGAAGTGGTTAACATGATGCCGAGACATTGTAGATGATAAATTGCGAAGGAATTTTTGACATCTCGAACGCTGTTCCCATGGCAACACGTCAAACTTTACTTTAATTTCAGGCATGTTTAAGGCTCTTGGCGTGCTTAGTTGAACTTTAAATTTGGCACACACATCAGAGTTTTCGGCTGTAAAGTGTTGACAAAAACGTCAGATAAAGGCGTGTCTATTTGGTGGCTAACTAGCGCCCCCGTTTGTCTAAAATATGGGGTTTCTTTTACCTACTGTACCTAAATGGGTCAGTAGCAACATGAAATATTCCACTGATATTTACCCACTTGATGCACATGCCCACCGTGCATCGTTTTCTCGAAGGCACCGTGTAGCGGTAAAATAACGTGCGAGGGCCCGCCATCGCTGCTTGCAGCTATATTTATTATTATTATTATTATATTCCGAAATGAATCGCATTTTTGAAGGCCTAAACATACCCGAAAACTCATGAAAATTTGCACACGCGTCAGAAGTGGCGAAAATTTACATGTAGTATAGGCGTCAGAAGTGGGCGTGTAGAAATGGCTCGATAGCGCCACCTGCAAAATTTCAAGAGAACAGCCCCCCCACTACGAAAAACGTACAGATACGAAATTTGGTAGGATCATCTATCACCCCAAGACCTACAAAAAAGTCTCTTGGAGCGAAGCTCTAAACCCCACAGGAAGTCGGCCATTTTGAATTTTTTCTGTCATTTTTTGACATTTCCAAGCGTCGTACTTTAACGAACTCCTCCTAGAGATTTAATCCGATCATTATCATATTTGGTCAGTCTCATCTAAAGGCCTTTGCGATGCTAAATTGCGGAGATCTTGACTTTTCGCTGGAGGGTGTGTCCGTGGCGGCCTGCCAAAGTTCGGCATTTTCGCCATGAAACAGGAAGTTGTTATAACTCAGGCATACAATGTCCAATCTGCCACACACTTCACATGTTAGATAAGAGTCTTGGCCTGAACACATTTTAATGCCAATATTCAACATCAGTCATAGCGCCACCTAGAGGTAGCAGGAAATGCCATGTTTTACTCTGTGATTTACTGCTCTTAGAGATTTAATCAAATCATCATCATATTTGGTCAGACTGATGTTAAGCCCTTTGCGGTGATAAATTGCGAAGATCTTGACTTTTCCTTGAAGGGCGTGTCCGTGGCAGCCTGGCAAAGTGTGATATTTCGCCATGAAACAGGAAGCTGTTGTAATTCAGGCATACATTATCCAATCTGCCCGCGACTTCACAAGTTTGATAAGGGTCCCGGCCTGAACACGTCAATATAACAATAATCAGGTACCGCCATAGCGCCACCTGCTGCACACAGGCGGTGTGGCACATCAGTTTCCCTTTGAATATCCACCTGTATTTATCCAATTTAAATCATACCCCCCTGGTTTACTGCTTTACTAATGCCATAGGGTAGCGGTGCACATGCGTGCGAGGGCCCTTCCATCGCTGCTTGCAGCTTTAATTATTATTCTTATTCTTCTTCTCCGAAATTGATCGCATTTTTGAGGGGCTAAACATACTCGAAAACTCATGAAAATTTGCACACGCGTCAGAAGTGGCGAAAATTTACATGTAGTATAGGCGTCAGAAGTGGGCGTTTAAAAATGGCTCGATAGCGCCACCTGCAAAATTTCAAGAGAACAGCCCCCCCACTACGAAAAACATACAGATACGAAATTTGGTAGGATAATCTATCACCCCAAAACGTACAAAAAAGTCTCTTGAAGCTAAACTCTAAACCCCACAGGAAGTCGGCCATTTTGAATTTTTGCTGTGATTTCTGTGCAAATTTTGTCATTTTCATGCTTCGTACTTTAACGAACTCCTCCTACAGATTTTATCAGATCGTCATCATATTTGGTCAATCTCATCTAAAGGCCTTTGCGATGTTAAATTGCGGAGCTTTTGACATTTCGTTGGAGGGTGTGTCCGTGGCGGCCTGACAAAGTTCAGCATTTTCGCCATGAAACAGGAAGTTTTTATAACTAAGGCATACAATGTCCAATCTGCCCCATGCTTCACAAGTTTGATAAGGGTCTTGGCCTGAACACATTTCAATGCCAATATTCAACTTCACTCATAGCCCCACCTAGAGGTAGGAGGAAATACCATGTTTTACGCTCTGATTTACTGCTCTTAGAGATTAAATCAAATCATCATCATATCTGGTCAGACTGATCTTAAGCCCTTTGCGATGATAATTAGCGAAGATCTTGACTTTTCGTTGAAGGGCGTGTCCGTGGCAGCCTGGCAAAGTGTGATGTTTCGCTATGAAACAGGAAGCTGTTGTAATTCATACATACATGGTCCGATCTGCCCCTGACTTCACACGTTTCATAAGGGTCCCGGCCTGAACACGTCAATATAACAATAATCAGGTACAGTCACAGCGCCACCTACTGCACACAGGCGTTGTGGCACATCACATTTCCTTTGAATATCCACCTATATTTACCCACTTTAATTCTTATCCCCCTGGTTCACCGCTTTACTAATGCCATAGGGTGGCAGTGCACATGCGTGCGAGGGCCCTTCCATCGCTGCTTGCAGCTTTAATTTGATGTATTATTTGTTTATATATTTAAAGAAGAACATTTTCTGGAAGGCATTAAACTTTTGTGAAAATCATGAAAAATGATGGCGCTGGCTGGCAACTTTTTTTAAAAACGCTGGCGGGGAAAGAGTTAAAGGTACAAAATGGGTCCTTAGGGTATATATTGTACCCAAAAAGGTACAACATTTATGTGTTGAATATCCATAAATGTACAAAAATAAACCCCTGAGGGTACCATCCCCTATGACAGAATGTTTTTTTTTACTTTTTTTCTGACAGTATGTATACAGTATGTGAAAAAAAAAAATAACTACTACATGTATCTTATATGAGTTAAACTATTGCCTCAAATGTCTGTGAGTCTTAGTATGAGCACAAAATTAAACAACTTTGTGTGTGGATAAGTGAAGTGAAGCAAATCAGAGAAAACATCACTTCAAATAGGGTTTCAAAGGCAGAAATGATTCAGAAATGCTTAAAGGGCTTTCATTTATAGGTATGTGTATTTCATTATAATCTATATAAGGAAACAACAGAAAACATGCACTCATTTAGACAGCTACACGAAAGTGTGTATAAGGTTCATGTATGCCCGCTATTCAATGTTGTCCATCTGCTGAGATAAGCAACTTACAGAATAATCAATACACCTGATACAGCACATATACCATTAACACTTAACCTACTGTGCCATAACATCAAGATGCTTTCTTACTTTCATCATTCTCACTTTCCAAAATTTGGTCAGACTTTATGACCAGACATCCACAATGAGGTTCACACATATATCACATTAACATTAGTCTACTTCAATGTTTTATTTTATCGAGAAGGGTGATTTTGAAAGCCATAATAACTTGCAATATTGATCAAATGTGTAATAATAAAGAAAGAAATTTTTTTCTCCCTGTCTGTTGCACATCAGCATGAAACAAACATTTACACACACAATCAGAATTAATGTTTGCTAATCTGACAGTCCATTGATCAAATATAATTTCATATATCCTGCAATTGATAAGACATATCATGCATGGTACAATCTTATTATCACCATGGTATTAAATACGATAATAAGAAGTGCATACTATATTCCTACTGTAAAACCTCCATATTCTTTTAAAATGTCACTTTCTTGTAAACAGTATAGGCCCTATGGTTGAATGAGGGTCTTTACCGTAAATGTAAATAATTTATTTTGCAAGATTGGATCTTTAATTATTAACACACGAGACCTCAATTTATAAACTGTAATTTAAACTAAATGTATGTGTGTTTAGGAAAAGACTCTTGATTACAATCACATTTTTCTATATAAAAACATAACATATGAATATCAGGATTATGTACACATTATACAAAAATAAATTTTAAATAATTTTGGTAACACTTTACTTGAAGGGTGTTCATAAGACTGACATGACAACTGTCATTGAATGAGATTATATGCACATTTATGACAACTGTCATTAAGTGTCATTCGTTCAATTATGTCATTTTATTGCAAAGATGACATTGTTTGAGATATCTTTGTTATGACAACTTGACATTAACCAATACATCAGAACTTGTAATGACAACTTGACATTACCAAGACAATGTAACTGACCACTTTTTACCAGTGATACAAATTAAATTCGTCATTAAAATGTCATTAAGTGTTAATACTCTGTCAAATTGTTTTATAACAACGTCATGAATATTCTTTAGTTCATAATGAGATTTTTTAAGTTTCCTCCAGGTGTTTAAGAAATAAAATCAATGATTCAATAATAATAATAATAATAATAATAACAATAATAATAGTAATTGAAATTAATAAAATTATATTTTATTGTATTTGGAGACCGATTCACCTAAAATTAAATGAAAACAGTACAATAATGGATTAAGCCATGCAGCGTTGGGTGCTGCTGGAAAAACAGTTAATTACATTACATTAATTAATTAAATTATTTAAATGTTTTGTTAGTTTTTTCTTCCATGTCAAAAAATGTCCGTTTTTTTTCAGTTAGTTTTTTATATATTAAGCGCATACATAAAGCTAAGTGTAATATTTCTACCCAGTCTCACAAGGTTTTGTGATATAGTCACGTAATTTTTTTATTCTTTTTTCGTGATATTATCACGAATTTCCGTGTTTTTTTGTGATCGTATAATGAATTCATGTTTTTAAACCATTGTCGCTTCGGTTTAGGGTTAGATTTGGTGCTTGCATTCGAATGTCACTTTATACATTTGTTTATACTATTTTTTCTGATGTATTTTTTTATATGTCGCCTGGCGTCATGAAAAAAGGCGTAAACTCTATAAAAAAATTATCAAAAAATGATGAGGCGAGTACATGATGACAAATTTTTGCGTAAACTATCCCTTTAAATTCGTATTACTTCTGTTAGTCTTGCAATGCACAGTGCATTATGGGAAACACGATTTTGTGAAGTGTCGTTAATGCACATTTTAGCAGACGTAGTCATCCAACGTATTTCATGCAGATAATGTCTATGCTACGAAAATTATCAAAAAATTACATGACTATATAACGAAATTTTGTGAGATTAATATTTTGACGTGTCTGTTGGATTTTGTGAAGGTATTTAAATTGATTTGATATAGTATTAAATGACAGTTTAATGTAATGTTAACCCATTAAGCTAGGAAGTTCCTTAAAGGAATAGTCTACTCATTTTCAATATTAAAATATGTTATTACCTTAACTAAGAACTGTTGAATCATCCCTCTATCATCTGTGTGTGTGCACGTAAGCGATGGAGCGCGCTGCGACGCTACGATAGCATTTAGCTTAGCCCCATTCATTCAATGGTACCATTTAGAGATAAAGTTAGAAGTGACCAAACACATCAACGTTTTTCCTATTTAAGACGAGTAGTTATACGAGCAAGTTTGGTGGTACAAAATAAAACGTAGCGCTTTTCTAAGCGGATTTAAAAGAGGAACTATATTTTATGGCGTAATAGCACTTTTGGGAGTACTTCGACTCGCCTGAAAAGTCCGCTCCCCTTCTCACTCTCATAATGGGAGAGGGAGGGTGTTACTGCGCCGAGTCGAAGTACTCCCAAAAGTGCTATTACGCCATAAAATATAGTTACTTTTTTAAATCCGCTTAGAAAAGCGCTATGTTTTATTTTGTACCACCAAACTTGCTCGTATAACTACTCATCTTAAATAGGAAAAACGTTGATGTGTTTGGTCACTTCTAACTTTATCTCTAAATGGTACCATTGAATGAATGGGGCTAAGCTAAATGCTATCCTAGCGTCGCAGCGTGCTCCAGCGCTTACATGCACACACACAGATGATAGAGGGATGATTCAACAGTTCTTAGTTAAGGTAATAACATATTTTAATATTGAAAATGAGTAGACTATTCCTTTAAGTTTGAAAATTATTCTGCTATGTCATGTTTATGACAGATTTATGACAAGTTATGATGTATTGGTTTATGTCAAGTTGTCATAACAAAGACATCTCAAACAATGTCATCTTTGAATTAAAAAATGACATAATTGAGCAAATGACACTTAATGAAAGTTGTCATAAATGTGCATAAAATCTCCATAAACACGTGTCATAAACATGAAGAAGGCTTCATGTCCGTCTTATGAACACCCCTTTAAGTAAAGTGTTACCATAATTTTTTTTTTTTTTAAGAAAATTGGAGTGGTGCTTTGGTGCGTGGAAGCTGAAGTGTTTCTTTTTTGTGGGTTTCCCCAAAAGAAACAACTTATGATATTTAAGATGAATTGTGTTATTTCTGCACAATGAATGTCAACAAAAATGCTTGCTTTTGTATTAAAGAGGTACAAATAGACATGATGTATTTACTTCGGCGTGGGTTTGGGGTGGGTGATGAACAGAGTATTAGAAACTTGTTTGACTCTGGAATTGAAGTAATAGAAACGACTATGCAATGCACCTTTAGAGAGCTCCAATAATGAGTGATATTTCATTCCTATGGGCTGCTGTGTACATGAAAAGAATGAGAAAGGAGAAAGAGAGAGAAAGAGAGTCTGCTAAAACAACATCAAACACTAGACAGCAAAAAAAAGAGGGAGTTTCTGCACCCAGACCCATAAATGAGCCTAAAAATAGCAACCAAACTATTTGGGTGATTCACAGAAGAATGACTCATCGACTGAGGCTTGGGCGGGGAGAGAGACAGAGAGAGAAAGAGAGAGAGAATGTGTAGGTATGCGGGTCTGTGGGGATCTGTAGTATTTACTGATTCCAGACATGTCCATAGATTCCCGCTTCACTGCAGCACAGCACTGATGGAAATTCCAGCGTGTTTGTGCGCGTGTATAAATGCAATCTACACTAGCTGTACTGCATACTAAACAGGGTGCGGGTATTCCATACGGTATCAGCTGCGTGGGACAGTAACAGGGTTGCATAGAGTGAACAATAAAGAGTATATACTTTAAAGTTCTTTTAAATAAGAATATTTTGTTAAACCTAGAGAGTAAGATGCAGATCAAGTTTAGAGAGAGAGAGAGAGAGAGAGAGAGAGAGATTGAAAGCGATGTTACTAGAAGTCACGACACAGCAATGCGCGCTGAAAGCAATCTGAAAGAACATTAGTTAAGCTTCACAATTTGACATGCGTGACTGATATCGGTTTAGTAATCAATGTTAACACACACACACCCTGAAATAAACACTCCTTAGTTAACATTGCAGACATCTGTGTGCATGTGCATTTATACACACACATGCATATGCACAAACATGTATTTTTGTGCATACACAGTCAAACACACAATCAAAGCACATAAAGGGATTTGTTTGGGTAAGTTAATTGCACACAGGGCTGTCTTCCTCGCTTCACTGGGGCGAAACATATTGCCTCCACTTTCGAAAAGCTTTCATCTGTTATTGCTGGATAAACGCTAACACACAAAGACACACACACATGCTCTCATTTTCAATCTCATGGCTCTTGATAGAGATTGACAGACGACGGGTTTGTCTTCACACATTGTTTAATTGACCGATAGCTGTTGACTAGTGTTGGCTCGGACGCATTGCATCACATGCACACGAACAGATGCACTCATGATTACGCAATCCTAATACAGGCCTCCTGGTGGTAATGGTTTTAAAGAAGAGATAATGGAAATTACAGTGTGCAGATACAGTACAAACACACACATTCACATGAAGTCAGCCATGCAGTGAATCAGCCTTCAGTTTCAGACCAGAACAGTTTCTGGAGCTGTCCAGCACAACTGGTGCTGAATCTTACTCGGGCTTCAGCAACGGTTGTGCTGGACAGCTCCAGAAACTGTCTGTTTAGCCCTTTTCACACAGACATTCCGGAAAATACACCCTGGATTTTTTGGGGATCGTTTAATTTTTTTGTTCATTCACACTGCCAATGACTTGCCGGAATCTGCAAGGTCCCGGAAAGACACGTGACCTGATTAAAGTCCTGCACTTTCTTCTACGCAGCGTCTGAAGTTTGCATATTATTTATTATTTCTCTCTCCCAAAATCACTCACGTGCATTTTGCGTAACGTGCCGTTCTATGCTGGTGAATGATCTTAGCTTCAGAGTAGATATTTGACGAGCTCCCTGATCTCTGCTTTAATCCAGTTTTCATACATTTCTCATCGTGATTGTTAATATGCACTTAAAGCCCCTGTTTTGAGGAGCTGAACGATATATCTTGTTGGGATGACGCGTGGGCATTTTTGTTTATTATAAGCTCAAATGAGCATGTGACCCAAAATTCTTTATGCTGCTGAATGATCTCCGCTTCAGTGCGGTATTGACGAGCTAACTTACCAGTTTGATGACATTTTATGTCGTAAATGTTGATCTGCATGTAAATCCCTCATTTTAAAGAGTTGAACCAACTTCATGTTGCCATGACACATGCGTCCTCAATACAGCACGCCCAGCATTGTTTATGCATCTCATTTATAATTTCCTGATAACTGCTTCCGTCTAGTTTGCAACATTTCACGTTGTGAATGTTGATCTGCATGTAAATCCCTCATTTTAAAGAGTTGAACCAACTTCATGTTGCCATGACACACGCGTCCTCAATACAGCACGCCCAGCATTGTTTATGCATCTCATTTATAATTTCCTGATAACTGCTTCCGTCTAGTTTGCAACATTTCACGTTGTGAATGTTGATCTGCATGTAAATCTCCAACACATTTTCACTTCCCAAGGCGTCAAAATCTGAAGCATGTCCAAACGCCTTCAGCGTCAGTATGAAGACCCGAAGGGTGCCCCTATGCGTCACTATATCGACGAAATGGGAACTCAGTTGCTTTCATGCTAATCCCTCAGCGTCGGATATAGAAGAAAGGGAATCCCGGAAGGTGATGCCGTCACGTTATGCGACGATCGGCAGGATCATGCCGCTTCTGGACGGTAACTACTCAATTTTTTTCCAATTTTTAAACCATTGTCGCTTGGGGTTGGGGTTAGATTTGGGGTTTGGATGTCAGTTTGTTTATACTTTTTGTCTTCTGATTTTTAAGCCACTGTTGCTTGGGGTTGGGGTTAGAGTTCCGGTTTGGGTTAGGATGTCTGTATTGGTTTATACTTTTTGTCTTCTGATTTTTAAACCATTGTCGCTTGGGGTTAGGGTTAGAGTTGGGTTTGGGTTAGGATGTAATTTTATGTAACAGAAAGTCGTTCTAACCCCAACCCCAAGCGACAATGGTAAAAAATTTGGAACAAAAATTGATTAGTTACCGCCCAGAAGCGGCATGATCCTGCCGATCGTCGCATAACGTGACGGCATCACCTTCCGGGATTCCCTTTCGTCTATATCCGACGCTGAGGGATCATGACCTATACTGGGACCCGTCACTGGGGGGCGATCGAGACGTTTTGGCTTCACTTTTCAGGGCTTGTGCGGCACGCTTGGTTGAACCTTATTTAAGAGTTTGTAAAATGATTAAAAAACAAAACTGTGTTCACACACATCTAAAGAAATTGCAGAGGGGGGAACGTAATTTTTGCGTTGCATTTAACATGCAGATTGTTGTTTTCTGTAATTGTATTACTCTTGTCTGAGTTTATTTTGAGACACAGGGAAAGCCCAAATTAACCTAAGCACTATGCTACACCCAAATGTAAAGAAATACTTGTATGATAGCAATAGGAAATCTTATTTTAATAACAGCATAATTATGCCATCATTTATCACCACCAGCAGACATGATCTGATCAGTGTGCTACTGTAGAAACGATAAAACAAGCCCCAAAAGTACAAGTACTTTATGTGGTAACATCTAAATAATTGGTTTTAAAAAGCCAATTTTTATTATCCCATTCATGATTTCCTTTGGTGTGTGTTAGTACGCATTAACGATTTGCAAAGGTACAAATCCCAAAGTCTACAATGATGCAAGTTATCATATTTAACTGAAATCTGTTTTTTAGGATTACAATGAACGTAAGGATTGTTGGCAATGGTTTACTCTATGCACATTATCATAACTCTGCCCACTTTTGACTCACGGCCTGTAAGTGTATATTTTCATATATTTTTAAATTTGCTACTCGTATTGGGAGCTGATCTTTAAACATGGTGAGTGTCACATTTCCGCGGAAGGCTAGAGGTATTCGGCCAATCACAATGCATTGGATAGCGGGCCAATCGGAGCACATCGTACCTTTCAGATTGATGAGCTTTTTACAAAATCAATGCGTTTCAGAGAGGCAGGGCATAGAGGAGCTAGGAGGCATATGGAAAACAATGTTGTTTTTAGCAACATAATACAGGCTCTTTCAGGTAAATATCTAATTCAATCAACCTTGCTATATTGGGCTACAATCTCCACGCACTCTTTCAGCTATAAAACACATTTTTGTTAATGGGAAAACACCCTTGTGCTCATGCAAAAAGTCACATCTATAGCGGCGTAAAAGTGGTTTCCTGGCATCATTAGATCTTTCATTTCTAGAAAGCTCTCAAGGGATGGAGACTATACATCAAACTGAGCTCCCCTTTAACCTCTGTTTTGTGTGTGTGCGTGTGAATTATTGGACATATGCCTTGCTTTTGTTAAAAAAGAAAAAGTGTGGGAATTTTTCATGTCATTTTCTCACACTCTCCCGATGCATTTAAATGGGATGTTTAGTAGAGACACCAGCCTGCCAGAACGCAGTACAGAAAAATGACAAACATCTTCAAAAAGAGTATATAGATGAGACACTTGCTGGATAGATGGATAGATGGATAGATAGATAGATAGATAGATAGATAGATAGATAGATAGATAGATAGATAGATAGATAGATAGATAGATAGATAGATAGATAGATAGATAGACATAGTTGATGTGTTTACGTTTGCTTACCAAGTCGAGGATCAAACTGTCTCATCTGGACCTCCTCCACACATTCTGCAGGAAACCAGCCGGTTCTCCCTTTTACCGTGCCCTCCCAGAACCCACCTTCTCCTATACTTAACACTGTGAAAGAAAGAGAGCGAAAGACAAAGAGAATGAGACGCTCCATGTCATAAACCAGCCCAGTCTCACGAAAATACGTACCTATAGTCACATCATTTTTTTTTCTTTTTTCGTGATACTGTCACAAATTTCCGTGTTTTTTCGTGATCGCATCACAAATTTCTGTTTATGTGTCATTGTCACGTATTGGTTACTCAACTGTTTTGTCCCTATTGTCTTACCATTGTCACTTCCAAACCCTAAAAAGTGAAGCCAAAACGTCTCAATCGCCCCCCAGTGAGTGGTCCTAGTGTAGGTCATAAACCCCGCCTCCCCCATGTTATTCAATGGGACTTGAGACCAACTAAACAATTTAAGTACACTTCAATTATCTTTTTTTCCGATGCTGGTTTCTATCATTTACTGTAGTTTTTATCATGCTAATGTAAATTCAAGTGTTTGTTTTTAAAATAAGTTTGTTTTTAGTTAGTTATTTAATGCAATTAAAACGGTGGTGTGACGTCATGATTGACAGCTGTGATATGCGCATTCTGCGAGAGCGAGCGCGGGGCCTTGATTTCGTGGCTTTAATTCCTGCCCACTACTGCGCATGACTGGTCCCGAAATCGCTACTGTGCAGACTCAAGACCCAAGATGTCAGTGCTGTTGTCATGAGCAATTCGGTCCCCCCAGCAATTCGTTCTCCCCTAGGACCCCCGCGTGATTCAATTGGCTGAAAAAACTCCTCATGGGTAGTTTTCTTAGCGCCTTATTACAATTCCTACAAAATCGCATTATGATTTATGTAGTTATAATGTTGTTATAATTACAATTGATGTCTTTTAAATTATATGTTTCATATACAGTAGTAGTATATAAATGAGGCTATATGTGGGAGATCTACACATTGCTTGTGTCATTTTATTATTTAGATTATTATACAGTACCCTTTCCACTTTTGTACTGTGTAAAGTTAATAAATTACTTATACAAAACATGATTACTACATAGCTGAATCACACATTAAAATTATAGTTTACAAGCCATGATTTCTACACTTTTACTATTAAAAAATACTTTTCGTAAGGTATGTTAATAATTTACAAAAATAAAAGTATTGTAAAACAGATGATGACACAAAAGTACTGACGTGTCTGCAACATGAATATTAGTTTATTATATTATTTTTTGGTTAACTTTTACTTAAAAAAATGTGTATGTTTCTATTTTGTACAACCTAATTAGCTTTCTAGACCGCTAACGCAGACGAGATATCGCAATGACAAATTTTTGAACAGGCATTAGTGCTAGGTACAAATCGGGGTCCTAGGGGAGACTGAATTGCCAGGGGGGACCGAAACGCTCATGACAACGTATCACGACACGTACGGGGGCGAACGGGCGTCAGCCATCTTTTTTTTACAGTCTATGGCCGCTTTGGTTTAGGGTTAGATTTACATAAAATGACATCCTTACCCAAACCCAACTCTAACCCTAACGCCAGGCGACAATGGTTTAAAATGTAGAACATTTTAAAAATAAATCAGAAAAAATAGAATAAACCAATACTTAAAATGACATCCTTATGCAAATACCTAACCCTAAACCGAAGCGAACATGGTTTGAAAATAGGAAAAAGCAGTTGAGTAACCAATACGTGATACGATCATGAAAAAACGCAGAAATATGTGAAAGTATCACAAAAAAGATAAAAAAAATTACGTGACTATAGGTACATAATTTTGTGAGACTGGGTAGCATAAACACAGTACTTCAATGATCAGACATACATAATACCAAACCAGCCTGTCAAGTATTTATGTGTACCTGGGGAACAAGTTGTCCATGAATGAGCTTAAAACTTTAAAAAATGACTCATATTACAAGTAAAATATTTTTAGAGTATTAAAGATTGTGTGTGCATGATCTCAGCAGTATCAACCCGAAGACCTTTTTGGATAAAGGCTTGAAGATAGAGAGCAGATGTAAGGAATGTTTTGAGATGCTGGTACTAGTACAGAACATTCTGCCCAAAGGAAAAATAACAAAATTGTTGGCCACACAAAATGCAAAGTACAGTGATGCAATCCATTAAATATGGTGACCGCACCAGACAACCGAACATAAACAGTCACATGTATCAAGTCCTAGCATTGTAGTTGCTAGGATACTGCAGTATAAAAGCATTGCGTGTGCAAGCGTGCATGTTTGTCCGAAGTGTAAGGTGTGCGTGTAAAGTGGCAATTTTGTTGTTCCCATTGGCTGAAATCAATAAGCAACAATGCAAGTGTATGTACAGACCCACATATATACACTGTGGGTCTCATTCATGATCAGCCAGATATTTAACTGGAGAAGCACTTTCAATGAGTGCCAATTTCCCATGTGCACATATGAGTACATACTGTATGCTAAACACACTCTCTGACCGTGTGTTTTGTCTCTCAGTGGAGTATTTGTTTCTCACGCCCTTGTAATGTAATCACAATGAAAGTGCAGCTTTAGCATGTACAAGGCCAACGAATGATGTGTCCCCAATCGACCCATTCTTCCTTTTTCACACACACACACAGAGAAAGAGAGGAAGAACGACCAATTTAACCAACCAATTATAGTCCATTATAGTCCATTTTTTAACAAGAGATTTAAAATTCTGTGCAGGAAGTAAGTGGTTTTAATGTTGATCTTACTAGCAGCATAACCATTAGAATATTATCACCTCAGTGCTGCACACATGCACACTAACGCACACACATAAAATGATGTCATTGCTGCTTATGTCACAAGCAGTGGCGGCTCCTGACTGCTCATTCGAGGGGTGCAAATTCAAAATATGTGTTTGCAGTGTCATGTGTGTTGCTTGTGATTTCAAAATATGTGTTTGTTGCGTCATTTGAATCATGGGCATCACGTGTTTTGTCAAAATAAGTGCCCGCTGCACATGTGTCAAAACCGTTTGTGATAAAAGAGACACTCACGTTCACAAAATACACACAAGACACTCCCTTAACAGTAAACTCTGATTACGCATGAGATTATGCGAGTATCTGGCAAATGTGAGCGTTTCTTTTATCATAAACCCTTTAGACGCATCTGCAGCAAGCACTTAAGACACGCGATGCACACAGGATCTCTCGACGCGCAGAACACATATTTTGAAATCACAAACCACACACATGACGGGCTACATACATGTTGTGACGAACTTCGCATCGAGCTCCCTCAAAAAAAGAAGTCACTGGCCGCCACTGGTCACAAGTAAGCATTTGTACAAATGGGGCTTGTAGGGTTATAAATGCATGCAGATACGAGATGCACATGTTATTAGTAAAGCTTTTATTTTTGAACATTTGAGTTAAGAACTGTGTTACTGTGGGTTCACACCAGCCACGTTTGAGGTCGTAAAATTTGCGTCTACCGCGTCTAGTTTGCTGCTTGAACATTTTGAGTTTACTTGCTTCATTCGCACGTGAAATTCTAGTCATCGAGGCATTCACGTGGAAATTCGCGTAATGGGAGTGACTTCTGCGACTCAGCTCGCGTTCTGTAATCACGTCACTACTAGAGCAAGCTCCTGATTGGTTAACACGGCGTGTTTTTCCACCAAAGTTCACATTTTTCACCTTGCGCGTTTCCCGCAGCAATACTCAATCGCTATATTCGCACAAACTAGATGCCCGAATGAGTCGAAATCGGGTCTACCGCACTAAACGCCTCATTCGCGCCGCAAGACCTCCAGACGCGCGTCAACGCGTCTTCACATTGACTAAACACGCTTGACGCCTCTGCCGCGGCTAGTCTGAACGCAGCATCACAGACGCAGCACAAATAACATACCAACACAACACAAAATGCCAACATCCCCTAGCCAAAACCCAAACTTGTGTCATTGTTTAAACTAGACGTAAGTCAGAATTTATTTTATTTTATATTTTGGATTGCATAAAAAAATAGTCATATTAGCTCTCACAGTGAAGCACAGAAGTATTTTGATATTAAAAATGACACTTTACCTAACATTCACACAATTGCACACTTCATCTTTAACAGTAAACTCTCACACTTTCATTGTAGGCACATTTAAAGAGGTACAAAATATCATGTCCAACTAAACTGCTACTGTCAGTGTTTACTCTACAGCGACTACAAAGAATGGCGCGTCAATGAAGACTTGGGACAGCCTTGACAACCTCCTTCAGTCTTTTAAGTCTGCACTTGTTATACATAACCTCAAGAAACCCGCACAAGAGTGTTTACAAAGCACCAGGAGTAGACCCGACGGGCCTCTCCAACACCGCCGCCTGCTCGGACACGGTTGACATATTGGAAACAGGCCTTTCCTCATGCTGGCAAATGGCACCGTGGGAAAACCATTCGCCAAGTTCTCAGCGTCAGTCCTTGACCATCAAGCGGCAGCCGGTGGAGGCAGGCGGCCACTTCGAGCTCTTGACAGAAGGACTGTTGTTACCGAAAAGAGGGGTCAGTGTGTGAATTTGATGAGAGAGTATGACAACGCTTCATTATAATCAGCTACAAAGCTTTCAGTCTGAACAAGGATGAAAGTGAGTACTGTTAATTCACACCGCACGCCAGTTTATACAACTTTACACAATACAATTTCAACAAATGAAGAGACAGTGTATGTCGGATGTGAATATGTATGGTTGGATAGGGTAAACAGAGACATCCTGTTAGGATTAAGCAGACCGCTGTTGTTATTCAACAAAGACAATCACATTAAAGAGGTCATTCACAGGTAACTGATACAACTGAATCAAATCAAACATGAATGAAACAACTGCTTAAAGAGTAACTAAACCCCTAGTCAGAGCCTGACTCCACCCACAGGCAATATTTTAAAAATGCAAGAAAAGTGGGCAGACCCTAACAGGGATAGAGGGGACAAACTGAGCTCCTACCAACTGTGTGGTGAGATCGTTAAAAGGGCGTGGTGAGCTTGAAGACGTTTTTACACCATATATTGTAGCATTGAAACACTTTATACCCAAATGTCAAAAAAGTTACTCAAATCAATGAACAGCACTAATAAAGCCCCATTCTTACAGATCATTAACTAAAAAAAGTTGGTTTAGGGTTAAGTTACTCTTTAAAGATGTTACATGAGACTGAATTACAGTAAGACATACTCTAATTCAGTCTGCTGTAACATCTTTAATGGTGTGTTCACACCAGCCACGAATGAAACTTTAAGTGCGAGTGATTTACATGTTCAATGCAAGGAAGCGATAGACATCCTACGGCGCGATTCGTGAGAAGGCGCGAATGACGTGCCATTTGAGTGTTTCGTTTATTTTTCAAAGTTGAAAAATCTGAACTTTGGCGGATATTCTCGCCGCGTTAACAAATCAGGAGCTTGCTCTAGTAGTGACGTGATTATGATGTAGCGAGCTGAGGCAAGAATACGAAAACAACAATTGAGGACAAAAAGCCAAAAGCCAGAGGGCGCTCTCGTGTAGAAACTCCAATTGTGCCACAGAAGAAGTAGCATTACAAACACTATAGCTGTTTCTCATCTTGTCTGTACTTGCGTTCTTGTGGACTTGTGAAAGTTTGCATCAAGCCCAAGTTCACATAAAATCCCCGGATGTGTTCTTGATCCGCCCATTTTATCGAGGATGCATCAGAGAAGACTTGTGTGGACTTATAACAGCAAAGTTTCCCAGAATGCATTTCGCGTCAGGAGTTCATTCTTCCGAGTCTGAACTTGCAAGTTCGAACTACAAAGGACACAAGTCCGAGTTTGGCGTACTTGGTATTGAGAAACGGCTTATTCCAGGAAATGTCTACAGGAATATGTATATCTCCTTTCTTCAGATTGTTTCAGGTATTTTAATGATAATAAAGAATATTTTTAATGATTTTGTTTAACGAGTTATAAACGACTCCGACTCATAATGATTTTAGATTGATAAGGACTTCCTACTGACCAAAACGCCATAGAAACACAGAATCGCGATGCAGAATCGATTTTAGACAGGCCTTTTTAATGGGACACGCAATATATCGTTACAGCCCTAATACATACTGTACAAAACAGTAACATGATATAATTTTTTAAAAAGGTGTGCTTTTTAATGCAGTAACATTTTTTACTGTTTTACTGCAAAAATGCTGTAAGAATTCATTTGAGCCGACATAAATAAAAAAGGTGTACATGATGATCAACTTCATTAAAGTATAAATAATATACTACCTTACACTGTACAAATAAAATTTGCTTTACAATACAACAATTGAGGAAATTTATTATTTCTTTTGAATTAACTTTTGATGATTATTTAAGGTAAGTAGGCTACTTTAGGGCTGCACAATATTGGGTACAAAATGATATTGCGTAAAAAAATTATATTGCAATATGTGACCCTGGACCACAAAACCAGTTACAAGGGTACATTTTTTTAAAACTGCTCTACTGAAAAATCCAGCATAAGCTGGATTTTTCAGTAGGGTGATATTTATACATCATCTGAAAGTTGAATAAATGATCTTTCCATTTATGTATGGTTTGTAAGGAACTATTTGAAAATCTGAAATATGAGGGTGCAAAAAATCGAGAAAACTGCCTTTAAAATTGTCCAAATGAAGACCTTAACTGCATCCACTCACAAAAATAATATTTTGATATATTTACAGTAAGAAATTTACAAAATATCTTAAAAAATATCCTAATGTTTTTGATATCAAAGACAAATTATTCATTTTGACCCGTACAATGTATTGTTGGTTATTGCTACAAATATACCTGTGCGCCTGAAAGCCAATGTTGACATTTGAAATCAACTAAATATACACGCCCCTACCCCAATAGAATCTGGACCTTCTTTTGATAGACCCGCCCCACACATACGCAACCCAGGCAACAATGTCAGTTAGTAGACACACCCCTTACTGTTGATTGGCTACAAGTGTGTTTTGGTAGTCGGCCCGATTCCCTTTTCCAAAGCATTTTTCAGATATTGTGCACTTTTTAGTTTTTCTGCAATGTATATTGTAATATGAGAAATAATGAATGACTTCACTAGATTTATTTTAATAATCCACTTTAAAATTTACTAACCATAAATAATTATTTAGAAGACTGTCTGTTTACTTTATACTTTATTTTGATGTGTGCATGCATGGCCACGCTCCAAAATCACTATGAAGAACACGTGAAGTCCTCTTCAACACAACCAGTAAATAGATGAGATGAGCCTAGTGCTACATTAAGTGCGTATGTGTGTGTGTACTAGAGCAACTGTGCGTGTTCTGCTCGGTTAACCATCTTATTAACTTGATATGTAATAAAGTTTAATCTGAACCGCCAGTTGACTCAAGTATACACGTCAATCACATGCTAATCAACTGGGTTGCTCTCTCTCTCTATATATAAATAGAACGATAGCCGCGAATCGAAATTTCCAAGCCACTTATCTGCGCTAAGCCCTTCCTTCTGGGATAAAGACGGCGTGTATCAAATCGAATCATTTGTCTCTAATGAATCCTGCTGTTGAAAAACTTTCATTAAACCGGATGGTAAATGGCAAATGCTGAATGGCAAAAATGACCAGTTTCAGGCATAACAATGCACCAAACCACTATTTTCTTTGTCTTGAAATGTCAAAATTATTGACGGGTTAAAGCAAAGTCCCATAAAGCATCTGGTCACACTAATGACATTAGTCTCCCTGTTACCGGGTAATTGCATAAGCACTTCATAAAAAGTAATAAATAATACACATAATGTCGTGAAACGGCCCTTAATGCTGTTGTAATTACATTAATGCACTGGAATACTCATTTTTCCTCTAAGCCAATCAAACTGTGTGCATTCATTTTTGCACTACTACTAACAGGACTGTATGCTACTGTATATGCAACGATTGTGAATGGAGAATTAAATGGTACAACACAGCAGTCTGAAAATATTATATATATAATTAGTTAAAAATGACACTTAAAGAAAAAAAAACTAAATGCCAAACGCAGAAAAGCTGACTGAATGTAAACACGGACCGGAAAAACAGAACCGTTCTCATGAATTAATGTAATTACAAGCCTGGAAAAAAGGTGAGCCGCAAAATTTCTATAGTTTTCATAAATTTGCTTATTAACAAAAAGACAGATCTACAGTCATAATGTGTACATGAAAAATGTAGTCATAATGGGTGTGAGCACAAATAAAGGTGAATGTGAACGTGAGGTCAGTATGAACTATAAAAGTAAACACGAAAGTAAAAAGCAGGGAGCAGAGCAGCTGAAGTCATCCGGTTCCTCAAGTCCCATTACTGGCGAGCGTGTGCATGAGCGTGCTTTGACCTGCGTTTCGAGCATTTATCAAAAAGCCATTTCCTAACGGAAACACTTAACGAAAGCAATAAGCTGAAAACACGAGTCTGTGAAAGACCTCGGCGGCTGCAATATCGAGTGACTTGTGCTCACTTCAGAATCAAAGGAATCTTTCATAGAGGCATTTCTGTCATCATCCTCATTACTGCCATCTTTACCAGCGGGATGTTTTCTTGAAAGCTGGACATTTGCATACAGCTGAATCCCTCTCTCATATGCAATCGCACAGGCACAAAATGAGCTGCTGTGTCCTGCAGTTAGTGTCATAGCATATGATCAGCAGGCAAAACTCACACACCTGCTGGGAAAGCCATGAATGATCAGAGATGCCTGATAGGAAAAGGCTTCGGGCTGATTGTCCCGTAATCAAAGGAAAATGCCTGAAGAGATTAAGGTATGCTTGTTGATGTCGTGTCTTTCAATTAAATTTAAGAGACTGCTTATAAAACAGATATGGTTAAATCTTTTAGTTCATCAGACAGCTTTTATACATCTTAAGCCAGTTTGCATTAGTCCCTTTCACACATACAGTCTGTACTGGTAAATTGCAATTAACAGATCATGTGTGACAGAACTTTTCCAATTTACCAGTAAGAGAGGTTGTTAAGATAACCAGTAATTTACTGGTAAGTGCTATGCATGAACGAAGAATAAGTATTACCAGCCTTTAGAACACGTTGACAGCTTCGGGCCAAACATAATGTTTTTAAACAGATGACACTTTTACCCCTGTACTCTTTATGGACGTTTACACACGCACGCTGCTTAAAGTCGAGGTTGAACTAAAAACACTAAAATTTCTTCATCAAAGTTGTTAAAAACGGCTTAAATATATATTTGCCAAATTGCCCACAATCTCTTGAAGCCTAAAGTGTAAATATTACTGCTGTTCAAGACGCAGGTTGCGACTCTTCCCCACTTCAGTTCTGTTTAAAGTAAGGTGACCTAATTCCCCATTTTCCGGGTACAGTCCCGTTTTTTGGTGTTCTGGCCCCGACTGGAGCTGTCCCCGGAAATGTCCCCGTTTTACAGCACGTCCAAAACAACCAGCAAATACACTGAAAAACCCAATCAACAGGTAGCGTTTGTAGTACCAGACTGGAGCAATCATGTAATGATAATTTTCACCACCAGAGGGGGCCGCAAGCTACTGATTACTTGCACACGACACTGATTTAGCGATGAAGAATTTACTACGAGACACATGAGAAAGCATCATTATCATCTATCAAGTTATCATAACATATGAAAACAGTCAAAGTTATCGGGGGTTAAAGGACAAGTTTGGTATTTTACACTTAGGGCTCTATCTTACACAAGGCACAATACAGCGCAATGCACGACGCAAGTGTCTTTTTCTAGTTTCCACCCTGCGCAATTATAATTTTCACGGTTAGCGCCGCGTTGTTTAAATAGCAAATGCATTTGCGCCCCCTTTTGCGCCCATGGGCGTTCTGGTCTAAAAATGAGGTGTGTTCAGGCACATTGTTGGCGCGTTGCTATTTTGAGGCAACTAAAATAGACTACGCTATTGCCTAGTTTTAAGACATTTGAAAAGTTAGGTGTGCGGTTATCGGAAAATAATGCATACCCGTGGAACATTTCTCAACCAATCAGAATACAGCATTGAACAGACCAGTGGTATATTTAAAAATATAAAACATGTAAACAAGGATCAGATATACATTTCTTAACAAACGTGCGTGTGCGTGCGATTTCTTTTATCCGCCGGTGGGTTAGACAGGCACATTTATTTGTTGGCAGCCATAAATCTTTCATGTGTAGCCTATTTAAAACAACGGCAAGAATTACGCTAACGTTAGTGGTTTTCATATTGTTAATGCTGAGGGTTTAGTTGACGCTGGGTCAAGCCCACCAAAAAAGTTGCTAAGAGCTGCAGACATTTCAAAACGATGCTATGTTTTAGTCAACAAGACACTGATTAAGATTGACGTAGCATTGGATTTGGTATCTTACACACCCAACTTAGAAACCGAAAAAAAAAATTTATATGCAACCAAAACACTCGTTTATCAATAACTCTCTGGAAAAACATTATACATTTCCAATAATTTGCGGGAGATCGTCTTTTGGCAGCGTGAAAAAAAAATCCGGAAAAATAAAACACTCAACCTTGTGCAACAATGTAAACAATCCGTGTTCGCTTTTTGCCCCGCGCACCCCTACTTTATATTTTTCATAGTTTGTGACGTGCACACAACCGTCACAGCCCTATACATATTGGTACCAAATGAACACAAATCTGTACTCAAATGGGACAGATGTTATACTCCTTTCAGTATTTTATTTACAAATGCAAAAATATACGAGTATACTCTCAAAAATATACTCTGTGCTGCCCTTATACCCACAATTGGCCTCTGTGTGCATTGGTTTTTATGACGCATGTTAGCAAATTATCAAAACAGACTTTGTCATTCATGTAGCTCTTCACAATTTAAGGTTGAAAAATAAATGAGGCTTGTTTAATAATTAACAACCAAATGACTATTATCATTCGGATCATTTGGTTTTTAATGTGATGGTGGGCGATTTCCAACATGGCCCAAAGAGGAAGGCCCACTTTGCAACCGAGGAAGTTTCTACATTAATGGCTTTTCCAGAGATAATTGGATTTGTTTTGTCAATATTGGTGTTGGCATTTATTTCTGTTTTTTGCTTTTCGAATGTAGCTGGTGGTACTTTTCACTGCAATTCACAGGATTATTGATCGATCACATCAATGTAATCCTGCAGGAGCTTGACTGTACAGAATCCAGCAATATGCAGAACTAAGTGGTAATTAAGCTGATTTACATACAATCATATTTATAACGAGAGAGAGATTGTGTAGTTGCTATGGCAGGGAGCTCTGATGGTATTTGTGTGGTGCATTACAACAAGCTTTGTGTTTTATTCAATAAAGACGACAGGCATTCTCATTGAGCAGTACACTACACCATTGCTGGGCTTTTATAAAATGAATCTGCTGATCCATCAGACCACATCCCATACCCTGCCTGATGATATCTCAGTATGATATCAGACCCGGTCTCAGTGGGAATTATGGGAACTGTAGTTCAATGAGACATTAAATAACAAAAAATGGACTTGGAAATGAGAAGAGTCAAAATGAGATCAGAGGAATGAAGAGGACATAAGATAAAATGGGAAAAGACTAAGTGAGGCGAGGGAACAGGAGGTAAGATGAGAGGAGGAAATAGATTTCTATGGCTGTTTAAAAAGAAAGGTATGAATTTAAACAGCAGGCCCAGAAACAAGTGCCATGGAGGCAGAGATGAGAGAAGAGTCATGACTCCCACAGAGAAACACTGAAGTGGTGCAGTTCTGTCCTCATCTGTATGCTGAACCCTCAATGAAGAAGAGGGAGAGACAGAGAGAAAGAGACAGAGAGAAAGAGGAAGAATGTGAATGATAGCATCAACAAACTACAGTCACTATGAGTGAAATACTGATTTTCATTCACAGAAATCCCTCTTCTTCTTATCTCTCTCTCTCTCATACTCTCTAAGCTTTCTTCCCTCAACTCTCTCTCTGAGCCCCAGGGGTGTATCCTGAAATAGCCTGGCTTGGAAGTTTTATGATTTCAACCTGAGAGCCTCTCTGCATGCCCAAACTTCACGTCACCACCTAAATCTCCTCTCCACACAGACACACACACATGTTGGCATATGTCAGTGGTTTACAAGGACAATTCCATAGACGCAATGCATTTTATACTGTATAAACTGTATACTATATTCCCCTAATAGTGATGTAGCACTCGAGACTGATTTCTGCTTTCTCTGACTAGTCTCGGACTTGTTCCTTCAAAGACTCCAGGGTTTCCCGCAGCACATTTCAGTTCAGGCGGCCCGCCTAAGCTTGGAAACCCTACCACCTTAACTAGATCGTCCCAAAAAAAAAAAAAATTGCTGCACAAAAGCAGCAATTTTTTATCACTGTCTGGAGGATAACTAGCCAGTTGATACAACATCTCAGAGAATAGCGCGAACGCGATTCACACCGCGAGCGTGCACACGCACCACACGGCCGAAATAAGATAAAGACGTGGTCCGTCATGTCTGGAGGATAGCCAGGTGATAAAACGCGTTTCCGTGAGAACTGTAAGTGGACTTATGTTTTGGGGTTATTTAAGCCTGTTATTGTATTCGTCTATAGTTCTTGCAAATTTACAGTAAGTTAGCTGGTGATTTTGTTGTTTGAACAACCTGCTAGCTAGGTTTCATGTGCCTGTTAAATAGATATAATTGTTGAGCGCTCTTGCTCACGTTATTTATGTGCATTATTTACATGCTACAGTAGTTACACTCCTTTAAGATAATGTAATTAATAGTGGGAAATAATCAGTTTTTACCATTTTCGCGCAATCTATCATCGTTCGTCTGACGTTCTACAACATCTGCTTTAGTTTGTGTTTCTTAACCTTTTAGTTTAACTTCATCACGCAGCTATTCCCATTAGATGTATGTGTTAAAAACATTTAATTCATTAATAATCTAGTATGTGTTCATTTTCTGTCATAGTTTCTTCAAAATTAAGTTTTATTTGAGTGTTTTAAATAAAAATATTTTAATTTTCATCATGATGCATACGCCCCGCCCCTTTGATTGCCACGCTCTCGGCCCCGCCCACTCACCAACCCTACCACCTTAACTAACAAATTTTCTGCGGGAAGGAGAAGGACTCGTAATTTCAGACCGAGTCCTCGAAACCAACGCATTTTTTAATGTTCATAAAAAAAATCCACACAACACCTAACAATAATAATAAAATGCAATTATTTGAAAATGACATCCCATGGTGCAATGCATAGATGCTGCCATCAGAGCCTTTTATATCTCCAGAAAAAATAGGCAGAAGATGATGCATGAGGTATGGATTTTTTTAATTCTAGTAAAAGCATAGTCCATATTAAGACGTTAAGACTGCTCCTCTAAACAATTCCCAATCTAGTTTAGTCTGTAGGCCTAACTGTTGATTATTAACTGGTGTGAAATTAAATCATGAATAGCAAAACTGACATGTTTTTATGGTCCTGTTCTCGACTCGGTCTCGACTCAGACTTGCTTCCTCAAAGACTCGGTCTTGACTCGGACTCGACTGTATTTGAAAACAAACGGACTTGACTCGAACTCTGCATAGGCGGTCTCGTCCCCATCACTATCCCCTACCTATTCAGTTCCTAACTCCAAACCATAAAAAACCTGTGTTTAATCTATAAAGAAGTATCATTTAGTATGTTTTTAAGTCGTTCATGTTTATATCATAATAAACATGTCATCATACACTTTTTATGTCACCATAAACCAGATATACCAACAGCCTGATCTCACGAATTTCCGTGTTGTAGTCACGAATATTTTGCTCATTTATCAGTGTCATTGTCACGGATTTCCAAATTTTTCCGTGTCTGTACCACAGACTTTTCCGTGTCAGTTTCACGTATTGCTTACTCAATTGTTTTTCATATTTTTTACCATTATCACTTGGTTTGGGGTAAGAACGAGTTTCTGTTACATAAAATGACATCCTAACCCAACTCTAACCCTAACATCAGGCGACAATTGTTTAAAAATCAGAAAAAAATAGTATAAACCAATAGTTAAAGTGACTTCCTAACCCAAACCCCAAACCAAAGCAAAAATGGTTTAAAAATAGGAAAAACAATTGAGTAACCAATATGTGAAACTTACACGGAAAAGAAAGTCAGTAGTATAGATTACCGTCTTTTAAAATAGACGACGTCAGACCGCGTTGACAGCTTCGGGCCAATCATAAAGTTTTGATACAAATAACTCGTTTATCCCCACACTGTTTACGGACGTTTCCACACACAAAAGTGCTTAAAAGTCGAGCACACCTAAAGTTAAATCTTATCTTCGGAAGCAAAAACGCAAATGAACGCTGGTTAATAAAGGTTTAATTTCCTTTAATGTAAGTATGATTTGCACAACTCTGACCGAACTCTCTGCTCCTCACCAGGGGCTTCTCGTGTTCTGGGAGCAAATCACTCCACCCAAGTAGCAGTGCTTCGTCTTCAGAGAATATAGTTCCCAGTATGTATACTGTTAAAAGATCGCTGTGTCTCACATCAACTTGTTATTTGTACACGGTGTGACTATACAAATCACAACACATAAATAGGAAAATGTTTGCGTTATTTTGTCACTTATTGGGAGCAGTTTGCTAGGTGGAGCCATTCACTTCCAGACTTTGTGCTAAGCTAAGCTAGCGGGGGCTGCGTCAGACAGAGTTACAGCACGCATGGAGATGAGAAAGGTATGTATGGACTTATCTAACTCTGGAGGATACGGTGAATAAGCTAAATTCCCAAAATCTGGGCATGTTCCTTTAAGGCTTAAAATATCAAAAATATTATATTACTGTAGTAAAACTCTGTAGTAGTGTGTGGATTTTGCACTTTTAAAAGTACACTTCTACACGCCAATACCCTAATTTAGTGCCTTATTTAGATATAATATGTGAAAACATCAAATTAAGTAAATATTTGTATTTTTTTCGATTAGTCGATTAATCACAAACATAATCGCCCGATTAATCGATTATGAAAATAATCGTTAGTTGCAGCCCTAGTCATGTTTATTTGTGCCTGGTGAAACCATTCAACCTGCATGCAGACTACTTTGTATTTAGTGGACTCCACAAACCACAAATAAAACACCAGTGACAGACAATAAAAAAGGGAAAGAGAGAGAGAGAGAGAGAGAGAGAGATGCTGTCTGTCCACATCAGGGCAGAGAGTCTCTGAGGTTGTGGTATTAATTATGAGTCTCCTTATTAAATGCTGTTTACAGGGCAGGTTTTCTTCAAAATGAAGCATGAAGCCCGCAAGCAACCCAGGACCAACAGGATATCTTCAGGCCACCCTGAATCTCATTTACATCTGCAATTTTTGCCGACTACATATTTCCTTTGTTCAATTTCAATAAGGTATAAGGTATACTACAGGCGTGTCTCGGGGGGTTCACGCATATTAATGCTAAGAATGTACATTTATTATTATATTGTACATTTGCAGTACGTTTAAAATGATGATGATTGCATACTGTAGAACTGATGTAGGTATTTTAAAGTATTTTTTTTACTGTATTATGGGGCCGCGACGAAGGCTCTCCCAATTCGAAAGGCTCCTTCACATGCAACCTCCAAATGTGACTTTTGTTTCCCCTGAAACCAGATGAATCATTCACAGCCTTGGCTATCCCAAGAGTTAATGTGCGCCTGTGATGTCTAGATAGGCCTAATTTGAAATAAACATTCAGAACTGGGTGATTCTCACAAAATCCAGACTTAGAAAGTGTCCAGCATCAGAATGTTTAAAAAGCCCTTGAAGCCAAAATTTTGCACTTATAAGATTAAGGTCTGAACTTACGCTAACCAATATTTTTTAGAGGATTCAAAAAATATTTCCTATACAATTATTAAATTTTTTTAGATTATCATTATCAAAAATTATCATTACCACAACATGATATTACATTAAATATATGCATTTACAAACTCATGTTTCGGTAATGAGAACAAAAAAGTTGTCTAGGTACTATGACAAACAAAATTTCAACTTTTATCTGGAGAGAAAAAATAAGAACTGCTTCCCAGTAGCCATCTTGAGTGTCACAGTCAATTATTTCCCTTCCAACAATTTTTTTTGAAAATGTTAGTTCCTTGAGGGCTTAAACAATGATTGAAAATTGTTAAATTATAAATATTTCCATGTCAAAGAACCCAAATCCAGTCATGGACACGTTGCGGTAATGAAAATTTCCCCCTTAAATGTGGAAAAAACTACAAAATTGGTTTGTATGATGTCATTTGAAATCATGTGCAAAATAGTGCATGAAGAGATGTTTGTAGCTGTATGCTTCTTATTTTGATACTTTGCATTTACTTTTTTATCAAAATGTTTCATGACACCTCATAAGTCTAATTTCGCGAGAATCACCCAACTGTAGTTAAATAAACGTGTATATTTCGCGAATTAAAGGTCCTTGTCACTGTTTTACTATTTTCAATGATGATTTAGTGATGGCCTAGTCCTGGCTTTAGTCGTTTAGTCCTTGACTTTCTAGGGTCTGAAACAAAAATACAAAAGCCTTTGCAGTTCACAGTTTATAAAACCATACAGCAGTCGCTCAATTCTGCATGTTATTCGGTTCGGTTCATTCATTTCTTGTGTGCTCATACAGCAGGACTGTATTCCTCTATCCCAGGACAAGTAGTCGTGCGTTTTATGCTATTAGGACGCAGAGTTTATTTGGCTTGTAAAAAAGCTGCCCTTCATCTGGCCTGCAGGGACACTACATGCATCCAGAGTGTCAGCCTCACCCCCACTAAACTGCTAATGAACTAACACAGCTAGAACAAATTAACCATCCTTTTGTTTATCTCCTTTCATCCCCCCTCCCAACATTATCTGTATTTGGTGAATGTTGTTTTGCCTCTTCTCTAATCCTGGAGAGCATTCTTCATAGATGAGTCAGATCCCGCTTTGTTCCCGAGTTGTTCTCCGTGGAGAGACCTATCAAAGCATTTCTGAATTGGGTTCGGTCCACTCGGTAGGATCTGCCACCTGTGTGCAAGCTCGCTCTTTTCCGATATAAGCCATATGGACGCACTCCGGTATGTCCGAGTTTACTATTCTAAGCCTCCGATACGACCACACGCGACTACACACGTGCTGACTAGGCACCAGCTCTGTGTTTACAAATCACAATTCTGTGAAGAAACCAACCTTGCTAGTTTGATGAACAATGAATCAGTGCATCTCATACTTTCATGAATGCTGCATAGATGAAATAATGTTAATGTCAGTAATGTAGCAGCATGTTAAACCTAATTACCATCTCAGAAAGTTCTGGAAGGGGAGCAGAGAGTGCAACGACAGATGGGGAGACTGGGTTTCTTCTGCACATTAATGACAAAATTCCTGAGGAGGGGATTTTAGGTTTCGCTGTCTGTATCCAACCCTGCTTCCAACATAAAGAATGATTCTAGGTTGGAATGAAAAATAATAGCTGTGTTTGGCATTGATAGACCCTAATGGACCCACAGTCTGGTGCTGTCTGTAATCATCACAGCCTTAAGCCTGAAGTATAGTCCGGTTTTAAGGTACAGAGGCCGTGACGCATGTGCGTATTTTTGTACTCATGTAGCGCCTAATTATGATTCAAGGTTTTGCTTGAATCAGCTTGTGCTTGTTCGTGTGATGATATCTTTGATCCCAAGGTTAATGCACCTATCGACCTACCTACCAACCTACCTACCCACGCTTTTAGGCTTTGGCTCTATCATTCAAAAAATATTTAAGTTACTGTAGATTAATTTTATTTTTACACAAGCAGCACACACATCTCTGCTACAAATGAATACTTTGTTTGTGGGACCTACCGTTCTTGTACAATTACACAAGAATGCAAATGTTACAACTTACCCCATGTGTGGGGTTTATAGTAACACACAGAGGGCCCTATTTTAATGATCTAAGCGTATTGTCTGAAGCGCACAGCGCAACGTCTAAATGGGCGTGTCCAAATTCACTTTTGCTAATTTAACGACGGGAAAAATGGTTTGTGCGCCGAGCGCATGGTCGAAAAGGGTTGGTCCTTTTGTAATGGGAGTATTTTGGGCGTAACTTCCAGTAAACCAATGAGAGTCACAGCTCTCATCCCCTTTAAAAGCAAGTTGCGCTGGCGCTATGTCTAATCCCTATTTAGATGACGAACTTAACTGAAAAACTAAGCGGAGGAAGAAGATCCCCAGTTTAAGATTAATGTCAAATAATTGTGTTGTTTTTCACTTGTATTGAAATTGTTATTTTTTTATTAAAACCTTTAAAACCCGTTTTCATTTAGTTATGGAAGTGAAAAAGCAGGCTTGTAATTGCTTTAAATGTATGGCTATCCAATATCATCAAAAAATAATTTACAAGTATGTACGAAAAGGTTTGTACTCTAAAAATACTTTATTTGTAACAAACAGGAGATAAAGAATTTACAAACGGCTCTCCTCACGTTTCAGCACTTTCGACAGCGTTTTTTTAGCAAAGATTTTTTTTAAGCATTACTTAAAAATGTTTCTCATCTCACCATATCCGCAGGTACAGAGTCATCATATACAATAAATCCGCGAGGTAGCATTAAAAAACACATTTAAAAACAGATGCATTTGTTTAAAGCAGTGCTTCTCAAATAGTGGGGCGGGACCCCCAGGGGGGGCTCGAAGCAACACCAGGGGGTGCGCGTGAGACCCCGGGGAAAATACTTTTTCAGGAAGTGATTTTTTTGCACCGTCACTTAAAGACATTACACCCCAAACACGCTGATAAGCCGCTTGAGTTTTTTATTATTATTTATTGATTATATTTAATTAAATTTTTCAGTATCAAATGGTCAAAAAATATACTGTAAATAAGGATTGATTTTTTTATTTCAGGCAAATTGATGCATTTTAAGTCTTTTAAGACTAAAAAACAATGTTAATAAAGTTATTCTTTGTTGTAAGTTGATTGATATTTCTTTTTTTGTGTTTTCTTTAATGTTAATAAGGATACAATGCTTTGCAGATGTGTCATTTTATAGACAAATTATACTATTTACAGTCGTGGCGGAGAGTTGGGGGGGGGGGCGCGAAATGTTTACTTCTTCCTGGGGGGGCGTGACAGAAAATAATTGAGAAGCACTGGTTTAAAGCAAAGCATGTATTTACTTACCAGGCTGCAGGTGAAGCAGCTCTTCTAACGTCTCATAATTACTCCTCATTTATGTCCTAGGGACTCAATAATAATCTTTTACATTCAATCCTTTAATCTTTCATATTTAAAAGCATTTTGTGCTGCTGGGCATTCATGTACTTTGTGATAAGCAAACCCGCGTTGTCCTCCCGTTTATAGGCGCATATTACTAATGCGCTCTTTAAATAACATAAAACACATTGCACCATTGACTTTAGAGCAGGTTTTTGTTGGTCAATGGCGTAGTCTATTTTAGTTGCCTCAAAATAGCAACGCGCCAACAATGCGCCTGAACACACCTCGTTTTCAGACCCGAACGCCCATGGGCGCAAAAGGGGTCGCAAATGCATTTGCTATTTAAACAACGCGGCGCTAAACGTGAAAATTAGGGTGGAAACTAGCGAAAGACACTTGCGTCGCGCATTGCGCTGCATTGCGCCGGGTGTAAGATAGAGCCCAGAGAGTTTTTGTTGTAACACTTGCAAAAATATATATTTAATAGGGCTGGGCAAAGATTAATCTAGATTAATCTCATACAAAATAAAAGTAATGTTTTGCATAATATATGAGTTTGTGATGTGTGTAAATATTTATATTTAAACACACACACATACATATATATACATTTAAGAAATGTTTTATTTAAATATTGTTTTTTAATAATTTAGAATACATAAAAATATAAATAAATATATATACACATGTAAATGTGTGTATATTTATATATACATAATAATTACACACAGCACAAACTCATATGTTATGCAAAAAATTACTTTTATTTCATATGAGATTAATCTAGATTAATCTATGCCCAGCTCTAATATTTAAACATAAACAATTCAATACATTTTGTCTATATACTAAAGGTAGATATTGTTTATATATCTGCATATTTATACATTCATCCATCCATGATTCTTCATCTAACCATTATTGTATTATGCATACATTTTTTTGAAGTGCTGTACAATTAAGACAAAAAATCATAATTGTCAGTTATTTCCCCTGATATTGTAAAAGTTCTCATTTTGATTAAAAGTATTAAAATTTTTAATTTCATTATCATTGTATACCTGAGGCTTAGCTGTAACACTTTGTTGCAACTAACCCCGCTGTGTAAAAATGTTTTCAATCCCAGCATCAGTTAATAGGAGTTGCTGACATGTTTCCAAACTCAGAAATGGAAAAAAACAAAAGATGAGGAAATTTACTTTCATGCCTCTTTGTTCATCTTAACCAAAACACATCAAAACGTTTTACAAATTTACAGGAGATCATCTTCTGATTGTAACAGAAAAAGACCAAAAGCACATGCTCGGCCATGTGTAACTATGTAAAGCCACGTTACAATTAAACGTGTCCCATACAGCAAAAACTACTTTTTTGGGGGCAAAATATATTTTAAATATATGCTAAATACATTTTGTAGAAAGAAGGGAAGAGCGGGGTCGACTACAGTATTTTTCAGAAAAACGTAATTTTAAAAGATGATGTTTTAGACAGAGATATATTTTTGCTGTGGTCAATAACTCATAAGTGTAGTCTATCAATACCAGATGGGATTTTGTAAAAATGTAAAAATTACATTTTTATTTAAAATTTCAGTGTTATCAAATGTCAAAAGCAGCAAACAGCACAGAACTTAAATTGTTAAGAAAAAAATTCAACAGTTTGAACACTATGAAAATGAAATTAAAGGTGCAATGTGTAATTTTTAGAAGGATCTCTTGACAGAAATATTATACAAAACTACATTATCAGGGGTGTATAAAGACCTTACATAATGAACCGCTATGTGTTTATTAACTTAGAAAAAGACCTTTTTATCTACATACACAGAGGATACTTACATGGAAGTCGCCATTTTGTGCCGCCATTTTTTACAGAAGCCCTTAACGGACAAACTTTTTTACCAAGTTGTCTCCGACGATGACATGTTTGTCCAGTGGCGGCTATCGTAGCTTTTCTATGTGTTTCAAAAGTGAGGGTTGAGCAGTGGACTAAGCTGTTAGTTGCAATTTGCAACCTCACCACTAGATGCCATTAAAATTTACACACTGCACCTTTAAATAAAATTAGAATAATATAAATTTTCAACATAATGCAACAGTATTAGCAGCGGGACAATAAGTGTTACTTTTGTCCCGTCAGGATATCCTCACATTTAAACATGATTTACTTTTATTTTGAAAAACTCTGAGAAGTCAAACTTCAGGATGGTAGAGCACTAAATAACCTGTAGATTGATCATTACTTTAACACATGAAACGAAAAGCACAACACGAATCAGAAAAATTGACCATTTTAGGAATTTACTTATCAAGGTTGAAAACAGCTTTCTGGATCTACACACAGAAAATGACGAGTAAATAACACAATTTTTGTCAACTCTGTCAAGGGTTGTGTGCCTAAGATGCTGTCATAGTTTGGGATGCAAATAGTGCTGCCTCACGAATAATCGCGACTAATCATTTGCAGAATAACGTTTTTGTTTACATTGTATATGTGTGTGTACTGTGTATAATAATTATGTATATATAAATACACACATACAAGTATAATTTTAAGAAAAATATATATGTATATAATAAACATTTATATTTATATATAATATAAATCTTATATAAATATAAACATGTATACACATGCAAATGTTTCTCAATTATATACATGCGTGTGTGTGTGTGTGTGTGTGTGTGTGTGTGTGTGTGTGTGTGTGTGTGTGTGTGTGTGTGTGTGTGTATTTATACATAATGATTATACACAGTACACCCACATATATTATGTAAACAAAAACTCCCACTCCGCAAACGATCAGTCGCGACCAATCGTTAGGCAGCACTAGATGCAAATGTTATCAAGACTCTGAGAAAATTTTTTGTTACCTTCTTCCCGCGTTACTTTTGCACCGGTTCTCCCCTAAAGCTTAATTACATATATTTTGGAATTTGAAAATATATTTAGTTTTAACTTTCATATATTAACATATATTTCAAAATATATTTTAGGGGCAACAAATACATAATTAATTTTACGGTGAAAAACATATATTTCCTTAAAGTTTGTATAAAATGTATAAAGTATAAAATTTATAATTATGTATAAAATATGAAATTATATTTTTGTAGTTGAAAATAAATGTAATTGTAATCTTTTCAAACCTGAGTTTAAAGTTTCTTTCAATGCAACATGCTTTAAAAAACATTTATTTTAAAAATATATTTCAAAATATACAAAAAATTGCCAAAAAATATATTAGTGAAAAATACATTTTTGTAAACATTTTAAAATATATTTCAGTACATATTTTTCGACTATTTTGTATATTTTAAAATATATTTAAAATTATATTTGAAAATATATGTTTTTGCTGTATGTGTTACTTTGTGCCTCACTCTTCCCTACCTACCTACATAATAAAATTACAATCATATTACATAGCATACAACTGGGAAACTACATGTATATCCATGTTTAATTTCCATCATTTGCTCACTTTAATACATTGTTCAGCATGCTTTTCATAGCACAATCCAACAATCAGTCTGTCTGCCTCAATAAAAAACACCGACTTAACTGGGGAACTACACTACACTTACAGTACAATAGCACACCATAGAGCTCACCTTATCTTATTTAAAGCACCAATATTTAAACCTAAAACACTATTATGGCCATTAACAGAGCTTCTTATTGTCTGTATCCCATCTCTTAGCTCTCAGTCAATCTCACAGCAGTAGACAAAAGACCTTACAGAAGATTAAAAGCACAGTTAAAGCTTTTCTCAGTGACAGCTAGCAGACAGGTACAATATTCCCAAAGAAGAGCTCTCAGTCTATCACACTCCCTCCTCCTCCTGTTATTCTCCTGTGTTAGTGATTTAGTTAGCACTGCGTGACTGCTTAATAAATTTAATCATAGGGACAGATGAGGAAAGTTCACCTTGGGTGGGTGATGAGAGGTGAAAGACAGACAGAATTATCTTGGAGACTGACAACTTGTCAGGATGACTCCAGACGCCGGAACAAGCACTGATGCGTTGTGTTGCAAGGTCTAAATGAAATGAGATGTTTAAAGGGAAAGCAGTTCTTTTGCTTTGTGTTAAGAATTTAAAGGGACACTCCATCTTTTTGAAAATAGGCTCATTTTTCAGCTCCCATAGAGTTAAACAAATTTTTACCATTTTGGAATCCATTCAGCCGATCTTCGGGTCTGGCGGTACCACTTTTAGCATAGCTTAGCATAAACCATTAAATCGGATTAGACCATTAGCATGGCGCTAAAAATAATCAAAGAGTTTATATATTTTTCTTATTTAAAACTTGACTCTTCTGTAGTGTACATCATGTACTAAGATCGACGGAAAATTAAAAGTTGTGATTTTCTAGGCAGATATGGCTAGGAACTATACTCACATTCCGGCGTAATAATTAAGGACTTTGCTGCCGTAACATGGGTGCAGGAGGCGCAATGATATTACATAGCGCCCAAAAGTAGTCCCCTGCTATTGAAAGTTACCAAGGGGACTATTTTTTATCGACCTAGAACATCGCAACTTTTTATTTTCCGTCTGTCTTGTACGATGTAACTACAGAAGAGTCAAGTTTTAAATAGGAAAAATATCAAAACTCTTTGGTTATTTTTAGCGTGATGCTAATGGTCTAATCAGATTCAATGGATTATGCTAAGCTATGCTAAAAGTGGTACCGCCAGTCCCGAAGATCGACGGAATGGATTCCAAAACGGTAAAAATCAAATGTTTAATTCAAGAGGAGCTGGAAAATGAGCATATTTTAAAAAATGGAGTGTCCGTTTAACTTTATGTTGCCGAGACAACTACAAGTAAAGTGAACGAGCAAACAAACACTGTAGCGGCTTAAAGAGGAAGCTTTTGATCTTCTGGAGGAGGATTTCTGCAGTCAGCAGTAGGCAGTGACAGAGGAAGCCCCTTTCTGTCCCATCACGCGCACAGTTTATTGATTTGTCCCGGGCTATCAGAACATCAATCACGGGCTCTTGATCAATGGCTTTTTGTTCGTGTGCACAAGCTGCCCTTGGGAACAATGGGCCATCACGTAAAGCCGTGCTGCTTAGATGCTCAAACCACTTAAACACCAATGCAAACTTAGTTTGGTTTGTTATAAAACCACTTCAAACAACAATTACACGTGTTCCTAAATGACAGAATAAAGACAAGATCATAGTCAGTAATGAATTGATTTAGGAATTATTTTGGCATGGTCATGTGCAAGTTGTGGAAGGCATGTGCACATTTTACACTTCTGTTCATTAACAATGACCCCAAAATTTTTTGTACACTTAAGCTTTATTAAATATTAAAGGGATAGTTCACTTATCAATTTAATGGTTTCAAAAGGACACAGTGATTTTTGGCTTCACTTTTTTATAAGACGAAAATACAGTAGATCAGGTGCAAAATGTACAGTGCCATCACAAGTTCAATGCGTTATCATCTAGTGTTAGTTTCGTCAGACGAGACGAGACTAAATATATTCGTCAAAGACCTTTTTATCCATGACTAAGGCGAGACGATGACGAGACTGCACAAATGTCCAAAAACGCTGACTAAAACTATATTAACATGCATTATTGCTGATGAAAAAAGACGAGACTAAAATGTTTTGCATAAAATAAAAAGCCACCCTGTGGCTGCAACACAAAACTACATTGATAAAATAAATCAGAAAACCATGTTGAAATCACGAAAAACGTTGCATTCAACAAAAATCATTCAACAAGTGTATTTTGCCAGGTGATTATGACATTTAAGCAATATTTAAGATGTGTGAAACATCTAATCTCAGAAATAATTTATTTAAAAAAAGACAAAAAAATTGAACTAAAACTTGACAAAGATATATTGGGGCAGTTTCCCAGACAGGGATTAGACTAGTCCTAGACTAAAATAAATGTAAGAGCTGTTCAAACTGAAAACAACTTAAACTGACATATCTTAAAATACATGAGTGCTCTTTGTTTTGCCTCAACATGCACACAAGTAATGTTTTTAGTAAGGCATGTTTGTTAAAACTAGTTATATTTCCTAATTAAACTAAGGTCTAGTCCTGGCTTAAGCTAATCCATGTCCGCGAAACCGCCCCATTGAGTTTTCTTTTTACTAAAACTAGACTAAAATGACGAGACTTTTAGTTTACTAAAACTTGACTAAGATACCTAACTAGTTTTAACCAACACGCCTTACTAAATACATTACGGGTGTGCATTCTGAGGCAAAACAAAGAGCACTGATGTATTTTTAGATATGTCAGTCCAATTGTTTTCAGTTTGGACAGCTCTTACATTTATTTTAGTCTAATCCCTGTCCGGGAAACCGCCCCTTAGTCGACTAAAACTTGACTAACAAAAAAAGATATGTGAATAACTGATTATGACTAAAACTAACAAGGACATTTGGCACAAGACTAAGACTAAATTAAAAATAGGTGACAAAATTAACACTATTATCATCTAATATTTAAATTATTTCAAATGTCATGAGATAGTTTATTGATATTAACTGATATTTGAAAATGTAACAATGTCAGTGAGCCTGACTGAGACTGTGAGCACTTTATTTTGAATTCTGTTCAAATGAAAAAAGACCTGTAATTTAATGCAGTTTGTGTGAAGCGCAATGTTTACTAATTTCTTTTATGATGAAAGTAAAGTTTTTTTTATTAAAGAAAAGTGGACTTTTGTTTGTAGCCTATGCACTGTCAATCATAGAAATTTTGAATCAGGAAAAATCATTATCGGTAGATCACACCTACAGAAAAATCGGTCAAGAAAATTGATGCCAAAAGCGTCTGCTAAATCCCTAAATGTAATTGTAATGGATTTTTTGGCAATATACAAATATGAACCCAGGTGGATCTGCAAAAAAAAAACACTTCTGCATCTCGTTTTAGAATAAACTTCACTTTTTCACTTTAGAAAACTTTTAACCAGCTGGTCCCAAGGTGATTTTAAGTGAATGCATGAAGTCTGTTCCTTGAAGTACACACAGGTGTCCTATCAGAGTAACCACAGTTCATCACATTATATATGGACATATCCCCAAAGTTTGACATCTAGGAAAGTGTCCACATTAAATCTCTATATAGTGTTTAATATAAACTATTTATCATTCCGTTTTTTCTCTCCTTTCCTTTTATTTCATTTACGTTTTGATATCTAATGCAATATTCTTAAAATGTTTAATTTAGTTTAACATGACCATTTTTCATTGTTTAGTATACCTTAAAATATATTGCACCCTAACCTGCACCACACATATGCAAATGCTCTCTCTGATAATTGGATAACTAAATTGTTTTTGCAGCTAAGTTTCTATAAATGTTCATTGTCAAATGTATCCGAAGTTTGTCTATGGACCATTTTGCAAGATCTAAACAAGAACTTTATGTTGTTTTTAAGTTTTTTAGTTCACATTTATTTTACATTTTGATTCAGTTCTACATTTTCTGTTGGTTGTATTTTGTTCTAATATTAACTAATATTCATATTCATAAACAAAGTGCTTCTGTACCAGTGTTGTTTACATCTTACAAAATGGTCTATATACTTCAGATGAAAAAAATCCCAAATAACAAAACCCTCTAATGAAACCAAAAACTGTGAGTGTATAGATGAGCTAAAAAAAGAGGAATGAATCTCATGTACGACAAGCTGTTAGCAGAAGGTTATTTTGGGTTAGCCAAGTGTTTGTGTATGTGCCGGCAGGTGGTGTTAATGGTTGAGGGTTGAAGTTTCGGGCAAGGTAAAGGTGAGGGGAAGGAAAGCAGGTGGTCAGAATACACAAAAAAATGTAAAATGCAACGAGTTGTGCATTAACCTTGGGATCAAAGATATAACACACATGAACAAGCACAAGCTGATTCAAGCAAAACGTTGACTCATAATTTAGGCGCTACATAAGTACAAACATCCGCACAGCTCATTTAAACTGTCTCAGTGATACAAAACATATTATTTGAAATGATTTTTCATGCATGTCTGGTTAATTACATAAAAATAAAGTCAGGTTCACACTGCAGGTTATTCTCACCAAGAACAAACCACAACAAATATTTCAAAAGAGAGTTTAGGTATAAAGCAGCACACATGTACTGTGAGTTTTAGGATGTCACTTTAACTTCCTCAACAGACCAATAAAACCATAAATTGTAAATAAGATGGACGATGCATCTCAATAAACTTGTATTGTAGAAAAATAAAGCCAAAATCTCCAAAAAACAAACAAACAACAAAAATTGCCGCCAGAGTCAGCTCAGTAGTGATCCCACGTGAAGTGGAGCCACTGTATCAAGGTCCCATCCATATTCCCAATCGCAGACACACATATGACTGTCACAGCCCATTTACACTTGAACGTACAGTGTGACAGTCTGTTAACATTTTTTTGTCAAATGTAATTTGATTTGTAGGTTTGGCTCACATATCATTGGTTTACATGGAGAGGGTGGGGCTTACGACCTTTACTGCAGCCAGCCGTCAGTGGGCGATCAAAATGTTTTGGCTTCGCTTTGCAGGATGTGTATTGCCCATTGACTTTTATTTATACAATTGCTAATGCGTCGCAAGTTCGTGTGGCGATATTTCACAGGTCGCTGTGTAGCAAAGTTCAAGTCTGGTGAACTCTGACCTGCAAACCGATATGTCACCGCCTAACCTTTCTCTCTTCTGAAAAGCACAAATGGACGAAGCCAATGATCATTTTGATGAGCTGCTCCCCGCAGCAACATTAGACAAATACTTGCATGCTCAAAGTTTATTTTGACTGTGGCTGTGCTGAAATTAAGTAAATGACAGCCAATCAGATTGGAGCTTGCTGTTTTGAGAATGTTAGTCGTAAAAACTGTAAAAAGTGACCATGGCTGCAGGAGGCGCAATGATATTATGCAGCGCTCGGAAAAAGTCCCCTTGGTTACTTTCAATAGCAGAGGACTATTTCCGGGCACTGCGTAATATCAATGCGCCTGCTGCAGCCATGTTACAGCAGCAAAGTCCTTGATTATTACGCCAGAATGAGAGTATAGTTCCTAGCCATCTGCCTAGAAAATAGAAAAACTTTTAATTTTCTGTCGTTCTTAGTAGACGATGTAACTACAGAAGAGTCAAGTTTTAAATAGGAAAAATATCAAAACTCTTTGGTTATTTTTTAGCGTGATGCTAATGGTCTAATCAGATTCAATGGATTGTGCTAAGCTATGCTAAAAGTGGTACCCCCAGACCCGAAGATCGGCTGAATGGATTCCAAAATGGTAAAAATCTAATATTTAACTCTAGGGGAGCTGGAAAATGAGCATATTTAAAAAAAGTGGAGTGTCCCTTTAAATGAATTTTTGATTAACTGTTGAGAAAAAATATCTTATGTGTAACATTATATTAGATCCTTGCATTATACATTACATCTTAAAGCTGTCTGTCTCAATGTTAATCAAACAATAAAAGAAAGAAAAGTTTAACATATTGATCTTGTTTTTGACTATGTGTGCCAAATCTATTAGTTTTCCCAGAAATTTTAAGGTATGGATTTGGTCATTTTTGTCGTAATTTTCTCAAAACAGCTTAGCTGTTTAGTTTAACTCTGTAATTTTTTTGCCAGATTCCAACAAATCATGCATTGTTTTGAGTTTTTTTTTTTTTTAAATAGAGAATGTCAAAATATAAATGACTCATTTTTGAAAATTTGCTCATTGCCAGCACAGATGACAAATAATGCAACAGCAAACAGAAATTGTGTCTTCTGAAAGGAAAAATCACCTACAAAACAATGGCTGATGGTTCTTTCGAAAATGTAAACAGGCTGGTGTAAACTTACACTTGCATTTTTAGGACATTTTCATTGATGTTCGTTTGTAATTCTGATGCTATGTTTAATGTTGTAATATGCCTTACAGTCAACAAATGAATTGTTTAATTACTTATAATAAAATGTTTATTCATATGCTCATAGTGGGTAAAAATCATTGCCTCAAAGAGGTTTATTGACTACAGTACAGTATATATAAAATACACTGAGGGGGAGAAAAATATGCACTTCTTTGGTGTCCTAGAAGTACTATTTTTGGATATATGCTTGATTCTGATTGGTCAGTTGAGACATTTGCAGGTTCGTTCTTTTCAAATAATAACCGCTCCAAAGTAATAACGCATAGCCGGTACTACTTGTACGATTAAAATCGCTCCGCGCCAATAAAGATTACTGTTTGGCGCCATCTTGTGACAAACACTGAACAACCACAATTAAGAATGGAAAATTTTGACATTCATTTTAACATGAAAAAACATTTAAACAGTGGATAGAAGAACGAACAACGACAAGACACAGAGAGCTTACTGAGACTGAACTTGACAAAATAGAGCATGACAGCTACGAAGCCAACACACAAAAAAATACAGAATGGGCATTAAAACTTCTCAAAGACTGGCTAAAACAGAAAAAAATGGAGACAGACAAGTATGAAGCAGAGGATCTTAATAAGGTATTACGATCATTTTATGCATCTGTGCAAAGTTTTGCGGAAGGATAAAAATGTTAATTTAAAACAAATATGCCAATAAAATGTTTCATGTGCAGTTTTTTTCTTATGTGGCTTCGCGTCGGGTCCTGATCACACTGTCGGGGCTTATTCCCCGATAACTACCGGCTGCCTCTACATTATCCCTTACTTAAACATCCAAAGAACCTTTCTGGCAACCAAACACATGTTAAACCAAGACAGGTAGTTTTCAGTGCTTTGAGACTGCAGGTGTCCAGACTCAATATATATATAGTGTAGGCTATACAGTACCATAAAGCAACATATGTTCCACTCCGTCACCCTAATAAAGTTTGTGAGTGACTCAGCACAAATGCACAGAGTCGGGTACACAGACATGAGTCAGCACACAGCGGCTGATGAGATGAGCTCTTAACATCTGCAATGTAACAATACCGACCACCATTCATTACGCTGACACGCACAGAGACACACTGTGCCCTATATATCAACACACACACACACACAAACACACAAAACCGAGCTGAACCAACATTCATCTCCAGCAGACGAGCTCTGTATGTTTTTCTAAGCTTACATGAATCCAGGCTATTAGATTGTATACATTTGGATTTTTAGAGAGATCCTGTAAACTTCTGATCTCATTTTAAAACAAGTGATGTTTGTGACTCATTATTTGAAACACATTTGGCACGATTAAACTGTGTTAAACACACATTAGACGTACAGCGTTGTGGGTATTTATTTAGGTCATTGTGTCTACACTAGTTTGGCAGAGTTCAACTAAGCATACATTTTTATCATAGCACAGTAAGCTTGTCTCCAAAATGTTACATGATTTGGCATGTGCACATACCATAATAAACCGCAGACACCTGTTGCTAAGAGACAGGCAGATGTGTGCAGTTATGTAGCGTTCAGAGTATGAAAAGATCGAGAGCGGGGTCTTCATGCCATGCAAGTGGCCGCTTACAAATGAACGCTTTAAGGACTGTGACACGGACGTCTCCAGCACTATACTAGCTAGTTGGCACTTTAAACACCAATTCCATTAAGAGTCTTTGAAAGGTAATAGGGCTCTGTCGAGAGGAAACCGGCCACATGCTAATACTGCCTCAAAACGGGTGGAAAAAAACAATTAAAGTTAATTGATTTCTTTAACTTCTAAAGAATTACGAGTTTACTGTCGGCCAATGGGAAATCTTTAATGGGGTGGATAAACATACAGGGAAGGTTAGCGTATCTAATCAAACACGGACATAAAAGGCGGCTCTTTAATGGCTCGTAATATGCCTTACAGTCAACAGATTTTTGTTTAATTACTTTTCATAAAATGTTTATTTATATGTTCATACTGTGTAAAGATGATTATGGGGTCCAGAGAGGTTCATTGACTTAAAGTAGAATAAAGTACACAAAGAGGGGACGAAAAATGTCACAGAAATCTACACTTCTTTGGTGCCTTGGTCTAATCTACTTATCTGTGTATATACACTCACCTAAAGGATTATTAGGAACGCCTGTTCAATTTCTCATTAATGCAATTATCTAATCAACCAATCACATGGCAGTTGCTTCAATGCATTTAGGGGTGTGGTCCTGGTCAAGAACTCCAAATTGAATGTCAGAATGGGAAAGAAAGATGATTTAAGTAATTTTGAGCGTGGCATGGTTGTTGGTGCCAGACGGGCCGGTCTGAGTATTTCACAATCTGTGATTTTCCCGCACAACCATTTCTAGGGTTTACAAAGAATAGTGGTGAAAGAAAAAAAAAAACATTCAGTATGCGGCAGTCCTGTAGGCGAAAATGCCTTGTTGATGCTAGAGGTCAGAGGAGAATGCGCCGACTGATTCAAGCTGATAGAAGAGGAACTTTGACTGAAATACCACTCGTTACAACCGAGGTATGCAGCAAAGCATTTGTGAAGCCACAACACGCACAACCTTGATGCGGATGGGCTACAACAGCAGAAGACCCCACCGGGTACCACTCATCTCCACTACAAATAGGAAAAAGAGTCTGGAATTTGCATGAGCTCACCAAAATTGGACAGTTGAAGACTGGAAAAATGTTGCCTGGTCTGATGAGTCTCGATTTTTGTTGAGACATTCAGATGGTTGAGTCAGAATTTGGCGTAAACAGAATGAGAACATGGATCCATCATGCCTTGTTACCACTGTGCAGGCTAGTGGTGGTGGTGGTGTAATGATGTGGGGGATGTTAGTGCCAATAAGGCATTGTTTAAATGCCACCACGGCCTACCTGAGCATTGTGTCTGACCATGTCCATCCCTTTATGACCACCATGTACCTATCCTCTGATGCCTACTTCCAGCAGGATAATTTACCATGTCACAAAGCTCGAATTATTTCAAATTGGTTTCTTGAACATGACAATGAGTTCACTGTACTAAAATGGCCCCCACAGTCATCAGATCTCAACCCAATAGAGCATCTTTGGGATGAACGGGATGAACGAGAGCTTCGTGCCCTGGATGTGCATCCCACAAATGTCCATCAACTGCAAGATGCTATCTTATCAATATGGGCCAACATTTCTAAATAATGCTTTCAGCACCTTGTTGAATCAATGCCACATAGAATTAAGGCAGTTCTGAAGGCGAAAGAGGGTCCAACACAGTATTAGTATGGTGTTCCTAATAATCCTTTAGGTGAGTGTATATTTGTACATAAATGGTACATACAAGGACTTTTTTGAAGGTAGTGCCCCAGTGACAGCTTGGGACCATTTTTGAACATTTTCTCAGACAGTGTGGGACTACAGTACTGGGATGTGGTCTTATACCAGTTCCCTTAATAGGCACCTCCATACCAAAATGCTGCTTAGACAGACCGACTGTAGACTAGTTGCCTTGCTCAGCTAATGTGCCAAGACCCAATGTCAACAAAGCTGTTCCTCCATAAATGCTATTCTGAAGACAAACCAGAGTGAGTTTCACATCTCTTGAAATGTTGGTGAATGCTGGTGACTACAGCCTGTTCGAACAAGGATCCAGAAAGGATATGCTCCTGTTATTTGTCTTTGATCGGGCCACCAATGACTTGTGACAGAGTTGACTATTTCAGCATGTCCTATGTTTCCCAGCATGCTCTAGTCTCGTATACTTCTACTTATAAATCTTTTAGACAGGTATGATAATGAAAATTCTGAAAATAACAGCCAGATTAGACATTCACAAACATGATTAATAGCTGTGGGACACTCCCCCAATGCTCGTGGAATATTAAGCACATTGTAGGAGCGACAAGCACATCTCCGAAATGCTGTAAGGAGATGGCACGCATCAATAGCTCCTAATGTTAAACAACAATATCCATAAGACCGGCAACCGTGTTTGAATGCTTGCTCCCTTGAGTGCTAACAAATTGATTCCATCAGTTATGATGTTTTGATTAAGCTAAACTAATATACAACTTTTAATATTACTGATGATAGTATCATTATCAACTGGATAAACAAAAACAACTACAGATGGGAATCTCATATTACACTCAAGGAAATGGTCGAAGAGAGTCAAACTGGGTTAAATGTTTATTTTTGACCCAACAATGGGTTAAAACAATCCAGAATTTTGCATTGAAACAATTTGCATGTTAAATTACAACCCAATCGGTTGTGTTTATCCCTTTTTGACCCAGTGCTGGGTTAAAACAATCCAACATTTAGCTACAAAGTGTAGGTTCAAAGAAAGAAAAAGAAAGCTTTCGAATATACAAGATCAAGAAGGAAACATATTAAAACTCATTATTGATGTCTAATAGCTATACCCCACAACTACAGTTAAGCTACTTGGGCTACTAAGTGAGATCATCATTACCTTTATTATTGATAAACCTGTGATCACTCTCCTCAATTTCACTTTCTACAACATCATCTAAGGAGAAAGACAAATTTAAATAAAAAACTAGTGGCAATGTTTATTTATAATCACACATTTGGCAAGTTTGAAAGCTTATGTATATAATCAACTGAAATGTAAAGGTACTTTATCATTTATATGTACTTTTATACCAAAAGTTTTGTTATTGTATGCTGGATGCACACCAAACACGGTTGAGGCAGCAAAAACGTGCTATTCGCACATAGTTGGATGCGTGAACATTTTGAGTTTTAGTCATTCGAGATATTTATGCGGAGATTCGCATCATGGGAGGGGCTTCTGTAATCACGTCACTACTAGAGCAAGCTCCTGATTGGTTAACGCTGTGCGTTTTTTCAAATAGCGCATTTCCCACGGCAACGCTCAATTCGCGTCTAGTTCCCATGAATAAGGCAGATTTGTGTCTACCGCGCCGCGATAAACGCCTCATTCGGCGGTGAGGCCTCCAGATGCGAGTAAACGCGTCTTTACATTGACTTAACATTGAAATCACTTGCGCTTAATGCCTCTACCGCGGCTGGTGTAAACGCAGCATAACACTTTACAATAAGATTGTATTTGTTAATATTAGTTCATACATGAAAGGATTACACGGATAATTTACTCACCCCCATGTCATCCAAGATACCAACCAAGGCATAAGGGTCTTATTATCTAGTGAAACAATTGCCAACCACAACTTCTCGTCTTGCATTAGCCGTGTGATGTGCTAGCGTGACCTTACGTATTACGTAATCATGTCATAAGGTCACGTGTTGCATATGTGACACAGACACGAAACCATTTTAAACAATAAACTGACACAAAGACATCAATTAGTATAATTTCACATACAACAACGTCAGAACACTTCTTTTCCTCCGCACAAAATCAAATATTATTTAAAAAGTACTTTTTTTAAAAAACAACAAGTATTTAGTACATACAAAACAAACATCACAACCATACAACACTAGTTCCCTTTCAGTCGGTCACTACGACGTCACGTCGTGACCGACGAATTGGGAACCGCTTCGCGGGTGACCTATCTACTTCGAGAACTATCAGAAACGCCAATGAACTTGGCATGCAGGTATTTGCATAATGCCGGCGCCGCCCCGCCAGGTGCGTATATAAGGCACAGGTGCATAATACCAAATCAGCTTTATTGCTTCGAAGCCGGCAGACATCTGCTCACGAGAAGCTATTCTAAAACTGATCTTCGTAGATCCTGTTCTGGGAAGAAAAGTCTCAGCTTGCTGAAGTTGGTTGGGCAAAGACACCTCAGCGGAGGCTCGCAGTGTTTTTTTCCACCCTTTCTCTCTCTCTCTGTCTCTTAATTTAGGACTTGAGTTCGAGTGAGTGCGTTTGCCTCTCCCTGTGTGTTTCACCAGCTCGCACAAAAGAGTGATTTCCCTGAAAGAGCAGCACGTTTGAGCTTTGTGTCTTTTTAAAGACAGCCACTCATTCGTGTCACGGTCGGGGTCGTCTTTTTAAAGATGGATTTCCGTCCGTGCTCCGTTTCTGGATGCGGTGTGTTTATCGCCCCCCAGGATGGCCACAAGCGTTGTCTTTCGTGTCTGGGGCTCCAGCATGCAGAGGCAGCGTTGCGTGATAGCTCATGCCCCATCTGTGAGGGTATGACTATGGCGGATTTGCGGAGACGGGTGTCGTTCCTCCGGCAACGGCCCCCGCCTTCCCAGTCTGGTGCTGCTAAGGGCGCAGCTACCAGACTTGCGAAGGATGACCTCCGTATAACGGTGCTGGGTCGGTCTGCTGGTTCGTCCAGTAGCTCCCAGCGCCCTGATCCGTTGCCAGCGGAGGTCCCGATGGAGACGAGTGGCCCGTGTTCTACGGTGTCCTCGCGCTCTGTCGAGCCTCCACCTGACGCGATATCCACCGTAACGTCGGAGGGGGGGTTGTCAGCCTCAGACGTCGATCCGGATCCGCTCCCGCCTTCGGGCCAGGTTGCGGCTTCTGCGTTCGACCCTGAGATGGCAGCCATGCTCGCTCGGGCGGCGGAGGCGGTCGGCTTGGAGTGGACTAAACCTCCCCCACCTGAACCGTCCCGCCTCGATGATTGGTTCTTCGGGGGTGCCAGGGCTTCTCAGTCCTCGCCCCCGGTGCCTTTCTTCCCCGAGGTGCATGAAGAGCTGACGCGGTCGTGGAAAACCCCGTTTTCCGCCCGGAACCGGCCGTATCAGCCTTCACCTCTCACCTCTCTCGAGGGTGGAGATGCCAAGGGGTACACTGGTATCCCGTCAGTGGAGCGCCCGGTCGCGATGCAGTTGTGTCCGGCCGGTGTCGCTTCCTCCTGGCGGGACCAGCCTACTCTCCCCTCACGGGCCTGTAAGCAGTCTTCGGCGCTGTCCGGTGCTGCTTACAAGGCTTGTGGGGAGGCAGCCTCTGCCCTGCATGCCATGGCATTGCTGCAGGTTCATCAGGCTAAGGCTCTGAGGGATCTGCACGCGGGAGGTCACGACTCGGCGGAGTTCTCTGAACTACGTGCGGCTACAGATCTGGCGCTTCGTGCGACCAAGGTCACCGCACGCGCCGTCGGGCGTGCGATGTCTACCCTGGTAGTCCAGGAACGCCATCTCTGGCTGTGTCTGGCGGACATGACGGACGCTGATAAAACCCGGCTCCTGAATGCTCCGGTTTCCGTGACGGGCCTGTTCGGCGAGACGGGCGTGTAGTGTGCCCAGCAATTCTCCGCGGCCAAGAAGCAGACTGAGGCCATCGCTCAGATCATGCCACGTCGGAAGCGTCCTGCGCCTGCCCCATCCACGTCGGCGCCTCAGCCTGCTCCTCGCCGAGGGCGTCTTCTAAGAAGCGAGGAACCGGTCGTCAGCAGCCCGCTCCGCCCGCTCAGCCCGCTGCAAAGGGTGGTAAAAGAAGATCAAAGCGGCCCTGAGACGGGCGACCTAGAGATGGAGGGGATCGCTCTTCGGGAGATGGTGAAGGCACCACTCCCCCCACCGGAGGAGGGCCGGTTGGGGAATCTTTTGTTTCATTTTTCTGTTCCGCCGACTTTTCAGTCGGCACCCACAAATCCACAAAAAGAGCGAATTCCACTTCCATCTCTAGGTCTTCAGATGAGCTCCGGAGATACGAGAGGGCTCATAACCCCCCCTCGTTCTCCGACTCATCAGAGGAGAACGAGAGCGACGCACGGGCTCATAACCCCACCGCGCTCTCAGCCGGTAGGAGACAGCTACGGGCTCATAACCCATCGTCTCCCTCCTCCTTCGCCAGAGGGTGCATCGAGTGGTGTGAGGTGTCTTCAGCAGAGCCTCCCTTACTCAACCACCCAGCAACGGACTCAGGTGAGTGTTATCACACACAACACTGCTGTCGGTGCGGCCGTTACGCACACACCGGCGATCACCTCCGTTGCGCCCGCCGCGGGTACACCGATCGTGCCTTTAGTCCCTCTCGCACGGTATCTGGGGGCGTGGGAACAGCTTCCCAGCCCGTCGCGTTGGCTTTTACGCACGATTCGTCTCGGCTATGCGATCCAATTTGCCCGGCGTCCCCCCAAATTCTCCGGCGTTCGTTTCACTACGGTGAGAGCTGCCGATGCGCACGTCCTCCGTGCGGAGATCGCTGTCTTATTGGCGAAAGACGCGATTCAGCCGGTCCCTCCAGCCGAGATGAGGTCGGGGTTTTACAGCCCTTACTTTATTGTACCCAAGAAAAGCGGCGGCTTGCGACCGATCCTGGACCTGCGTTCGCTGAACCGTGCACTTCACAGAATGCCGTTCAAAATGCTGACGCCCAAACGCATATTTCCATGCATTCGTCCAAACGATTGGTTCGCATCTATCGACCTGAAGGACGCGTACTTTCACGTATCGATTCTCCCCCGACACAGGCCGTTTCTCCGCTTTGCGTTGGAGGGGCGAGCATACCAGTACAAAGTCCTCCCATTCGGGCTCTCTCTGTCGCCCCGTGTATTCACCAAAGTAGTGGAGGGGGCTTTAAAACCCCTGAGAGAGAGAGGTGTGCGCATTCTCGCGTATCTGGACGATTGGCTAATAATAGCTCAAACACGTCAGACGCTGTGCGATAACAGAGATTTAACTTTAAAAAACCTCGCTCGTTTGGGTCTTCGGGTCAACTGGGAAAAGAGCAAGCTTTGCCCCGTGCAGAGAATCTCTTTTCTCGGTATGGAACTGGACTCGATCGATTTGACAGCTCGTCTAACAGAAGCGCGTGTACAGTCGATTCTGACTTGCCTGAATACATTCAAGAGCAAGAGCGCGGTCCCGCTGAAACAATTTCAGAAGCTTTTGGGGCATATGGCAGCAGCCGCAGCTGTAACTCCGCTCGGACTGCTTCATATGCGACCGCTTCAGCGTTGGCTTCACGATCGAGTCCCGAGGAGAGCGTGGTTGCGCGGCATTCACCGTGTTATCATTACACCTGCGTGTCGTCGCACTTTCACTCCGTGGTCAGACCGTGCGTTTCTCCGAGCCGGTGTGCCTCTGAGACAGGTCTCCAGGCACGCGATAGTATGCACAGATGCGTCAGACACGGGGTGGGGGGCCACGTACGATGGGCTTGCGGCTTCGGGGGTCTGGACGACACCCCAGCTGCATTGGCACATAAACTGCCGGGAAATGTGGGCTGTATATCTTGCGCTCGTCCGTTTCAGCAACGAGTTACGGGGCAAAGATGTATTAGTTCGTACAGACAACACTGCGACCGTGGCGTACATCAATCGTCAAGGCGGTTTACGCTCGCGTCACCTGTCGCATCTCGCCCGTCACCTCCTCACTTGGAGTCAGAAGAATTTGAGGTCTCTTCGTGCCATTTACATCCCGGGCACGCTCAATGTAGAGGCGGATGCGCTCTCTCGGGCTGCGCGTCCCGGCGAATGGCGACTCCACCCCATTGCGGTTCAGCAAATTTGGAGACGTTTCGGCAAAGCGCAGATAGATCTGTTTGCTTCCCCAGAGACGACCCATTGTCGCCTGTTCTATTCACTAGCCGACGACTCGCTCGGCGTGGATGCATTGGCACACAGCTGGCCGCGAAACATGCGCAAATACGCGTTCCCTCCGGTGAGCCTCATTGCGCAAACCTTATGCAAAATCCGGGAGGACGAGGAGAGCGTGCTGTTGGTGGCACCGTATTGGACAACCAGGAGCTGGTTTCCAGAACTCTCTCTCCTCGCGACAGCCCCTCCGTGGAAGATTCCCCTGAGGAAGGACCTTCTTTCTCAACAAGAGGGCACATTATGGCACCCGCGCCCCGACCTGTGGAACCTCCATGTGTGGTCTCTGGACGGGGCACGGAGGATATGAGTGATTTACTGCAAGAGGTATCTAACACTATTGCTGCTGCGCGAGCGCCGTCTACGAGACAGGCTTACGCGCTTAAATGGAACCTGTTTGTCGACTGGTGTTCTTCCCGAAGTGAAAACCCCCGAGAATGCCCGATTAGTGTTGTGCTTTTATATCTCCAGCGTCGCTTGGAGAATAGGCTGTCACCATCCACTATTAAAGTCGATATCGCTGCGATATCAGCTCACCATTCACCCGTCAACGGTAGAACAGTGGGTCAGCACGACCTAGTCATTAGATTTCTCAGAGGCGCTCGAAGACTGAATCCTTCGCGTCCCCCCTCTATTCCTCCTTGGGACCTGTCCTTGGTGCTGAAATCACTCCAGGAAGCCCCATTCGAGCCTCTGCATAGTGTGAGTGTTAAGTTTCTTACAATGAAAACTTTAACTCTCCTTGCTTTGGCTTCTGTTAAGAGGATAGGGGATATTCATGCATTTTCGGTCGATGAATCGTGCCTTCAGTTCGGGCCGGCTGCATCCAGCGTAACACTGAGACCCCGGCCCGGCTTTGTGCCCAAAGTTCCCACCACTCCTTTTAGAGATCAAGTGGTGAATCTCCAAGCACTGCCTTTGGAGGAGGCAGAACCAGCCATGGCTTTGTTATGCCCTGTTCGTGCACTACGTGTGTATATAGACAGGACGCAAAGTTTTAGGACCTCAGATCAGCTCTTTGTTTGTTACGGTGGTCAGCAGAAAGGAAAAGCTGTCACCAAGCAGAGGATGTCCCATTGGATTGTGGATACTATAGCCCTTGCATATCAAAAGCAGAATGTGCCTTGTCCATTTAATTTACTGCCCACTCTACACGCAGTGTGGCATCATCTTGGGCACTGGCTCGCGGTTCCTCGCTAACAGATATTTGTAGAGCTGCAGGCTGGGCGACACCTAATACGTTCACAAGATTCTATAGTGTTCGTGTCGAACCGGTTTCCACTCGGGTTCTTTCTACTAACTAGTTAAGAATGCCGAGGGTCGGCTCGTGTGTCGGCTTGGAGCCTCTATTTTGGTGCTGCACATTTGCACCATTATGGAAGGCCATCGGGGCAAAAACGTCTAAAAAACTGTTTTTGCCTCTCCTCCACCGCCCTGATAGCTGGTGTTGCGGAGCATCCGCTGTCAACCTATCACTGATGTATTCTCTGTAAACCTGTGTAGGCTAGGCGTCCACATTTGTCCCCTACGTGGGGTTCATTTGTGTGTATAGTCCGTGGGGTTCTAATCCTCCACGTTTTTCCTTTGCAGAGCCTACTCTGCATCTCTCAACATACCATGTATTGTTCAGAGACTTTACTTTGAGCAACCTGTCGGTTGTTTCATATATTTTTATGTCATCCATTTAACCTTCTTAGGGGATGGCTTCCGCAGTGTTCTAGCTCCGCTCAGTTTAGACGCTTCTCCCAGTTCGCTGCTTCACTATCGTGGGTTAAGGAACAGGTAGTGACCGGCCTTCTGCATTTCGCCTTAGGTTCCGCCCCTTATGTGGAGGGCGGAGGGCTTTTGCAGGCACTGGAAGGGTTCAGCTGCAGTGGCGTTTTGGTAGGGATTCCCAATTCGTCGGTCACGACGTGACGTCGTAGTGACCGACTGAAAGGGAACGTCTCGGTTACGTATGTAACCCTCGTTCCCTGAAGGAAGGGAACGGAGACGTCACGTCCCGTCGCCACAGTTTGCTGTTCCATTGCTGTTCAGGCCGGGCACTGTTGCTCGGCTTCTCAGCAATAATATAGCTGATTTGGTATTATGCACCTGTGCCTTATATACGCACCTGGCGGGGCGGCGCCGGCATTATGCAAATACCTGCATGCCAAGTTCATTGGCGTTTCTGATAGTTCTCGAAGTAGATAGGTCACCCGCGAAGTGGTTCCCAATTCGTCGGTCACGACGTGACGTCTCCGTTCCCTTCCTTCAGGGAACGAGGGTTACATACGTAACCGAGACGTTTCGGTAGTTTTACGTCATTTTTGCAAAAATAAACTACTTTCAAAACACAACTCCTCGTCTTGCATTAGCCGTGTGATGTGCTAGCGTGACCTTATGTATTACGTAATCGTGTCGATAGGTCACGCTAGCACATCACACGGCTAATGCAAGACAAGGAGTTATGTTTTGAAAGTAATTATTTTTTCAAAAATTACGATCGTTTCACTAGATAAGACCCTTGGTTGGGATTGTTTAGAGCTTTTTGAAGTTGCATTAAAAATGTAAACTTTTTAGGTCCACTAAAGTCCACTATATGGATAAAATTACTCAAAAAACTTAAAGGCTCTCTAAGCGAATAATGTGCGACATCACTTCCTGTTGATGTTTGAACTGTTTTCAAACAAACGGAGCGTAGCTAATGCCTCCCCCTCCCTCTCCCGTCCGTGCTTTCATGAACGCGCCCAACCCCCACCCCCAAATCCTTCTTGTCGTTTATTGGCTGGAACACTTTGTTATGTTTTGTCGTGCTAGGTTTGGCCACTATGTTGATATTGCCGTTTGTCGAGCCTGAGCTGTCTACAGAGATCGCGTTTTTTTACAGTTTGATCAGCGGACAGGCGGCAAGCAGATAGTGAGGAGATGTTTGCTGTATGTAACAAAAAATGTTTTATGGTCTAAAACGCGTCAATTCGCTTAGAGCACCTTTAATTCTTCTTGAAGAAAGACATAAACTTCTTGGATGACATGGGGGTCAGAAAATTATCTGATTATTATATATTTTTGTGGAGTAATCCTTTAATGAACTACTTTAACAAAGAACAATACTTCTCTCTTCATCTCAGTTTATGTTAATTTCAACATTTACCTAGACATTTTAAAATCAAACTATTAGTTAACACATTAATCTAAAATGAACAATTGTATTGGCATTAACTAACATCAACAAAGAATAATAATATGTGACCCTGGACCACAAAACCAGCCATAAGGATTAATTGCATCCACTCACAAAAATAAAGTTTAAATATATATTTACAGTAAAAAAAATACAAAGTATCTTTATGGAACATAATCTTAATGATTTTTGGCATAAAAGAAAAATCGATAATTTTAACCCATACAATGTATTTTTGGCAGATGCTACAAATATACCAATAGGATTTGTTTTGTGGTCCAGTGGTTTTAAGAGTAAAAGCTACTCAACTTGATCTACAGGGAATCTTGTCTTCTTTACTGTCTACAGCAGCACAGTCCAGTACAACCAAATACATTAAAAGAGCCGTAAACTAATCAATTTACCTTCCTCCTCACTCTCGTTGATAGACTCTGGCCAAGAGAAACAACACACACATCAGAAAAGCTTTAGAGGAACACATCGCATGTAAAATACGCAGTACATATGTTTTCCCTGTTGAAAAGACAAGCATCACTGGTAAAATGCTGTGTTTTGGACAACGGTGTGTGCCGATGTCCTTGCCAGTCTTTTTAACTAGCTTGACCAATGAGTTTTAAAACCATGTCGGTCTAAGCTGATCTTTACAGCAGGGTTACCCGTGTATTTTGCTCTATGCATAATAAACTATCACTGTCAATGTCATCAGCTATAAAGAGGAATGGACAGATTAACAACACAGGTAGAGATGATTTTGGACTTTACCAAGCTTTACCAAACATCAAATCAAGTAAAAAAAAAACACTCCAACCTTTGGTCATTTACAGATCATTAAAACTGTCGTACTCAGATATAAGGCTGCACGATATTGAAAAAATATATGTGACATGATGATGTTTGAAAAGAACTGAAAATTATATAACCAACATGAAGCTTTTTGAAGTATCTGGGTCAATGGCGTGACGTTAATTATTTTGTGTCCGTATGGTTCAATTAAATGTAAAAGGGCTAACATTTTAAAAAAAGATTACTTACATAAAATCTCTTTTTTGAGGACCAAGTCAAGAATTTTTGGTTTTATTTCATTTTGAAAGAATATTTGGGGGATAACTGCAAAAATGTCAATGTTGTGTAACCGGTCTGAGTCAATTGGTGTAACTAGTATTTTTTTATTTAAATGAAAATATAAATATATTCATAAAAAATATGAAATCAAATATAATTATCTAGATTAGTGTAATATGATTTTTTTTTACATACATTTTTACATAATTTGTCAAAGATTATTTAGAAAACAGAGCATTTTTCAGGACAAATATTACAAATTTACATTTAAAAATAACTAATAAAATGAAATTTTAAAATTATGTTTTTTATGATTATGCTTACATGCCATCAAGGTGAATAAAATATTTAATATTTCTCATTCTTTGGCGCAATTGGCGGTTACACATGACATTTTCAGGTCCATTCAGTCTTAACTTTCATAAAAATGGTGCAAATGTAATTTTTCATTGCATACAATTAACATAAATACATTGTGCATTGAAATAAAGATGATGCATGAATTTCTCATCTTGCCAAACCGTTTTTGTCACTGACCCATCTCAATGATCCAGTTATTGCAATATGCATATTTGTGATATATCTTGCAGCCCTACTGAGATGTGAATTATCCCTGCTCCTGTGTCTTACCTATAAATGCTATTCTGAAAATATCATGTCTAGTAGCATATCTCAACCCTGGCAATGGGATTGAATTCACCCCTCATTCATTCATCATCTATGACCTCAAAGCAAGGCTGATATAAGACTCATGCAGAAGTGAAGATGCATTTCATGTCTGCGTGAAGTCTTCAAGGTCTTGTTTTATTTGTGCCACCAAGCATGATTTTGTTGTGGAGTGTAAGTCTCCCGAGGTAAACTAATGTCAAAAAGCAATTGGGAAAAAGTCCCACGGCTCCAGTCGAACCTTTACTGTCTCAGTGTGCAAATAGCATTCTGAGCCAAATCGCGTCCTAGCGTCTCCTATATTAATGAATGTCGACGGGTTAGACTTTATGAATATATATTAGTGGGGAGCTAAAGTCAGACTCTTGGATGTTATTGTAGAGGGGCTATGAGAATAGAAAGTGCACGAAAATGACTTTGACATATGGTGGCGTTACGTCAGAGGTTGTGTCCAGCATATGGTTTGTCCTGGCACTTTTTAAGATGGCAGAAGTACCATCACGGTGCCGCAAGCTTATAATGAAACTTCTACCGGCATGGGCACCCTGGAACTTCTCGGGCAATAATGCACCTGCTGCCCGGCACAGGATTGTGACTTATCGAAAGGAAAGTTTTGGACTAAACTATACAACAATTTAGAAACTGATATACCCAATGAAAAAAATAAACAGAAATGAGACTTTTTTGATTCGGTAGCAATGAGTTTAAATGGAGAATGAAGATGTATGATTTTGTTTGCCTGATAAAACATAAATCTCATGTTTCACCTCTGCAAAATTATCTTTATGTCATAAACTGTCAGACGCATCATATACCAAAGTTTGCAATAAAAATTCCTAGATTTGAATATAAAATACTTCCCATAAAATGATGTGGTTTATGCTACCCATGTTCATTTTATAGCATAGTGCACTTTATGTAAGGGATAATGTAGAGGCAGTCAGTCGGTAGTTATTGGGAAATAAGCCCTGACAGTGTGATCAGGACCCGACGCGAAGCGGAGGGTCTTGTATCACATTGAAGGGGCTTATTTCCCAATAACTACCGGCTGCCTCTACATTATCCCGCTTATTACACGGCTACTTGCCACATAAAAAAAAAACTGGACATGAATATGAATTTGAAACATTTTATTGGCATATTTGTTTTAAATTAACATTTTTATCCTTCCGCGAAACTTTGCACAGATGCATAAAATGATCGTAATACCTTATTAAGATCCTCTGCTTCATACTTGTCTGTCTACTTCATATTTTTTTCTGTTTTAGCCAGTCTTTGAGAAGTTTTAATGCCCATTCTGTTTTTTTTTTGGTGTTGGCTTCGTAGCTGTCATGCTCTATTTTGTCAAGTTCAGTCTCAGTAAGCTCTCTGTGTCTTGTTGTTGTTCGTTCTTCTATCCACTGTTTAAATGTTTTGTTTTTTCCGTACATGTTAAAATTAATGTCAAACTTTTTCCATTCTTAATTGTGGTTGTCCAGTGTTTGTCACAAGATGGCGCCAAACAGTGATCTTTGCTGGCGCGGAGGGATTTTAAACTTACAAGTAGTCCGGATATGCATTGTTACTTTGGAGCGGTTATTATTTGAAAAGAACGAACCTCCAAATGTCTCAACTGACCAATCAGAATCAAGCATTCCAGAGAGTCGTGTAATAAGTAGTTATAGTGATAGTTTACAGATAAATGTTATTGGGGGATTATACTAACAATGCAATGTGTGTGTGTGTGTGTGTTTGTGTGTGTGTGCATACAGTATGTGCATGTGTGCGTGCGTAGTATTGGGGTACAGTATGTGAGGAGAGGTTGGCATGCAAGGTGGGAAAAGTGGAAATAGTTATAGAAAGAAAACACCTTTAAATAGGGCTGTGCATGGTACACACTCTCTCTCTCTCTCTCTCTCTCTCTCTCTCTCTCTCACACACACACACACACACACACACACACACAAGAAGGATGTACACACTGCCCGAATGGATGCACAGTTGTTTACCTTCCACTGCGTTTGAGTGGTGGTCTGAAGCATGAATGGAGACAAGAACAGAAAAACACATGAAGCATGAACCTGAGCCATAACCACGCTTACACAAACCACGCTTAAACAAAACAAATACCGACACATCAAATTTAAGTTCATCATTTTGTTTGATTTTTTAAGCCTGTTTCCTCATGAGGACGTCAAAATGTCACCACAAGGTCAAAAATATACTGGTATTCCTATCTTTGTGTGGACATTTGGTTCCCACAACATGATAATTACCAGGCACACACACACACACACACACACACACACACGACCAATACATTTTTGAGTTTAAATGCAACTTAACCCTTCTATCTTTGACACTTTTGTCACAAGAAGTTCAAGGTGTGTCCGAAATCCAGCATTCCCTGTGCATGTGCATCTCAACTACCCATGAGATCAACTATCCACCTTCATTGTCACTTTCAGCTCAATCACAAAATCACAAAGAAGCCGATCACTGGCTGTAAGGTTTAGTTGCAATTTTACATTTCAGATCTATCTGCCAGGGATTTGAACCCAGATCCCTGTGCATGATAAACATAGCACTAATACTTATGGGTATGCAGTAACACGGCAGCGCAATTTTTCAATAGGAGACGTGCGGATATAGCAAAATGGTGAAGGTTACAAAGGTGAAGTGGAGTCGAACGCCTTGACCATGCATCCAAAATCCTGCCCCTTCCCGGACACGGCTCTTCACGGCAGGCGCCGTTGAAGACAAACATATTCGCCCAAAACCCTGCCCAAAACGCTTTCACTACATGAGAAAAGCTATAGCCACGCTGTGATTTTGCCATTTATCGCCCATTACGCTGTCAAAAGGGCATACAAAGTAAAAGTTTGTTTTGAATAATATATGTGTGTTCACTGTGTGTAATTATTTAGTATATATAAATACACACACATGCATGTATTTAAGAAACTTTTACATGTGTAGCCTATATATGAAGAGTTTCGTTGCAAAACGAGATAACTCCGTTTTTTTATTTTTCAAAAATCTCGTTTTTTTGGTTGTGCAATCCAATTAATATCAATTCAACTGCAGTTGGTTTGTTTTGATTTAAACCTTCATGACTTAAAAAAATACAGCTAAGTAGCACCATAAAACAAAATAATAACAGGATAACATAATAATAAACATGTTTTGACAAAAAATAAAAAAACGGAGTTATCTCGTTTTGCAACGAAATTCTTTATATTTATTGAGATATTTATATATTTTATATTATACATAGATAAACAAATATATATATACATATATACACACACACACATATATATATATATATATATATATATATATATATATATATATATATATATATATATATATATACACATACATATACATATACATATATATATATATATACATATATACATATATATATATATATATATATAAATATATATATATATATATATATATAAATATATATATATATATATATATATACATACATACATACATACATACATATATATATATATATATATATATATATATATATATATATATATATATATATATATATATACATAACATTTTTCTTAAATTTATACATGTATGTGCATATTTATATATACAAAATAATTACACATAATAAAGACACAAATATATTATGCAAATCCAATCTTTTATTTTGTATGCGATTAATCGCGATTAATCTTTTGACAGCTTTACTTTTAAGTCTACTTAGTGCTTGTACTTTCAAGGATACTACTACTTTAAGTTGTAAAAATGTAAATTATGTTTTTTTTTTTTTGCTGCCACTGGTGCCTCTTCCAAAAAACTTCCATGTCATCCATGCACACAAATACACACACGTCCCGGGACATGCAGATGTTATAGTACGAAACCTTTGATCGTGGAAACACAGACTGAGTCGCGCTACATCCAACAGAAACAAAAGTTTTACATGCAATCCCTTTTTGTATACTGTAATAACATTTCCATTTTTTTCTGTATAATATACACACATTGTGCTGCTCATTTTTTGTATAGCATATTATGTATACAGTATTGTGTTTTCCAAACTGGTATCACACTTGGTAAAGAGCTTTGTGCAGTTGTAGACAGTGTTTTTGTGTACAGATTGTGTCAGGTGTGTGATTTGTATATGAAGAGCTCAGATGCAAAACTCTTAAAGTGTATCTGACATATTTTCTTGTAAATGAACATTTTTATCAGACTCTTGATTAGCTGATTTAAAGTGAAAGTATTTGATGAACGTACTGTATAATATGTGCTAAGAGCATTCGGTTAATATCATCATCTCATTTTTGATGGAAGTGGCGTTAAGGTGCTTTTGCATCTGAGCTCTTCATATGATTCATACTAGACAGCCTGACATCTATTCACATAACATTACTGCACGCACCCTGACTAATAAAGATCGGATAAATCTACCAAGCTAATGAATTGATATTTGGCTATTTCAAGATTAGGATCAGGGTAAGCAGATAATCCTGCCTGATTAACTTGCTTTCCTTTGAGTCACATGCTAAACTGAACTGAAATAATGCAGCCTTGTCGATGAACAATAAAACCTTCTTCATCTACTTTAAGACAGGTAAATGATGTAATGTGAAAATAAAATGATGCTTTATAAAGTATAGATGCACATGAGAGAGACATTGCTTAGCAAAAGCCATAAGGCTACTTATGGATCAACCCCATGCCATCCCTGCTGTATCATGAAGCAAAGTTAAACAAACTCCACCCCTTCTCCAATAACCCGAGTAATAGCAGATGATTGACAGCTGTCAAACCCAATGAGAAAGAAAAAGGTAGCGTACTCACCTTTGACCCTCTCTCCTCGGTTCAACTGTATCTCTCCCTCCCCTTGCGGCGTGTACGGTTTGACCACGATGAAGGTGCGCCCCGGCACGGCGCTGTAGAGTTTCCGTTTAGGGCCCCGGGCTCCTGAGAGTGTGCGCGAGGGCCCCGTGAGAGGAGGGCTGGGGTCTCGCTGGACCGTCCCCGGGCTGTAAACAAAAACATAGGTTACCGTGGTGATGCCCGGCAGCTGGTAGCCAAATCCGGTGGTCACCGACATGGTCCCGTGAGAAGGCTGCGTGCGCGTGCGGCTCTCCTTCTCGATATTCCCGAACCGGCCAGGGCCGTCAGGTGCGAGCGGCTCACTCCTCTCTTCCTACACCTCTCTCCTCTGCTCCTCTCTCCACCTCTCCTCTCCTCTCGTCCCTCTGAGCGCTCCCCACCCTCCCCCTGTCTCCCGTTAACGGCTGCCTGTCGCGGACAGCGCCGAGCGCACGGGCTGCACTCGCCGCGAGTGGGGCATGATCGCTGCCCGTGGCTCTCACGCACACACTCGCACACACACGGACGCTGTGACGCGGCTGCGCTCTTTCCCCGTCGCTGGGCTCGCGCACTCCCTCTCTCTCTCTGAACATTCTATCCGGACGCGGACAGTCGCCGACGACGGGCGCCAGGGGTCTGGATTGATTAGTATGTGGGGGGGTGGAGCACGACTCACCTCGCCCCCCTTAAACAGACCCACGCCCATTGACACAAACGCACACACATTCTCCCGGTGCCGTAATCAACAGCCCCTCCCACTCAGTCTCGCTCCCTGCCCTCCGAATCCCCCTCCCTTTCCAGTGTCTCTCGTCCTTTTTCTCTCTCTCTCCTTCTAAGACAGCTTCTGAATGTTAATGCAGCTGCAGGCAGAGTGGCTGTCTCATTCATCTCAAGCTTTTCCATTCACACACTTCATGCACAAGTCCTTCAAAACGGTAATATCCCACAGAGCTCGCACTTACGTTTGCTGTTTTCTGTCTAGTAGGGAACAAAATGAAAATGCATGCGCACGAGAGCAGAACACAGACACAGATATTTAATAACAGTTTTGTGTTTTTCCTACTAACTTACTAACAAACAAACAGATAAGCAAAAAAGCTTTTTACAGTAAAAGGCATAAAATGAAATCCATAAAAATGGAAAAATCTTTCAAATAACACACCATCTGTGAGCACAATTCATTCATACAGAAGCCTTTTTTTTATAGTTTTACAGTCCAATGAAAGAAAATGAGCAAGGGAATTCTTTAACTGTCTAAGTCCAAACACACATGCATATCCCTACACCATCTCTGTCTCTCTTTCTTCATCTATCCCTCGCTCTAAACATGGAGCTCAGTGATGGCTTTCCAATTATTGCAGCGGTAAAGAGCTGGACTGACTGCAGAATGTAAATGCGGAGTAATGAGAAAGAGAGACAGCTTTTAGGAAGGAGAGATCGTAAAGGAAAAAAGGCTGGAAAACTGGTGAACGGAAAGATGCCAGAAGAAAGAAAGTACTAGATCAAAAAAATAAATAAAATAAATGATGGACAGAGGTCGTGTGGAGAGAGATGGAGCCCTGTTGTCACGGTTTCCACTGACTCAGTATTGATCATTCAAAGCCACCACAAGCTCCTAATAAACGGCACAGAAAATCATGACCCGGCTCTGCAGTAATACCATATTTCACACATAGTCATCATATAACAGACATACATGGCTTCTGACAAGTGTCGTTTTATTTAGCACATTTGTAAGACTATAGATTTGAAGCGTTGCAACGTGCCCGAGGAACGTCACTTTAGCGTGTCACTGAAAAAAAATTATTCATTGAATTTAATCAAATTTTTAAGGTAAGTGGTGCAATCAATTTATTTAAGCTACATTTAAACAAAAGTTTTATATTTTATTTTACTTTACTAATCTTTTTTGTTTAAATGTAGCTTAAATAAATTGATTGCAACCACTTACCTTAAAAATATTTATTAAATTCAATGAATCATTTTTTTCAGTGTACGTATGACATTAACACCATGCTCCGCTCTGGCTGATCTGAGTACTGTGTTTAGGCATGAGCAACTTCCAGATGCTTTGTGATGTCACAGACTCATACAGTAGATTGCATTTTTAAACATAGTAGGCACATGGCAACAACCTTTTTTTGCTATTGTACAGTATTGTATTATAAGTGTCATGTACAGTATGTCACAAAAGTGAGTACACGCCTCATATTTCAGCAAATATTTTAGTATATCTTATTTAAGAAACAATACTATAGAAGTGAAATTTGGATTTATTTTAGAGTAGTCAACGTGCTGCTTGTATAGACCTTTTGCGTGTTTGCAAACAGAGATTACGTTTTTTGTGGGCGGAGCCCAACTGGTGGCAGAAAGTGACAGCTCTGCAATAGAGACAGAGCGCAGCGCGTTATAACCTGAAAACCACGCCCACCGGGGGGAAAGCAATCCAACAGTCTCTATTGACTTTGTATTGCGAGAGGCCGCCTCCTTGTCATTTCAAACTGAATAATGCCTAAAAGCTGTTGTGTGACAATATGTACAGCTAACAAGCCAAAGAACCCAGAAATAAGTTTTTATAAGCTGTCGAGCCGTAAAACCCAGCCTTTAAGGAGAATAAAGTGGATCGCCGACTACGTTTCCCCCTAGTGGACGCAGTTTTACTAATAGTAGTACTATGAAAAGTTGCCTGTTTCCATTTCTGTGTCTTTAAACGCTCGTTTTTTGAAGTCGACAGCTTATAAAAACGTATTTGGTTTTTTTGGCTTGTTAGATGTACACCTTGTCTGTCAAACACCAGCTTTTAGGTATTATTCTGTTTTTAAGTTTAATCTGTAAATAAGTTTTTATAAGCTGTCGACCCCAAAAAAACGAGCGTTTAAAGACACAAAAATGGATACAGGCAACTTTTCATAGTACTACTATTAGTAAAACTGCGTCCACTAGGGGGAAACGTAGTCGGCGATCCACTTTATTCTCCTTAAAGGCTGTGTTTTACGGCTCGACAGCTTATAAAAACTTATTTCTGTTTTTATTTGGCTTGTTAGCTGTACATATTGTCACACAGCAGCTTTTAGGCATTATTCAGTTTTTTGTTATAAGCCAGAAATGACAAAGAGGCGGCTTCTCGCAATACAAAGTCAATGGAGACGGTTGGATTGCTTTCCCCCTGGTGGGCGTGGTTTCAAAGAGACACATAGAGGGAACAGACTTCGACAGAACTCCAGATATCTTCTCTAATTATTTTCTATTCTAATTATTAAAAGATTTTCAGATGATTTCATCACTCCAGTCTGTCCGGTTTAGGGCTTATTATTGCAACCATAAACACCTACGTTTATCTTCAAATGGTGTCTTCGACGACGGTATACTATAAAAATGAAGGTCATCTATTTTGGCATTCCTATTCTGACACTCAACAGCACAACAAGACATTTTCTAGTGAGTTATATTGTTCGTTTCACTCGTGTCTCATTCATTTCCATTGTTTTTCTGCCAACACATTGGGCGCGTGACGTAACTGTGACGTCGACTCGCAAAAGGTCTATAGCAGTACACATTTGCTATCCTCTGAAAACAACTTAACATACGGCTATTATTGTCAAAATAGTTGGCAACAAAGTAGTTTTCCAAGACTGGTTCCAATCGGAAGAAGACACGCAAGGGTTGATCAAAAACAGATGAATAAGTGTTGCCTACATTTCTGCATAACCTGAAATACGTTGCTCCTGGTACAAATTGCAGCATTTTTTGTGTTCGATGTCCACTAGAGGCACTGTTTTTCTCAGTTTTCTTTTAAGGTTACAAAGCAGACAATATTGAAATTTTTTGGATTATTTTTTTTAGTTCATGCATGTGCGAAAACGTCTGAAACCTCTGAAAACTGCCAGGATTGATCGTGTTCGGCTGAAGTATGTCAATGAGGTATGATATACTGATGCAAACAAGTGTATGAATGTGAGATTAGTGCAGAGCCAGGCAATGATGTTCTTCTGTTTATATTGGGCTTGTTGTGGCTCTGACAGATCAATACAGAGTCAGAGAAAATAGCAAAAATGTGAACATTTAAAGACACACGACGTCCGAATAAATTACAAATTACATAGCTTAGCACAATCCATTGAATACGATTAGACCATTAGCAACGCGCTCAAAAATAACCAAAGAGTTTCAATATTTAAAACATTCCCATTTAAAACCTGACTCTTCTGTAGTTACATCGTGTACTAAGACCAACAGAAAATTAAAAGTTGCGATTTTCAAGGCAGATATGGCTAGGAACTATACTCTCTTTCTGGCGTAATAATCAAGGACTTTGTTGATGTAACATGGCTGCAGCAGGCGTAGTTATATTACGCACTGCCCAAAAATACTCCCCTGCTATTGAAAGTAACCAAAGGGAGTGAGTAACCATATTTGCCTAGAAAATCGCAACTTTTAATTTTTCGTCGGTCTTATTACACGATGTAACTACAGACGAGTCTTAGGGCTCTATCTTACACCCGGCGCAATGCAGCGCAATGCGCGACGCAAGTGTCTTTCGCTAGTTTCCACCCTAATTTTCATGTTTAGCGCCGCGTTGTGTAAATAGCAAATGCATTTGCGCCCCCTTTGCGCCCATGGGCGTTCTGGTCTGAAAAACGAGGTGTGTTCAGGCGCATTGTTGGCGCGTTGCTATTTTGAGGCAACTAAAATAGACTACGCCATTGACCAACAAAAACCTGGTCTAAAGTCTAAAGTCAATGGCGCAATATGTTTTATGTTATTTAAAGAGCGCATTAGTAATATGCGCCTATAAACGGGAGGACAACGCGGGTTTGCTTATCACAAAGTACATGAATGCGCAGCAGCACAAAAATGCTTTTAAATATGGAAGATTAAAGGATTGAATGTAAAAGATTATTATTGAGTCTCTTGGACATAAATGAGGACTAATTATGAGACGTTAAAAGGCACAAAGAGCTGCTTCATCTGTAGCCTGGTAAGTAAATAAATGCTTTGCTTTAAACAAATGCATCTGTTTTTTAATGTTTTTAAATGCTACCTCACGGATTTAGTGTATATGATGACTCTGTACCTGCGGATATGGTCAGATGAGAAAAATTTTAAGTAATGCTAAAAAAAACTCTTTGCTAAAAAAACGCTGTCCAAAGTGCTGAAACGTGAGGAGAGCCGTTTGTAAATTCTTTATCTCCTGTTTGTTACAAATAAAGTATTTTTAGAGTACAAACCTTAACTTACATACTTGTAAATTATTTTTTGATGATATTGGATAGCCATACATTTAAAGCAATAAAAAGCCTGCTTTTTTACTTCCATGACTAAAAGAAAACGGGTTTTAAAGGTTTTAATAAAAAAATTTACAATTTCAATACAAGTTAAAAACAACACAATTTTTTTAATAACATTAATGTTAAACTGGGAATCTTCTTCCTCCGCTTAGTTTTTCAGTTTACAAAGTCCGTCATCTAAGTAGGGATTAGACATAGCGCCAGCGCAACTTGCTTTAAAGGGGATGAGAGCTGAGACTCTCATTGGTTTATTGAACATTACGCCCAAAATACTCCCATTACAATAGGACCAACCCTTTTCGACCATGCGCTCGGCGCAAAAACAATTTTTCACGTCGTTAAATTAGCAAAAGTGGATTCGGACACGCCCATTTAGACGTTGCGCTGTGCGCTTTAGACAATGCGCTTAGATCGTTAAAATAGGGCCCATAAAGTTTTAAATAGAAAAAAATATCAAAATTCAATAGATTTTGCTTTGCTATCCTAAAAGTGCTACTGCCAGACCTGAAGATCAGCTGAATGGATTCCGAAAACAGTAAAAATCAAATGTTTAACTCTAGGGGAGCTGGAAAATTTAAAAAAAGTGGAATTTTCCTTTAAATATCTTTCTGTAGAGCCAACACACACACACAGTTGACATACATGACCAGGCTAAACCTCGCATACACCAGCACCATCACTGATCGACCAGACTAAACTCCCTACGGCATACAGTGTCTTGTTGAAGGATGTAACAAAGTGATATATTGGCTTTGTTGCTTCTCACAGGAGGATCCTCTGGGTTCCCTCCCTGGACACCAACTATACTTCTGTAACCCTGGCAACTGCCATCATGAAGAGATAAATTGAAAGCAACTGTCTTGATTCATCAGGTGCCAATGTCAACAATGAATCAGAGGGTTCCTTTCCTCTCTTACTTTCTCTCTCTCTCTCTCTCTCTCGAGATAATAGCAGCGAGAGAGAAATGACTGGTGGCTTGATCCTAAGTCCCTGTCATGCCACGAGGAGACATGTTTGAAATAATGTCAAACTAGTTTACAAGCATGCATTTATTCTGTACATGTGATACATATGAGGTGTAGCACCACAGACTCAACTAAAATAAAAATCTCAACCTCAGTATCTGCCAAAACATGACCAGCAGTCAAATGCACACCACTACTGGCTCTCTTTGGAAAAAGATTTACATTTTTAATCAATATATTCATATTTTTGCATTTATAGGTCATTTGTTTGGCAAACTACAAAAAGGTGGATGAACTGAGAAAATTTGATGGCCATATATGGGCAATAAACTGTGTTAAAATACACAAAGGGTGGACTTCAAGATTTTGCTTACTTATAAGGCATTGCATGGTTTGGCGCCTCAATACTTGACAGAGCTTTTAATTCCATACACTCCAAAACGTGATTGCATTATTATTATTTAATTAGTTATAATTTGTTAACTACATTAACTTACAATCCTTCTAAAGCATTTAATAATCTTAGTTTATGTCAATATTTATCAATAAATTTTTATATGAAAAGATAATGGTTAATCGATTAATCATGATTAATTGCATACAAAATAAAAGTGTTTGCAAAATATATGTGTGTGTACTGTGTGTAATTATTATGTATATATAAATACACACACATTCATGTATGTATTTACATGTATATTTTTATATATATTTATATTATATATATATATATATATATAAATAAAAAATTATATATAAACAAAATTTTTCTTAAATGTATACATGAACAGTACTCACATGTATTATGCAAACATAAACTTTTTTTAATCACGATTAATCGTTTGCCCACCACTAAAAAGTTGCATCTATAATGATTATGCAATTCTGTGGAGATACTATAAGAGGTACTATAAGCTGGCATATTTAAACCAACTTCTTGGTGAACCCAAAATAACATCATAACATATGGGTCCAGACACAAACAAATTTACTAGCCAACACCCCATTTGCTCAGTTTTATTTAAATGCCAAATCCCATCTTAACTCATTTGGTGACTGTTGAGTCAACCCGTCTGTATGCAATTCATATAACTATGATGTTTAATTACATAAATAGTCCAATTTTAGGTCTATTTAGCTAATAGTGTTTTAAAGGACTGACTGATGTAGAGACTGCAGACTGGAGTCATTCAGGTGAAATGTTTTGCATTGCTGAAGGGAAATATATTTTCGTATTTGTATGACAGCTTATTTACCGTAGCATACAGCACTACTAAGGTCACAATAAAGAAACGACAATATCACTGTCTCTGTAACGCCACAAAGACATCTCCAATGTGACTTTTTTCCCTTTTTAGCTCAGCTCTGACATTAGAAGTACAACGGCTGCATCAGACAGACATTTATTATGAAGTGTCAGCCTAAGAAAGCTTCTGTCTTCACTTTGATGGCAGCAATGACACTGATAAAGTTTATTTGGAAAAAAAGACCCTTGGAAATCCCACAGTATGTGTTATCTTTGAGAGCAAGGCTTCTTTTGCTCTGTAATAACAGAATAAGGCACTGGAATCAGCTATTATCATCCAAACGGATATTTGCATAAGTGCAGCATGGTAAAATGGTCTCTGTGGACAGACTAAGATGAAAGAATAAAATGATATCTCTCTTATCATCTCTTTCTCTCTCTCACACACCTTTTAGGGGTTAATTGAGTGTAATAGAGTTAGTGTGGCACTTCTACACTAACCAAGCAAATATATATATGTGTGTGTGTGTGTGTGTGTGTGTGTGTGTGTGTGTGTGTGTGTGTGTGTGTGTGTGTGTGTGTGTGTGTGTGTGTGTGTGTGTGTGTGTGTGTGTGTGTGTGTGTGTGTGTGTGTGTGTGTGTGTGTGTGTGTGTGTGTGTGTGTGCGTGCGTGTGCGTGTGTTTTACTAGGTTATTCTGTCCTCCCAGCAATTTTTAAGACACTGCAATCAACACAAAATAACTTCTTTCTCTCTGTCTTTCTATTGCATTTTATTTTTTCCTTTTCATTTCTTCAAGAATTTTTGCAATAAGAAATTCAATTGGTCGCAATTGTGCTGTGAGAAGAGTAACTGTACAAGACTGAATCTCATGAAACCGGTCAAGAACATGTGCAGATCATATTGCAAAAACAAAAGAAAGAAACTATTCTGTTACTCTATAAAGAAAATGTAGCCAATTTTATTTATTTTTTAAATAACAAGTATACTGTTAAAATTTTTAACTCATTCCCTGCCAGAGGTGTATACTACTAAAGTATTTTAGTTACTTTTTCCAAGCATCTGTGCTTTATCAGAGTGTTTGTCTTGGGAAAAGAATGACTTTACTTAAATAATGTTCACTACATTCTAAAGCATAGAATCGTACTGTGTATATATTTTATATTGCATATTAAAATTTATTTAATACCTAATTACATAAAAATTGTGTACTTTTACTTTAAAAGTAAAAAAATTTACTGGATGTTTAATGTACTTAAATATTAAATATAAACCAAAAACTTGAAATTATGAAATGTATTGGAGTAAAAATGATGATAATATGCTTTGGAATGTATGTTTTCCAAAGAAAAACACTAATAAAATACTTGAAAATTTACTTCTATGTAGAAAGTAAAAATAATTAAGTAGTAAACACCTCTTTTTTGTGTGTTTTTTTACAAAAGTTTCACAAAATGCCTTCCAGGAAAATTTTCTTCTAAAAATATATAAACATACAAATATATGAAATGAAAGAACAGACGTCTGCTTTCAAACAAACAATAAACAAACAAACTAAATGAAAAAAGTTTCATCCTATCTATATTTTTTCTTTGTTTATAAACTCATTACATTAATTTTCTTATAAAACATACAAAATTTTTAGCAAAAACCTGAAATAATTGCATTTTTGTGAAGGAATATTTTTAGAGATCTGATTCAGAATGATAAGTGGAGGTAAGTGGATAATCGTGGTATCACAGATGAACAATAAAACCTCATCAGGAACACATATTTTAAATGCAAATGTTTTCTCTTTATTGAAGAGAAAACTCGTCAATGGCGGGGAAAGAGTTAAATGGGAGGTATCATGCAATTTCATCCATTCTGACTTATTTACACTGTTAAAGAGTTGGATTGTCATGCTAAGCATAGGCAAAGTTTTAAAAATTATTTGGATAGTTCTGTGCCATATACACTTAGTCGAGGTTCATATTCATTATAAAAAGATTTTTACTTGAGTATGGACCTGTTTGATGTTATATAGGGCACTTCTCTCGAACCACATAAACCAGAACAAGTGCAAGCTAATCACTGAACGTCATTTGAATTTCGATAGTCGTTACAGGACTCAAGAAAGCACTTTGTGCAAGTGTGTTTGTTTATTCCCATGATTTCTGATGTTTTATAAACAAGGCCCAGTTTGATGCTGAATTTGCGAAAAGTTTAAAACTGAAAGATGGAGCGTTCCCACCCACTGCACGCCTCCAGGAGCTCGGTTGTGTTCAGAAAGAAGTGATACAGCAGTATCTGTCTTTTATAAATCTGATAAAACTAAGGATTCTTCTGAGATTTGAAGGACGCCATAGTCTACTACTTTATAGATGCTCAAAATTAACATGAGATTGGCAGAAACTGTATGTGATATGTCACATATCACATAAATTATCTCATCAATTAAGAGAAAATGCTTCCCTGCCAAAGACAAGTTTTTACCGCAATCCATATTTCCGTTTTTATCTACTAGGTGGCACTCTTACCTCACTTATAAAACAACGAAGCAACCACTGATCCAAAAACAAAAAAAGTCTGTGCAGTAATGTGACGATAGGATGAAACTTTTTTTTTAAGCAAAGGGTCTGTTGTTTCATTTGATATAGTGTATGTTTATATATTTAAAGAAGAACTTTTTCTGGAAGACATTAAACTTTTGTGAAAATCATAAAAAATGCTGGTGCTGGCTGGCAAAAATTTTTTTAAACGCTGGTGGCAAAAGAGGTAAATAATGCGATGCAAAAATGTATTAGTCCTCAAAAGGGCCTTAGAGCGTACTAAATAATTTCAGCTAAAAATGAACCCCCAAGGCAGTTATGTGAATTGAAAAAGTGCTTAAAATAATGTCCAAGTGCAAAAAATCATAAAGATAGGATTTTTGAAGGAAAATATAGCTCATTTTAATGTTGGGGTAAATTGTGACCCAGACATCTCGACAGCTTTTGTGAGATTCACAGCTAGATGCACTAAGCCAGAGGTAATGCCAAGCTTTTATTGGGACCAGTTATGAATGTCACAAATAAAAAGACCAGAATAAGCCAATGAAAGTTCAGAAGATAACATTGACCTCTGTGCCACATCTGCCAACAGCCAATAGAAAATCAGCAGCTTAACCTGTCCAATCTTAGCACTCCATTCTATTGGTGAGTGTCAAGGGAATGTCAGATCTGGACGTCCTAAGGGTGAAATCCATCACGGGAAGCTTTCGAGTGAGAGAGAGGTACTTCAGAGTGACATCTCATTTACCTGCCCTGCACAAACAAAATGGATTCCCTTCTTCATCGATAAATCACTCAATCCCCCCTCTCCTTCTCTCTCTCTAAACGGAAGTCATAAATCGAGAAAGTAATGAAACAGTAGAAATGAAGTAAGGTCTAGATTTTGGTCTTTTGGCTGGAAGTAAGACGCACGTTAAATGATGAGTGATGATCTTTCTTTAACGCATTTATAACAATATTTTCTCTGATCATTTTCACAGGAAGGTAAACTCGCAATTCATTGTGTCTGCACATAACTCAGTAGGAATGTCGACACAGATATTCAGCACTTTAACAAGTTAACTTTCTGCTTACTAGGATGAAAAGGCTAAATTAACAGCCGAGAACTCGGGTCTCAATATCATTAGCCAATTAAACAGCGGAGCTGGAAATTCTTACGTGTATGTCTTTTTCAAAAGGACAATTTTCATTATTTCTAAATACAAACAGAGGCCAGAGAGTGAAGAAGAGAGAGGACATGCACAGAAGCCAAAGAGAGACAAAGTATTGACTATATAATCATTATCAGTCAAAAACTGAAAACCCTCTAAGTGCATCTGACATGTTTTCTTGTAAATTAGCATTTTTTAGCATTCTGCTAACAAACCGGTATTTCTGAATGACCTGAGTATTTGAAGTAAAGACATTTGATTATTATCAATGGGTCTCATTCACTAATATTTGCGTACGTTTTTCGTATTTATACGCACACTTGAACTTCCCACGAAAACTTTCTGCCTAATTCAAAACACGTGCGTACGCACATGAATTTGTTCTTATACTTGTTTTCATGTTAGTAAATTTGGAGTGTTCTACATGCGTCTGCGTGCACAAGGTTGGTAATTTGCATAAACCACGCCCAAACCAGCTCCATATAAGGGCTTTCCGCAGCGCAGTGCTAGTCCACAGAAAATTTTAAAGCAGTTTGTCATAGAAGCAAAAGAGCTTGAAAAGATATCCATGATGACCTTATTTATCGGTAAAGTTTTGTTTTGCTTTTCATTTTTTATTTGGGAAATTTTGCTGTCGCTGGAGGAAGCCTGTGCTGGCCGACCGGAGTGACATTGAAGAAGTTGGCTACTGGATGCGTTAACAAATATGACAGAGACGTGCATCTGTATCTAAAATAAAACCAACAGGAGATCAAGTGATTGACATTTACATTTGGCATTAAGCAGACGCTTTCATATAGAGATTTAAAATGTGAGGAAGGAAAGCGTGAATATTTGTCATTACGTGCATCTTCTAAATAAGTATGCTATAATAATGTATAATATAATGTATATAATAATAATATAGATCATGTATAATAATATGTAATGCAGAAAATATTATAAAAATTAAATATTTATATCAACATTATCATAAACATAATTATAGCCTAGTATTTGATTGTAACATACGTGATTTTGCGTACGAGTGGTTTTAGGTTTTCTTGAATTTTTTCGTACATTTAGAAGACATTTTGATACAAAAGCTTTTTGTTGAATCACGATTTGTTTGTGAAAACATCCTTACCCACATTTCACGCACAAATTTGTGCATACGCATGCTTAGTGAATGAGACCCATTATCTCTTTTTTGACAGAGGTGGCGTTTACTATGGAAGGTATTTTTGGACTTAATTAATTAAATGATAAAATTAAAAATGAAACTGCAAAATATGTCCCAAATTTGAAAATTAAATGCTAAAATAAAAATTAAAACATTAAATTAAATTATTTCATTTTCATTTTAAAAGTGATGAAGCATCATTCCGGCCAAATTGAAAAATAAAATAAAATTGATGATTTGACATTTCATTTTGTAAAGACTGACAATATTAAAATAAAAAGGCAAACTTGAAAAGGAATGATGCTTCATTACTTTTAAAATGAAAATGAAATAATTTAATTTAATGTTTTAATATTTTATTTGATCATTTAATTAATTCATTTTAAAAAGTCCAAAAACACCTTTCATAGTTTACAGGCTTTTGAGTCTTTAATATACTTATAAGTCTGAAAAAAGTATAGTATGAACACAAGTAGAGGACAAGAGAGCATGGACGACATATTCTGCCAATTTTAAATAAATTATTCAAATAAAAAATTACATTTAACACTATTAATTTTGTTATAGAAAACTGACCACACTGAATGTATACAGATTTAAAGCTAAGGTTGATCTAAACAGGTCGATTTTGTGGCGCTTATTGTAAAAAAAAAAGTCGCTAAAGGGGTCTAAAATATTATGCAACTAAAAGTTGCATACACTTTAAAAATGGCTGGGTTATTTTTGACCAATAATGGGTAAATATTGAACAGGACACACCACTGGGTTAAAACTGACCCAATGCTGGGTTGTTTTAATCAAAACTGCAGGGTTATAATACCCCAAGGTTGCATTACAACATAACATTGGGTCATTTTTAACCCAGCATTGGGTCGTTTTTAATGCAGCATGTGTTCTGTCCAATTTTTACCCATTATGGGTCAAAAAGTAACCCATAAAATAAAGTGGAAAAAAACTGAAAACGAAACTAAATTTGTGTTTTACAATTATTGCATTGGCATAAATGTTACGTTTTTTTTATTTTTATGTATTTGCCGTTTTTGTTTCACATTTGCCTTATTATTTTAATATTGGCACTCTTGCCTTTAAGATTGTAGTGAAAATGTTTAATCATCAACTGCATTTTATTTTTCAGTTTGACAGGGAAGATGCATTAGGGTGATTTTCACCAAATCCAGACTCAAAAGGTGTCCAGCATCAGATTTTTTTTAAAAGCCATTGAAGCAATTATTTAAATTTTTTTGCACATATAAGATTAAGGTCTGAACTTACTATCACCATTATGTTTAGAGTAATGAGAACTAAAAAAAACTTTTATCTGGTAGCCATCTTGAGTGTCACAGTCAATTATGTCCCTTCCAACAAATATATATATATTTTTTTGGAAAATGTTAGTTCCTTGAGGGCTTAAACAATAATTGAAAATTGTTGCAAAGAATGAGAAAATTGGTCTTGGACACATTTATATTCCTTATTATTGTCTCTACATTTACCAATGATCACCAAATACCACATGTTTCTTTACTGTAAAGTTTATAGTATAACACGCACTGAAGCTTTTTATTTTTTAGATTTTTTAATTATAAATATTTTCATGTCAAAGAAATCCAGTCATGGACACGTTGCGGTAATGAAAAATTTCCCCTTAAATGTGGAAAAAACAAAATTGGTTTGTATGATGTCATTTGAAATCATGTCCAAAATAGTACAGATGTCAAGAGATGTTTGTAACTGTATGCTTCTTGTTTTGATACTCTTACTTTGTATTTCATTTTTTTATCAAAATGTTTCATGACACCTCATAAGTCTAATTTCGTGAGAATCACCTATTAGGGCTGTGTATCACCAACAATTTACCAATACAATACGTATCCCGATACAGTGTTTTTGACATTAATTTATTAGCTTTTGGGGAGCTTGTTAAAGGCATAAAATCCATCTCTGTGAGAGCTAAAGTACTTAACTCATGTCATGTTGTTTCAAAGTAGTTTTACAAAGAAGGCTTCTCTCATGTAATTCTTATTCATGAATATATGTATAAACATGCAGACAGACTAAATATTTCTATATAGAAATCAGATTATTAATGTGACAGCTATAGTTTGAAGTAGCTTATCTCTCTTTAGCTAGACACACATTTTACCCCTGCAGCTCTTTGTCATCTTTCTTCCCAAATGTGTATTACAAGAGAGCGGCTAAAACACCAGCAGCACGCATTTCATTGATTTTAAATGCACGCATTTATGGATTGCTTAAGACGCGACGTGCATTATTTTTTGTGCAACGGTACTTTACCTTCATGACTCGCCCTTTGGAGCTGTTTCGGTTAAGATATCTGCTTATAAAAAGACAGCAAGCACCCCCTAAGGAAATGTGTGCATGCGCAGGAAAGTATACACCTAAATTTTACTCAACTTTCAAAAGTGCACCAGAATCGATATGGAAGGTGCTGTATCGATGCATTATAACCATTATCAACATTAAAAAAATTAAACTAAATAATTTCATTAAATTTTGGCACATATTTTGCATACAGTTTTTATCATTTTAATTTTTATCATTTAATTAATTTATTTAATATTGGCAGAACATACCTTCCACAGAAGAGGATGTGATTTTTTCTGCTGTGATTTATTCTATCAGTGGTTATAAACTAATGGGGCGTACACTCCAAACGCAAATTCAACGATTTGCAATTACGAGTAGATAACCAACCCGTTCTCACCAAGATGCGTACAAATGACACGCAGTGTGATTATCGTGCAATAGATACGCCAAATTCCGATTTTGCGTGCATATGATACGCCAGTCCTTCCCATTCACTTATATGGCGAATCGTTTCGTGACGTTTTATTTATTGTTTTCTAATTTGTTTTCTGTTTTTTAAACCATTTTCGCTTGGGTTTAGGGTTAGATTTCACATTTATTTAATCAGGTTATTTAATATACAGGTTTCTCTATGCTTTTGTCTATATTTAAGCCATGGTCGCTTGGAGTTGGGGTATGAGTTGGGGTTTGGGTTAGGATGTCATTTTTATATAACAAAAAGTTGTTCTAACCCTAAACCCAAGCGAAAATGGTAAAAAAAAACAGAAAACAAATTAGAAAACAATAAATAAAACGTCACGAAACGATTTGCCATATAAGTGAATGGGAAGGACTGGCGTATCATATGCACGCAAAATCGGAATTTGGCGTATCTATTGCACGATAATCACACTGCGTGTCATTTGTACGCTTTTTGGTGAGAATGGGTTGCGATAACATACAAAGCCAATGTAAAGACACATATTGACACAAACTCGCACAAGGCGAATGATGGGAATTGGGCGGCACAATTGCCACAAAAACATGTGTCTCTCTCTCTTCGCCTCATTCCCATCAAACACGTCTTTGCGCAAGTTGAAAATATTCAACTCAAGCGAAAAATTTGCATAACACAAAGTAATCAAGAGTGAGGAACGTGATGCTTCGCGTTTGGTGTGTCCCTGAAAACAAACTTTAATTGTTATGTTTGCTCCGTTATTACTATATGTACCATCAGGTACACTTGAGTGATGAATTTAGAAGGTCTTTAAAATTGTAGTTTTATTTGAATTAATTTGAATTAAGGCAGCAAACAGGATGCAATTTCAATTTCAATTTTGTAATACACTGAAAATGCAACTGCAAGAAGTAACGTTTTTAACTAGTAGTTTAATTTAACCCAACAGTTATACATCCATGGGTCGAAACTCAGCATTTTAAGAGTCCAGGCTTCCCAGAGACAAATCCTGATTTTCCAATTCAACATGTTATGGTTGCCAATCCTATTTAAACTCATAAACTGAAAGGCAACCAATTCATTTTGCATCTTGCTGAACAAGCGACAAGCAGATTCAGTGATACTAATAGCGATCTTTAAGTCATTAACACTCATGTTCGCCCTCTGACATTGTTTTTCCAAGTGACCTGTGCTCTCTAAATCCACTGGGAGAACTTTTGGAACAATGTATCGCTTCCTGACCCCTGACCCTGAACAGGAAGTCGACCACTACAGCACTAATTACACACTCTCCTGGTCACCACGGTAACCTCAGGGAGTGACAGGTGGACACAGCCAGAAGAATGGACCAGAGAGAGAGAGAGGGAAGAGAGAGCGAGAGATAACTTTTATAGAAGAACCGACCCCAAGGACAGAAGCTTTGGCTTGAATCCTGTTTGTGTCATCAAAATTCAGCGTATTTATAACAAGCACACAGCCATATGCATAAAGACCACACACAAAAGCACAGGTGTCAGTGTTTCTGATTATTGGGTGAACAGGATGTCAGGAAATACTGACAGATGGACAACTAGGACAAAACACAGCAAATGGTCCCTCAAGACCACAACATAGAGAAAGAATGAGAGTGGAACAGACCCTAAAGTGTTGTTTTGAAAAAACATATCTGCTATATAAATGAGCACTTTTTAAATAAATAAATAAAAACTTATTTTGTTAAAAATGAAAAAGCTAAGTTGCCCACTTCACCAAAAACACTTTTTTCTGAGGGTTCCCACACCTTAGTTAACTTCAAATTCAAGGACCTTTCAAGGACTTTCCAGGTCCAATACCTTCAAATTCAAGGACTAAATGTGGGGACACATTTCAAGACAGAGCAAGGTTACATCGTGTTACCTTTTAAGATACATCGTTACAGTTCCCTTTCGAGGGAACTCGCTCTGTGTCACTGCGGTGACACTTTGGGGTAAGTTCATCTGAATGTGTATATCAAATTCAACCAATGGTGACGCAGGAGCCAGGAAGTATATCGCTATCTGAAATATTGCCAAAGACGGCATTACAGGGACGCAGGAAGTATGGCAAGGGAGACGCAGCGCCTCGTTCCCTTCTCAGAAAAACAACAGTTACATACGTAACTTGAGACGTTTTCATGTGTCAGACACAACTATGAAGCTGTCCACTCTTACATTATTTTACGTTCAACTTCTGTATGCAATTGTAGACCATCCGCTCTGAGCAGACTTAAACTCGTGATGGTTCTGGCTGCACGGTAGTCAAACTATCTAACAATAAGATTAAAGGTCACTCTTAAAGGGGTCATAGCGTGAAAATCTGACTTTTTCCATGTTTAAGTATAATTGGGTCCCCAGTAGAGATGCGCGGATGGGCTATTATTTCATCCGCAACCGCATCACAAAACTCATCATCCGTCCGCCATCCATCCGCACCAACGTTTCTGACCAGTTTTCAAAACCGCACCCGCCCGCCATCCGCTGACTGGGCGATGCAAGGCGCTGCTGATGACAGCCGCTGCTGATGACAGCCGCGAGACTAAAAAGCCCTAGAATATAAGCAGTGAACTCAGGCTTTGTTTACATTAATGCGTTTATCCTTTAAACCGCGTTACTTTTGCTACGTTTACGCCTTTTCATCTACACTACATCACTGTTTTCGACCCTCATAAACGGATTCGTTCGTCAATGCTGCAGACCCTGTTTTAGTTTGAGAACTCAGACGTTGCGCTGAGTGTAAATGATGGAGTCTTATGTAAACGAACAGCTGATGTTAACGTGACAGCGCATCATTTTCAAAGTAAAAATTATTTTATTCAGGTAAATGGAGGTTTAATAGTAAACATCTACCAACCAGCTATTATACACGTTATATCGGATTGTTTTAACATGTATCATCATAGATAATGTCTATTTTATATTTATGTTTGAGTATTGTTGGGTTTGAATATTGTTGTAATGTGTTTATGTTTTGTTTAAATTTAGTTAGCTTATTACGAAAGATAGACTGTAATTTTAAACGCCATATAGGGCGTTGTAAAGGCCAATATGAAGGGAGAATTGTAATGGGTCAGACATTATTTTCGAGTTTAATTTAAGTTTTGTTTTCTACTTTAAAATGAATTTCGTTTCAGATAATATGTCTCTTAATTTTAATCAATGTTTTGTTGATAAGTTTTGTGAATATAAATTAATAAAAACAATAAACTCAACGTCATTAATATTTAATGCTCGTTTAGCCGATTGCGCTTTTAGCAATTTCAGCAATTTCTGTGTTGCTAGCGGAGGACGTGCACGGACCTCGCACACATTTAAAAATTAATGCAATAAGCATTTCTGTAGGCTAAAGCTATACTTCACCTCTTACTATGTTTGATTGAAGTTTGCATTTGCTGAAATGTATTTTTGCTTCAAGTTTGTTTAGTAGGCTACTGTTCACTTGAATGCTTTCTTTTTAAATCATAAAGACCAGTCTCCGATCGGCGCACATGACATGGGATAAAAATAAATAAATAAATAGCCTAAATTAAACGCACAAATTACATAGTCTGTAGCTACTGGTGTCATCCTGATTTACCACTTTGTAAAACTTATTCCAGGCAACCCTTTTCTGACCTTTTATTTCCTTTGTTTTTAATTCTCATTTTTTTGAGTTTGCCACGTACCTCCTTCGCTGGCGTTGATAAGAGCTGTGTCAAAATGCGTCCTCATTTCTCCGCGCTGTTAATGATAGAACGAATGGATCCTTAAACGCCGAGGCTATCCCAAACAATTAAAACCTTTATTAAATAAACGTGTATTTAGAAAACCTTTTCTTGTCACTGTTTTAGTATTATAAGTTATGTTTTCTGTTAATATTATTCTGTTTATGTTGCGTATATTTCTAAGGTTGATTATTTGATATACTGTTGTTGAATAGTTTAATCTACATCAATGTGTCATATTTTCTAAAATAAATTCATATTTTTCTGATTACATATTTATTTTAATAAGTCAAAAATGTCTCCGCTGTTTATTGCTGACAGGCGCGATGGGCGCTACTGGGGGCGTGTGCAACAGGTGACCCAAATTATGGGTCCTCAGAAGGCTAGACCGTCTCATTTCAGTTCTCTTCGCGAACTTCTGAGCCTGCCACCTTGATAGAAATAGTGCTCACCTTTAAGGTCGCATGTTTTGAAGGACAAAGCTAATAACAAGCAGTCGATCCGCCACCCGCCCGAATTTAATTAAAATATTATTTTTCGTCACGTCATCCGCCCGATCCGCGGTTTATCCGCGGAGTCCGCGGCTGTAACCGCCAACCGCGCATCTCTAGTCCCCAGTGCTTCTACCAACCTAAAAAACGTGAAAAATATCAACCCAGTAACTTTGTTTGTGTAAGCCATTTACTGCAAGCATGTGAAAAATTTAGTCGTTCAGATTTCGCCTGTTTTGTGAGGTAGGTAGCAAGGCCAATTACAATAATACCGCCCCTTTAATCTGCAATAGCCAACCACGGCACTGCCATTTAGTGCAGAGAGAAAGAGAGAGAGAGAAAAAATAATTGACAGCACAATTGAGTTTCAATTACAACAAACAACCATCACTGTGATCAGTGTATGCACTTCATCCGCTCATTTGCATTTGAAAGGACACACCCAAAAACGGCACATTTTTGCTCAGGCCTACAAAGTGGCAATTTTAACATGCTATAATAAATTATCTGTGGGGTATTTTGAGCTAAAACTTCACATATGCACTCTGGGTACACAAAATAATTATTTTATACCTTAAAAAATCTCATACTATGACCCCTTTAAAGGAATAGTCTACTCATTTTCAATATTAAAATATGTTATTACCTTAACTAAGAACTTGTTGATACATCCCTCTATCATCTGTGTGCGTGCACGTAAGTGCTGGAGTGCGCTGCGACGCATCGATAGCATTTAGCTTAGCCCCATTCATTGTACCATTTAGAGATAAAGTTAGAAGTGACCAAACACATCAACGTTTTTCCTATTTAAGACGAGTAGTTATATGAGCAAGTTTGGTGGTACAAAATAAAACGTAGCGCTTTTCTACGCGGATTTAAAAGAGGAACTATATTTTATGGCGTAATAGCACTTTTGGGAGTACTTCGACTCGCCTGAAAAGTCCGCTCCCCTTCTCACTCTCATAATGGGAGAGGGAGGGTGTTACTGCGCCGAGTCAAAGTACTCCCAAAAGTGCTATTACGCCATAAAATATAGTTCCTCTTTTAAATCCGCTTAGAAAAGCGCTACGTTTTATTTTGTACCACCAAACTTGCTCGTATAACTACTCGTCTTAAATAGGAAAAACGTTAATGTGTTTGGTCACTTCTAACTTTATCTCTAAATGGTACAATTGAATGAATGGGGCTAAGCTAAATGCTATCGAAGCGTCGCAGCGCCCTCCAGCGCTTACGTGCACGCACACAGATAATAGAGGGATGTATCAACAATTCTTAGTTAAGGTAATAACATATTTTAATATTGAAAATGAGTAGACTATTCCTTTAAGATCTGTGAGTATTACACAATGCACAGCTTGGTTACTACGTACAGTATGCATTTACATGCTTTGCTAGCAACAAGTTAAGTCTCTATTGGAATCAGTTGTGAATCACCTGTCATGTGCCTGCTGCTATTTTGTGAGGCGTATAATATGTATATGGCAGCATTTTTCAGTGTTTCAGACAGCAAAAAATTGCACCTGCTCTTAAAGACGGCACAGTTATTCACAGTTTCTCCTGCATCTTTAACGTCAGAATTGGGCAAAATACTACTGTAACACAAGTAAAACGAAACACCCACATACCTCTTTAATAAGATGAAATGTTGTTTAGATTGCATGCAACACTAAGCAATTGAATTTCATATTCAACTACATAAATTTGCTGTGTTTTGTGCATTTTTAAAGTGCTACGTCTGGCAACAGATCTTTTAAAACCTGTCAATCTTCTCCCTGCCATAAATACACAATATGAGATTCAGTGCAATATTGCCAAGAAATTCAATAAGGCCTGTTTGAATTTCAGAGAGACCACAGTCGACTCTTACAGTCTGGTTTGTCTGACTCTAGAGGCGAGGAACGATCCTAATCTAAATATATATTAAAAATTTGAATACTGTCATTTAAAAGCAGCAAACACTGATCAAATTTTACTTTACAGAGATGTAGTAGATTGTAGTGCAGCGTGTATATGGACATGGAGATCTAAATGGTGATGTAATAAGTGCTTGTGATCACTTTTAAAACACTTGTATATTAGCAAATAACTATAGATATTCATTTATGGTACAACATCACATATAAGATAACTAAGCAGTGCCATGTTACCATCACTGTACCTTTTATCTGTGAAGATATTAGTAAGGAAATTTCAATGCCTATTTTGTCATTGTTTGACCTCGACTGTGTAGACAGATATGTGATAGATATGTTACAACTTTCAATCGATCATTTGGCAGTTCAGTTACTAGAGAAATTAATCATCACTAATAGGCCCAGACACAATCTGCTGACATTATTTACTTCTCTGCACTGATCTGGGATTTGAGGGATATATTTAAAGGAGACATATCATGAAAATCTCAGTTTTTCTCACGTTTAAGTGCTATAATTGGGTCCCCAGTGCTTCTATCAACCTAAAAAATGTGAAAAAGAACAGCCCAGTAACTTAGTTTTGGTAAATCATACTCTGAATGCGAAAAATTTGGTCAATGAAATTTGGCTCCCGTTGTGATGTCATAAGGGGATCTTATAATAATAATACCACCCCTTAAAGGGAAAGTTCACTTTAAAATGAAAATTCTGTCATCATTTACTCATCTTCATGTTGTTCTAAACCAGTATTAGTTTTTTTTCTTATAAACACAAAAAAGATATTTTGCTAAATGATGGTAAACACACAGCAGTAAGTGACCATAGACTTCCATAGTAAGAAAAAAATATTTTGGAAGTATTGTGATAAATGACTAAGAAAATATTTTGATAAATGATGGTAAGCACACAGTTGACAGTACCCATTAAATTCCATCATATTTTTTTATTCCTACTATGGAAGTCTATGGTCACTTACTGCTGTGTGTTTACCATCATTTCTCAAAATATCTTCTTTTGTGTTCATCAGAAAAAACAAATTAATACAGGTTTAGAACAACATGAGGATGAGTAAATGATGACAGAATTTTCATTTTAAAGTGAACTATCCCTTTAATCTGCACTATCCAACCAAAGCACTGCCATTTAATGCAGAGAGAGAGAGAGAGAGAGAGAGAGAGAGAGAGAGAGAGAGAGAGAGAGAAAGAGATAAAGAGAGAGAAAGAGAGAGAGAGAAAATAATTGACAACACAATTGAGTTTCAATTTCAACAAATCACCATCATTGCGAGTTAGCATTTCATCAGCTCATTTGCATTTAAAAAGACACACCCAAAAACAGCACATTTTTGCTCGCACCTAAAAAAGTAGCAATTTTAACCTGCTATAATAAATGATCTGTGGTGTATTTTGAGCTAAAACTTCACATACGCACTCTGGGGACACTAAAGATTTATTTTACATCTTAAAAAAAATCTCATGATATGACCCCTTTAAACCTTTAATCCTGTGTTTGCAAAAAAACAACACATTTTATAAAAACACACTAACTAGAGTTCCTCCAAAACCTCATGACTGACGTGTGGATCCGGGATGCTCACCTGAGGCGTCCACGGCTATGGGAGTGCTTGAGGGGGGCGTGGCGCCGCACGGACTCCTCCCCGACACATTGAAGGGAGGGCGAGCGAGAGTGCGAGGAGAGAGAGCTGGCCGTGCTATGCAGGCTGCCGTCGGCTGCCGCCTCGATCCCGGAGTGCGCGAGTGGTGGCAGGCTCCTCAGGGACGGCACGGGGGAGTGGGCGTGGCTGACGTCGGCAACGTTGTTCAGGTTGTTGTCGGAGGCGGAGCGAGGCAGCAGGCGCGATGATGTCAGAGTATCACCTCCAGTCACGCGCCGGCGATTTGTGTAGGAGGGCGTTTCCCTGAAAGGCACTGGAGAAAGGAAACAAGGGTGTCAAGAAAAGGGCACATCATGTCAGGTAGAATTAGCATAATTTGTAAATGAGGGGTACAGGAAGCTTATTGGGCATTCAGAGAGATAAACGAAAGATGCACTTGAATTACAAAGCACCTCATCTATAATTCATTAGGAAAACGCACTCCTCCTGACCGCAGAAACACCGACTGTTTGCTGGACACGTTGGCTGTCACATCGTAAAGATGCTCTGCCATTAAAGTTCTCTGTTAAAATACTTTATTAGTTCCTGCGTTGAAATATTTCCGAATGAAAGAGGAAGTTTGGTTAGGACATAATCTGTCCAATGCAAGAGGAGTCTTCAGTATTTTTGGATGGTCCTCCCTGAAGATTAATGCTTCACTAACCTATAGATGTCATAACTAAATATCGCATGTCACTTCAAGGGTTCATTACAACTTCAAATGAAAAAAACACACAACAAACTATTTTTATTTATGTTCATTTAAGCTTACGTTTAAATTGTGTAAACCATCAACACTAGATGGCAACATCTCACCTCTCCTGTAGGCAGAAATGGATCTTCACTATAGCCATTTGAGTTAAAATGCATGGTGCAATGCATATCAGGGTCAAAAGAGTTGATATGACTTAATGCTAACCATATTTAATGAGAGAGAGAGAGAAAGAGAGAGACAGGCAGATTAAAAGAACGCTGTCATTCTGACATATGGTGAGGTGTCAGTCTCATAGCAGACTCTCTCAAATCTCTAATGTAAATTATGTATTGATCAAACCGCTGTACCGAACACCCACCCGTCAACTGATCGGATTTTAACAGTGAAATTTAAAGTAAAAATAAGAACAAAATACCCCATACATCCTCTAAGGGAGTGGTTCCCAAACTTTTTCAGCATGCGCCCCCCTTGTGTACGGTGCATTCCTTCGCGGCCCCCCAACCAGGGTTTCAACAATGTACAGTATCGAGACACTATGGGGCGGTTTCCTAAACAGGGCTTATCCTAGTCCCAGACTAAAATGCATGTTTGAGCTGCCTTCATTTAAAAACACCTTGTACTGACATATCTTAACATATATCTGTGCCATTTTTTGTCTCAAGATGCACAAAAGTACAGTGTTGTTTTTTTAAGGTTTGTTTGTAAAAAACTACTTAAATGTCCTAATATAACTAACTGTGGGTTTACATTAGATGCGAGTTCAACGATTTGCGCAAATAGATTACATACAAAGTCAATGCAAAGATGCCATCAGACACGTCCTCGCATGGGCCGATGCGAATGACACAATATGGGGGGCGCGTTTTCTGCGAAAACATATTCGCCTCAAATGCATCTTTGCGCAAGTTGAAAAGTTGAAAACTCGAGTGAAAAATTTGCATGACACGAAGTTAAATCCCGCCTTTATGTTTTGAAGTACTGTAAATGGTCTTAAATGTTGGACTTGGATGTCACTGCCATGTCTTGGACTTGTCCACTTATAACCGAAGACCCGAGTGGGTTCACATCTAAATGAGCCTTGGACAAGGGACGGGTATAATATTTGCGGACTCGTGATTTAAAATGTTTTTGCCCAAAGGACCCGATAATACCTAAACTATCTCGCGTCTGTGCATCGAGTCCTTTTCCAACCCCACTCTGTTTGCCAAGAGCACTTGCGACATCGTGTGGCTGGCGGTAGGTTAATTTTCGTTTAGCCAGACCTGTCAATCAATTTTGAATGCACACTGTAGTGGTTATGTTATGGCACTTTTCCATTGTATAGTACCCCATGGTTTGGGTCGGGTTATCTCACCTCACTTTGGCTTGGTTAGCTTTTCCATTGAGTTTTGTAACAATTCAGAGTGGAAGTGATTATAGGCGTGTCGTTATATTTGCGCTGCCTACTGCTGTGACATCATACAAGTGAGAGCGTCGTTGGAATGCTATACATCCCCATACATTCATTTATTTCTTAGTCTGTCACAAAATTTGACCACCACACATAGATATTTGCACATCGTGTTTATCACTATAACTCTGTCTCACATGACAGTTTCTGTACAAACACCTGTGGCGTCAGTCAACGCTCTCTGATGAGACTCATTTAAGTTGCATATAAAGGGGACATTTCACAAGACTTTTTAAATATGTAAAATAAATCTTTGGTGTCCCCAGAGTACGTACGTGAAGTTTTAGCTCAAAATATAATTTAGATAATTTATTATAGCATGTTAAAATGCTGCTTTGTAGGTTGTGAGCAAAAATATGCCGTTTTGAGTGTGTCCCTTTAAATGCAAATGAGCTGATCTCTACACTAAATGGCAGTGCTGTGGTTGGATAGTACAGATAAAGGGGCGGCATTATCCCCTTCTGACATCATAAGGAGAGACAAATTTCAATTACTTATTTTCTCACGTGCTTGCAGAGAATGGTTTACCAAAACTAAGTTACTAGGTTGTTCTTTTTCATATTTTCTAGTTTGATAGAAGCACTGGGGACCCAATTATAGCACATAAACATGCACTGTAAAAACTACTTTGCTGCCTTAAAATTTTTTGTTGAATCAACTCGGATTTACAAGTCATTTCAACTTACTATTAGTTATCTTGACTAGAGAGGAGTTGTTATAACTACAGGTGAGTTGTTATAACTTATAAATTTAAGTTGACTTTTCTCAACTATATTTTATAAGTTGTGACAGCTAATTTTTGTTGACATGACTTGTAAATCTGAGTTGATTTAACAAAAAATTTTAAGGCAGCAAAGTTTTTTTTTACAGTGTGGAAAAAGTCAGATTTTCATGATATGTCATCTTTAAGCATATATGCGGATGTGCGTGTCGCGAATGTACTGCCACGAACTGCAAGTCTGAAAAAAAAAACTGTTATGGTGTTACTCATTCTCAACCTGTGGATGTTTTCATCGCTAAAATGGATTTTGGGAACTTACAGCAAAGCACAGATGACAACAGGTTTACTTGAGACAGCGCAAGCTAGCACGAAGGTAAAGCTACATTATTGCGACGACGCTGGTAGTGACGATTCTCTCCACTGACCAATCAGTGATCTACAGTGTTTTCGCGTCACGTTTTGGTATCAGCTCGGTTCGTTTGGAACCCCGACCGAGGTGATACTAAAAAAAACATTGGGGACTACGCACCGCACCCAGTGGAAAAGCCCCCAAAAGTAAGCTGACCCGACCCAAACCATGGGGTACTACGCAATGAAAAAGCGTCATAAGTGTCCTCATCAGATAACGAATGAAATGGAGAAATGGGCCAAATTGGATGTGAGGCCACTGAGGTTTCTTTCTGTCTGACTGGTGCGTGTGGGCTGCTGACTGCACACACGTCAGTGCAGTTTACTTTTGGGTTCAGGCGGGTTAAAAAAAAGCGCCACGGGGTCAGGTCAGACTCGAGTCTAATTTTTTGGATTTTTCTTGGGTCGAGTTAATAAAAATTTTTTTATGCATGTCATGTTCGATAAAAAGTGATTCGGGTCATTTTGAGTCGGGTACATTTCTTTGGACCAGAGAAGACCTCTACTTTGATTTAAGCGACATCCATCAACATTTTCCTTATTTTCTATTCCCACCTATACGAGCCACTTCTACTTGGAGAAAATCTTGCTAAAAATGTTTCAACAGATTCACTCCGGGGGAAAAAAATCCAGATAAATGCCACTTAAGATGGGCCGTTTGTTTGCTCGGTGTAAATACTGGGCACTGTGGTCAAGCTGTCTGCTTGTTTAAATCCTTTGCTCTTCTGAACATCCTTTTATACTAAAAAGGCCAACTGTCCAAACACATACGGGTCCGTTCGCTTCCTCTATTTCTCCCCCTCAGTGACTTATAAGAAGAAAATAAGAGGAGGAAGAGAAATAAATGGACACACAAAAGCTTAAGAATAAATTACAAAATTCAATTCAAATTATTTATAAAATACAAGTTCTCATCCCAAACATGATGTAGTTTTGTGTGTGTCTGCACATAAAAGTCCCATCTTTCACTGAGGTCACATCGCTCTGATGAGATACCAGACCCTGCGGCTACACTACCATTGGCTGAAATCAAACTCCCAACACCTGCTGAGCCTCTGGGATTAACCCCGATCCGTCGCCATGACAATGGTACTCCACGCTAATGGGTACGATCCATTACAGCGGCCCGACAACTGTCTGCTATTTCCCCGCCAGAACAGCGGCTTGAATAAGCCGGCCGCACCGTCGACCAAAGCGAGAGGGGTGATGAGTGACTCTCATTCGCCCAAATGTCCCAGACTCGCACACGGACACATAAATGACCGCTCTCATTTTCGGTGGCCGTCATGCTTCGCTACAGTCATGGGAATTCATTAACATGACGGATCGTTTCAGGTTGCTAAATATGCATGTGAATTCGGAGCCACTCACCAACATCTGATGCTTTGTGAGTCTTAATAATTTCGGCCAGGTCAAAATTTCCAGCTATTATAGCCACCTATAGAGAGAAAGAAAAATTTGTTATTTGCTTGCCACACGTCCCCAGACAAACACAAAACTGCCTGCGGTTAATTATGGTTTATGTGTGAAAAAATTTAAGGGTGATGGTACAATCAGCCGGTCATTAAACCCAGACAAGGTGACCGGTTTTGTATAACCTTGAAGAGGTTTGTTTTGCCATAACGACCACCTGATTATACATTATTTTGTTTATTATGTGGCTTGTTTGGTTGTTGATTATGTACTGTGGTGGTACCATGATTTACTTAGTAATACACTGTACCTGAAAAGTATCTCCACTCATATAGAAGTACTAAAGCAGTGCGTTAGCAACACAAAAGATTGTGCGTTCAAATCCCAGGAAACACACATACTCATAAAAAAAGCATCTGCCAAATGCATAAATGTAAATTATACTGTCTAATTACCATATTAAAATATCACATTTGATTACCATATTCAAATACACTGGTATTTAAAGGGATAGTTCACACAAAATATGAAAGTATGTCATTGTTTCCTCACCCTCATGTTATTGTAAACCTGTATGAGTTTCTTTATTCATTTGAACACAAAATAATATATTATGATAAATAATGATAAGCACACAGTTGACGGCACCCACTGACATCCATAGTATTTGTTTTCCTACTTTGGAAGTCAATGGTTACCGTCAACTATGTGGTTACAAACTAAAATATCTGAAGAGTTTGGTTCCAAAACGCAATAAATCCATTTTGATTAATTTGGGTAAAAATGTATTTTCTACACCAAGAAAGTGACTAGATGAAAACCACTTTTTTTCTGTAACAAACTTTCATATAGCATCTTTAGGTTATAATAACATTAAAAATTTAAATCCATCATTTGATTTTTAAAGATTTATTATAAAAACAAAATGCAATAAATCCATGACAAGTTTTTTTTCAAAATGCAATAAATCTATTGAATAAATATATAAATGTGCATTCATCTTTGCCATGTTATATTCATTTAGTTGACTAGTGGTATACACTGATTAAAAAAATAAACATTAATGGCATTAATCAAAACAGTAAAATAATGGAAAGTTTTTCATAAGATCCGCTGGGGTCAATGTGTTAGCATGACAGAAGCTTAATGCTGTCGTGTGAGAACAAGCAACAACCAGAATTTTTCCATCTCCCGAGAGTCTCTCACGTAAATTATTTGATTTTGATGGCTTACGTTTCTTCCCCGCCACAGAAAACCACCACAGGTTTATCAATGCCATCATATTGTTATTTTGCTTTTGTTTGTTTGTTGATCACGAAGTACAAAGTAGATGAGGAAAACTAGGAATATGTGTGCATTCAAAGCACCGTCCTTATTGTTTACAATGCGCGGAATGGTGCGCTGTGATTGGTTGAGAGGATTTATTGCATTCTGCAGAGAAGGAAGACTGGCTTTGTTGCGGTTTGGAAAAAGCGAGGAAAGATGACAGAATAACACTGCGGATATCTGATACAATACTGATTTTGGTGGTAACTCATTTTGTTTTTTTAAATGGCATTAATCACGTTTTGGAACCAAACTCTTCATCTTGTATTCAACAAAATGCAAGACTACAGATGTCATATTTAGCATTATTTGTATATACAAATTATAATGTCACTGTGCCGATATGCACATATTACTGGCCTGTTGGCCTAAATCTATATGTTTTTGTTGTGCTGTAAATCCACAATTGTCACATAAGTTTGGAAAATTGTAAACATGTTTCCGTTTATAAGTTTTGAAGACCGAATTGGTTTGCAGGGGATATAATTGCGAAAGCTTCAGACTTTGTTGAAACAAGGGCTGAATTCCAATTTGCATAACATTTGTACTAAAAAGCACGCAGGATTAGGATTAGTGTTTACACAATTACAGAATGTCAAAGATAGCAATTTTACGATAATGTAGTATGTATTACAACTTACTCCAATTACCCGAATAGTATGTACTTTTCTAGTATGCAAATTAGGATGCGGCTGAAGTCTTTGATGACATCAGAGCCCCAGAGTAAATGTAAGAGATGCGACAACAACAATTGCATTGTTTCCAGTCAGATCCGGTGATTGCTCTTTGCCACGAGCAAAAGAAAGTTTGGCTTTCTTGAGTTTAAATAAGATTCAGCTCCATTGATTCTTTCACAGTGTTTGATTTGAAAGAAAGCCACGGGTCCTGTGATCTTACCTGGAAGGCAGTTTGGCTGTTGTAGTTCTTTATCTCTTTATTCACCCCTCTGAACAGCAACACTCTTGCACAGCTATCCTAGAAAGGAAAGCCATTTGTTATAAGCATTTGTGACGAGTAAAACTAACGGGATTTGTCCTAGAAACTTTAGGAATGGGATGAGTATGTTTGTGCGTTTGTTTCACAACAACAGAAATGACAAAACTGGTGCTCCGATCGGACCAATTAGCTCATGTAGGTCTAAGAAAGAGAGATAGAGAGAGAGAGACAGACAGAGAGAATGAGAAAGAGAGATAGATAGAGAGAGACCCTTACGAAAAAGAAGTTTATTGAAGTGTGCTATAAGTATTCTTCTTTTAAACTTAAAATAAGAAAGTATACTTTCAGTTTACTTTTTATGTACTTCTCTAAAATGTTCTTTAGGTACTTCTCAGAAATACACTTAAATTGTACTAAAGTATACTTGACCTATACTGACTGAAATGTCTAAGTATATTTGGCCTATACTTGTTTACTGACATATACTTAAAATTATAAAGTAAAAATGCAACAACGAAAGTACATCAAGAAAGCTGCAAAAAGCCATATGAATAGCCCTGGTGAAAAATACATATACTTTATTGTATTTCAAGTATATTTAACTTTGCAATAGTACGTTACAAATATACTTAGAAAGAAATGTATCATATTTGAATATATTGAAAGTACTATGCTTACAACATATTTGCTTACAATTAAACTTTTAACATATTTCAAAATAATTATTATTTAGTATATTTTCTAAAAGTATACTTAAAAAAATATACTTGGAGATAAAGTTCTGTGCAATTTTTAAAGTATAATAATTTGAACTTATTTTAAAGTTTACTTTAGGTATACTTTATCTGTTAAAGTTATCATTATAATAATGCACTAACAGCATATTTATAAAATACATTATTTAGCATCCTTTAGAAACAGTATATTTTAAGTACATTTTGAAAGTATATGTAGTGTACAAATGTATATTATCTTTATGGAGAATCTTTAGTGTTAGTAAACTAGTAGGTTATTAATTTAGTGCTGCAGGTATACTTGCAAGTATTCTTTTACTATACTTTTAGTTAACTAGTACTCATACTAAAAAGTGAACATGCAATTGTTCTGTTAGTGTACTCTTTTTAAACTAGTAAGTTACTAATTGTGTGCTGCAGGTATACTTGCAAGTATTCTTTTACTATACTTTTAGTTAACTAGTAGTGTACTAGTCATACTGAAAGTGTACATGCAATTGTTCTGTTAGTGTACTCTTATTAAACTAGTAAGTTACTAATTGTGTGCTGCAGGTATACTTGCAAGTATTCTTTTACTATACTTTTAGTTAACTAGTAGTTTACTACTTTAAGTGAACTTAACATCATACTATAAATATATATACATTGCACTTAAAGTACAATACAATGTTCCTGTGTATTAATTTTTATACTTGACATATACCTTTTAATTGTACTTTCAATTTGAAGCTAAGTCTTTCGTATGCTATCAGTGAGCTAATCAAACAAAATTTATAAATAAAAAAATGCCAAATATTGGATCATTTTGGATCTTCGGGACGGCACTGCATCACATACAGGAATGCTACTGTAATGGAAATCATAACATGGGCTCCAGAAAACATTGTCAGTGGACACAATCCACTGTGCCATTCGCCGTTGCCAGCTAAAACGCTATAGGTCAAAAAAGAAGCCATATCTATACATGATCCAGAAGCACAGGCGTTTTCCCTGGGCAAGGCTCATTTAAAATGGACTTTGGCAAAGTGGAAAACTGTTCTGTGGTCCAACGAATCAAAATTTGAAGTTCTTTTTGGAAAACTGGGACGCCATTTCATCCGGACTAAAGAGGACAAGGACAACCCAAGTTGTTATTAGCGCTCAGTTCAGAAGCCTGCATCTCTGATGGTATGGTGTTGCATGAGTGCATGTGGCATGGACAGCTTACACATCTGGAAAGGCACCTTCAGTGCTGAAAGGTTTATCCAAGTTCTATAACCGCATATGCTCCCATTCAGACGTCGTCTCTTTCAGGGAAGACCTTGCATTTTCCAACATGACAATGCCAGACCACATACTGCATCAATTACAACATCAAGACTGCGTAGAAGAAGGATCTGGGTACTGAAATGGCCAGCCTGCAGTCCAGATCTTTCACCCATAGAAAACATTTGGTGCATCATAAAGAGGAAGATGCGACAAAGAAGACCTAAGACAGTGGAGCAACTAGAAGCCTGTATTAGGCAAGAATGGGACAACATTCCTATTCCTAAACATTGGTCCTCCTCCAGCTGTTCCTTATATGTATAACTTTTCCGGCCTCTTATTGCTACCTGTCCCAACTTTTTTGGAATGTGTATCTCTCATAAAATCCAAATTGAGCCAATATTTGGCATGACATTTCAAAATGTCTCACTTTCAACATTTGATATGTTATCTATATTCTATTGTGAATAAAATATAAGTTTATGAGATTTATAAATTATTCCATTCCTTTTTTATTCAAAATTTCTACAGTGTCCCAACTTTTTCTGATTTGAGGTTGTATATGTATCTATATATATGGCTGAATCCCCTGAAAATTAACTTTCGTTCTGGACTCCATTTCCCATAATCCCTCATACCTGGACTGATTACTCTGCCACCTGAAGCTCATTGGACAGCCTATATAAACTCTCTGGAAACATTCAGTCAGTGCAAATCTTGATTTGTACCGGCTGTCATTGCTGAGCGGTTTGCCTGCCTGCATACCGATCTGTATTTATTGATCTTTATCTGTTTTACCTGGTTTTATGAGTATGTTTGTTGACTGCTCTGACCCTTTTGCCTGTTTCATGACTACGAGATTTGCCTGCCCTACATTGGTGTGTTTGTTGTTGTTTGACTTTGCCTGTTGGAATATGAGCGTGTTTAATAAAAACCTGCAGATGGATCCTCAGTGTCAAAGTGCTTTGTTACACAAGCAGTATACAATAAGTAACCTACTAGTTTACTAAGAGTACACTAACAGAACACTTGCATGTACACTTGAAGTATATGACTAGTAAACTACTAGATAACTAAAAGTATATTAAAAGAACACTTGGAAGTATACCTGCAGCACAAAATTAGTAACCTACTAATTTACTAAGAGTACACTAACAGAACACTTGCATGTACACTTTCAGTATATGACTACTAAACTACTAGACAACCAAAAGTATATCAAAAGAACACCTGGAAGCACACCCGCAGCACAAAACCAGCAACCCACTAGTCTACCAAGAGCACACCAACAGAACACCTGCATGCACACCTGAAGTATATGACCAGCAAACCACCAGTCAACCAAAAATAAATTAAAAGAACACTTGGAAGTATACCTGCAGCACAAAATTAGTAACCTACTAGTTTACTAAGAGTACACTAGAACATTTGCATGTACACTTGAAGCACAAGTCCAGAAAACTACTAGTATACTCATGAGTTCACTTGCAGTACAAATGAAGAACTAATTGTGCACTAGTTGTACACTTAAAGTTGACTACTCTTACACTTATAGTACACTTAGAAGTATACTTTTATATACTAAAAGTGGGCCAATTTAGTCCCAAGCGGTATTCAAGCAGTACACTTACAAGTATACTACTAGAACATAAATGTTAGTACACTTACTACATAAAGTATACTTAAAACTATACTCCAACATTACTTAAGTATACTTAATAAAATGAACTTGAAGTATACTTCTTTTTCGTAAGGGGAGAGAGAGACAGACAGAGAGAGTGAGAAAGAGAGAGAGAAAGAGAGAGAGAGAGAGAGAGAGAAAGAGAGAGAGAGAGAGAGAGAGAGAGAGAGAGAGAGAGAGAGAGAGAGACTAGCATGGTAAACCTGAGCGTTTAGGTCAGCACAGCATCCGGTCATTCTCTCTCTCTCTCTCTCTCTCTCTCTCTATTGACAGATCTGACAACCGAATGATTTACATCTTAAGTCAATGCAAAGACACAAATAGGCATCCTGTGGCATGGTACGCGTGGAAGGCGTAGCGCGGATGGAGCGTTCCGCGAGTTGAAAATTCTGAACTTTGGCAGATTTTTCTGACCGCGTTAACCAAGCAGGACCTTGCTGTAGTAGTGACATGATTACAGGAAGTGAGCGGAGTCTCAGCAGAGTCGCAGAAGCCCCTCCCATGACGCGAATTTCCGCATGAATGTCTCGAATGACTAGAATTAGATTAAACTATGTTTTTGCCGCCTCTACCACGGCTGGTGTGAATGCACCATTAAAGCATAAAAGCACCCAACATCATACACGTTTTTCAATTGTCCAATCGAATGAGAGAAGAGGCGGGCCTTCCGTTGTGGTAAAAAGTTAACAGTTGTTTGAAACAACCGGACTGCACTCACTCACTGTGTGTTTGTGCACCTCTCACCCTCGATCAAGGCCAAAGCAAGCGTCTTCGTTTTAAAGTTTCTGCTAATATGACGCTTCGATATTTGATTGACAGGACAGCTGCCTCTGTGGTTGCCTAGAAATATAAAAAGCCATGCCGCAACTGCTCTTTTTTTTAAAGTGACAGTGCGGTGCACCTTCTATTTCCAAGCGTTTAAAACGCGTTTGGTGTGATTGGCCCCTTACTCTGTAAGCTTTATAAAACAGCCATGACTCAGCTGGGAATGGTGTCCTATTTTCACACAGTGGTGTCTGGTGTGTAATGAAACATTAGAGGGTCTCTTGGTCCCCTAACACATCTTTTGTAAAATCAGTGTCTTAACATGTAATTAAGGTTTCTTCTAACACACCAATGCTGCGTCTAAAACTACCTTGGGTGTGCATTATTTTCTTATAATTCAACGGCCCGTCCTCAATTCTTACTTAAACTTGTGTATTATGGCCACTCCCAATGCACTGTCACTTTCAGTGAGCGTGAGCAGCTCAATGCTACTGTGCTACGTGGCGGGGTTTCCACCAGGGTGGGGTCCATTCAGTATGCCATAAGAATATTGCGAAATGTACCAAGGATGGTGTATCGCTGTTCGGTACATTATATAAACATTCAGTAATGCTCAAGAAATCAGCATCATTCATGACATTCAAGTCAGGTGGGTGTAAATCATAGACTGTAAAAAAATATGGATGTAGTTTCCGTCGCCATCTTGGCCGCGCATCACTTGTGGATATCCGAAAACGGCTAAAGAGGCAGGACGTGGGTGAAGCTGAGGTGGCTGGTTGCTGAAACCACGCCCCCCCTAGCACGACTTTAGTGACAGAAGTGGCTATTCAACCATCACTTAAAGGAATAGTCAATTTTCTTAAAAGAAAAAATCCAGATAATTTACTCACCACCATATCATCCAAAATGTTGATGTCTTTCTTTGTTCAGTCAAGAAGAAATTATGTTTTTTGAGGAAAACATTGCAGATTTTTCTCATTTTAATTGACTTTAATAGAGCCCAACACTTAATACTTATCTCAACACTTAACAGTTTTTTTCAACGGAGTTTCAAATGACTCTAAACGATCCCAAACGAGGCATAAGGGTCTTATCTAGCGAAACAATTGTCATTTTTGACAATAAAAATAACAAATATACACTTTAAAACCACAATTTCTCTTCTGGGAAAGCGTCAGCGTGACCTCACGCAATACGTCAAGAGGTCACAGAGGACGAACGCGAAACTCCGCCCCAGTGTTTACAAGTGTGTTGAAAGAGGACCGTTCCTACGTTGTTGTATGTCAAATGATACTAATTAATGTCTTTGTGTCAGTTTACTGTTTAAAATGGTCCACAAATGTGCGTTTTATATATGTAACACGTGACCTCCCTACGTCACTACGCATTTACGTTAGGTCGCACTGGACCGGACCTAGACGAAAAGTTGTGGTTTAAAAGTGCATATTTTTTATTTTTCTTCTCAAAAATGACAATTGTTTCGCTAGATAAGACCCTTATGCCTCGTTTGGGATCGTTTAGAGTCCTTTGAAACTCCGTTGAAAAAAACTATTAAGTGTTGAGTTAAGTATTAAATGTTGGGCTCTATTAAAGTCAATTAAAATGAGAAAAATCCTGCAATGTTTTCCTCAAAAAACATAATTTCTTCTCGACTGAACAAAGAAAGACATCAACATTTTGGATAACATGGTGGTGAGTAAATTATCTGTTTTTTTTCTTTTAAGAAAATGGACTAATCCTTTAAATGGCCACGCCCTTAATTATGCAGAACTTTAAGGCTTAATATAATTGAAACGGATGAGTTACAAAGAAATTCACCCTCCTCACGGTTGTTATGAAGGGCATAATTACAGACCTGGAGGATTTTTCTGAAGATCAGTGAACAGTTTAATGGCTCCGACAAGAACAAGAAACCTTTAAACAACTATCACAAAACATAAAACCTGTAATTGATTGTCATTGTCCAGGTAACATCGTGCAGTATTAAGAATCAGGTGTATGTACACTTTTAAACTGGGTTATTTTTTAGAAATTTTGTTATTATTCTGTGTTGCGAACTTTCTGTAAACATTTCTTTTGTGAAATAACCTGTTCGGGGCTTAACTAAATAAGAAAATCCCAAAATGTTTAGCATTTTTCAGATTTGAAACTGTATATATTTATACCCTAGGGTAGTATAATAGTATGTTATTCTGAACAAACACACTATGTCATACAGGAGACAGAGAATTTGAGTATTTCTCTGTAGGCTATGTGTTCAATGTAATAGCAAAAAATCAATATGTAATTTCTACTACAGACTAAATTAACAGAGCTATTCAAGGATTGAGCTTTCACATCTCTCTCTATGTCTGGTCATCCACACTATAAATTCATTGGAAAGACAAAAAATTTTATACACATTGATGCCACCAGGGCATGTCTCACTTCAAAATATAGAAATCAGTGTCATCAAAATCTGTAGAAACAGCAATATGAACACATCAATACTCTACTACAGCAAATGTGGCCTTTCATGCCAGTTTGATGTCCTAACTGGTCCCAATCCTGGAATGCTTTGAATACCAGTTTGCTGTTGTGTAACATGTGACCTCTGGTGGTCAAACTTAGAAAACAGATTTGAAGGGTCTATAAAAGACGAAGCAAAATTGACCAAACTTAAGTATTAAAATTTGCCTGCAACTTAAATTGACTAAAAGGAAGAAAAATACACCAAACAATTTTCATGTCATGGGTGAACTCAGTAAGATCACAAAAACATCTAAAGTTGTATTAAAGACATTTTTTAATAGATCATGTTTGTGAATGATAGTAGAAATAACACAGCCAAAATTGACCCCACACAAACTTATATCTCATCAGGTTCACATTAGGTGGTCTTTTCGTTCTCCTCATCGTTGTGTCAGACTTCACACGTTATCACATACGCACTCTCTCCTTTCATCACAGCTCAGATGGTTTTCTATCCAGTAATGTGTCTCTCCTTATGTGTCCTCACCAGGTGTCTTTCTGGGAATCGATCCACTCTAACATCTCCTTTGAGACCTGCTAAACATCCACAGAGTCCTTAAAGCTCACTATCACAGCTGAGCACTCACAAAACACATGCACGCACACACACACAGTTCCCCTACACCAGGGGTGTCCAATCCTGCTCCTGGAGGGCCGGTGTCTCTGCAGAGTTTTATTCCAACCCTTATCAAACACACATGATCCAGCTAATCAAGGTCTTACTAGGCAGACTAGGGCTGCGTCCGAAAACTTGTTGCCTCACTCATGAGGTAATGACTTCGGAGGCATGAAGGCAGCTATAAGAGAAACACTTTCAGACACAATTTAAAGGCAGCATGTTTGAAATCTAAAAAGAGAGCGCCTTTGTGAAAACTAATCACATTTTTGAAAACTGCAATACTAATTTCTTGCTAGAAATGCAATTTAAAGGTGTAAAAAGTGAAAATATTTATGTATTTACGCAAAATTTGTGCTCCAGCCTCTTGACGCCATTTTATTTTTTCGAACTCGACCAGGCTCGATCAATCCTACCCAGTCTCACAAAGTTTCGTGATATAGTCACGTATTTTTTTATTCTTTTTTTGTGCTATTATCACGAAATTTCGTGTTTTTTCGTGATCGTATAGACCGTTTCAGCAGTAACAACATAAACAAGCGGCTGCACGTAACTTCCGGTAAAATCCGCTAAGAATAAACAACAACAAAGTTCTTTAAACGTAGTTTATTTATATAACAAGCAAAAAAACAACACATAGATTACCTAGGAAACCAAAACGTTTGTTATTTTCGACAAGGCATTTGTTCAAGAGATTAGTTTAGCAACTAGTCAGACCTTAAAAAAAACGAAACCGGAAGTAAGGTTAGGATCCAGACGTGTATCACGTGCGTCCGATGAAACCGTCTATAACGAATTCCTGTTTTCGTGTGATTATCACGTATTGGTTACTCGACAGTTTTTTCCTATTTTTAAACCATTGTCGCTTCGGTTCAGGGTCAGATTTGGTGCTTGCATTGCACTTTATATATTGATTTTTACTATTTTTTCTGATTTATTTTTTTATATGTCGCCTGGCGTTAAAGGAATAGTCTACTCATTTTCAATATTAAAATATGTTATTACCTTAACTAAGAATTGTTGATACATCCCTCTATAATCTGTGTGCGTGCACGTAAGCGCTGGAGCGCTCTGCGATGCTTCAATAGCATTAAGCTTAGCCCCATTCATTCAATGCTACCATTTAGAGATAAAGTTAGAAGTGACCAAACACATCAACGTTTTTCCTATTTAAGACGAGTAGTTATACGAGCAAGTTTGGTGGTACAAAATAAAACGTAGCGCTTTTCTAAGTGGATTTAAAAGAGGAACTATATTTTATGGCGTAATAGCACTTTTGGGAGTACTTCGACTCGCCTGAAAAGTCCGCTCCCCTTCTCACTCTCATAATGGGAGAGGGAGGGTGTTACTGCGCCGAGTCGAAGTACTCCCATAAGTGCTATTACGCCATAAAATATAGTTCCTCTTTTAAATCCGCTTAGAAAAGCGCTACGTTTTATTTTGTACCACCAAACTTGCTCGTATAACTACTCGTCTTAAATAGGAAAAACGTTGATGTGTTTGGTCACTTCTAACTTTATCTCTAAATGGTACCATTGAATGAATGGGGCTAAGCTAAATGCTATCGAAGCGTCGCAGCGCGCTGCAGCGCTTACGTGCACGCACACAGATAATAGAGGGATGTATCAACAATTCTTAGTTAAGGTAATAACATATTTTAATATTGAAAATGAGTAGACTATTCCTTTAAGGTTAGAGTTGGGTTTGGTTAGGGATGTCATTTTATGTAAATCTAACCCTAAACCGAAGCGACAATGGCAAGAAAATAGGACAAAACAGTCGAGTAACCAATACGTGATAATCACACGAAAACAGGAATTCGTTATACGATCACGAAGAAACGCGAAATTCGTGATAATATTACGAAAAAAGAATAAAAAAATACGTGACTATATAACGAAATTTCGTGAGACTGGGCTGACCAATCACATTCCCCCTCTGCGCACACGCATAGAATTGTGGGACAAGATCTCAGGAGTCAGGAAGTAAACCTGACATCGGATTTGGACATGCCTTTATGCCTTCCTGCCTTGGAAAGCTGCCACAGAAGGCAGCAATTTAGAGTTTTCGGAAGCAGCCTATAGACTTTGAGGCAGATGTGTTGAGGGAAGTTTTAGCTAAACTCTGCAGGACACCGGCCCTCCAGGGCCGACTTTGGACACCCCTGCCCTACACCTTAAAAGGATTTATAACCAAGAAAAGTAGCAACATAAAACAAAAAAGTTACAATTGTGGACTATTTTAAGGTCTATAATCAAAACCACCTTTCACACACAAGATGCTCATTTCAGGATAACATGGCTCATCAGGTTTTACATTAACCTGTCAGTAAGTTTACTGTATTTATAGATTTATACTTTTTGTTCCCCTGTGCTGGCAAAAACATTTTTAGAAGTAGTAATAATCCAAGGTCTCATTTACTTGCAAACAATCTTGACATACCATATCAACTACATACAGTACATTTTAACCTTCACCCTAAAATTCAAAATTATGACCCTGAACCACATAAATATAGCACAGGTATATTTGTAGCAATAGCCAATAATAGAGGGTATGCATTGACGTCACTTTTCCACGTGACCACGCCGGAACTCGCTCCGTCGAGTGGCAAACGTTCAACAAAATGGCTGGTTTTCATAGGGGCTGCTGACTATTATCAGCTTAAATAAAATTTAGTTGGACTTGATAGCAGAGGTGGACAATACATTAGTTACATTTGTCTTGGGAAAAATGTTACTTCACTACATTCTAAAGTATAAAATCAAACTGTGTATTCTTTAATATTGCATATTAAAATTTATTTAATACCTTACATAAAAAATTGTGTAATTTTACTTGATTAAAAGTATATTCAATTACTTAAATATTAAATGTAAAACAAAAACTCAATTTACTTCTTCTTTCGGTGTTTTTGTCAGTCTGTAAAACGATAGCTCCGATTTTCTTGGTAAATCTGTTAGTACGGTCTATCGCACAACAACTTTTTCCCTGTGTTTTCGCTGATTTCTCACTGTACTCAAATTCTGCCGCTCTGTCTTTTGCCACTCAGTGGGCGTAACCGCAGTCAAAATAATCGATTACGACAAAACAGATGATGTACCATGAAGTTATTTTGTAAATTTCCTACCATAAATATATCAAAACTTTATCTTTGTGAGTGGATGCAGTTACTAAGGACTTTCGATTTTCTCAATATTTAAGATTCCCAAAAATTGTCATATACTAACAAACCATACATCAATGGAAAGCTATTCATTCAACTTTCAGAAGATGTATAAATCTCAATAAAAAAATAAACTGACCCTTATGGCAGGTTTTACAATTTGGCATTTTGAAAGGTGTCAGCAAATTTGCAAGTATGGCTTGATCAGAAACACAAATACCTTTTTACAGTTTTTCTCAGTTGCTTTGGTACATTTCTCAAATCAGAATTGAAATTCTCAAAACTACCTGTTCAATTCTCACATCATTGTGTCACTTGTGCACATGAAAAAAGCATTTTCTTTGAAGAAGTTGCAAATGCTTCGGTACATCCATGCAAATGATTACAATTCTCTATTTTTTCCAACATTATCAGTTGCTTATGTCATGTCGATCAAAATGTATTGTGTTATGTATTATAAATGTATTACAGTATAATGTTGAATGGTCTCACCCCCCACACAATTTAGGCATTAGTTTGCATGCAAAATGGTTGAACAAGTTGTCACAATACAGGGGTCAAACATATTTCTATATCCATTAGATGTTTTTTCTAAATCTGTCCTGAATTGGTAAATTGCTCTCAGGTGAATCTTGACTCTAACAGACAGAAACGTCCCCAGCAAGCAAAAACTGAGATGTTGAAATGACGGCTATCTATAGACCCAATATAGTCCAATGAGTAACCCACTTCTACCCTAAATAACCTTGAATTTGATTCTACAACTTGAAGATGTATGATATGATAACATTTAAGCAAAGTCAACAGGTGTTCAAGGTGTTTGCTTTCATTTTTTACATGTTCTAAAAGTATATGCATTGTCTATTTTTGGGCTATGGTTAGACGTCTATTAGACGTTCACTGGCAGCCCAAATTTAGCCTTGTTTTAGCCAAACATGCTTGCTGGATCAGGAGTTATAAAGACTTCAGTGTAATGTCGAGGATGATTTGAGAAATGTACCAAAGCGACTGAGAAAAACTGTAATAATCGTGCAACTTACCATCGTGATTCTCGAATTTCCATTTAACATGGCTTAAAAACCTGTGGGACATGTTTTAATGGACATGATGGTCTTTTTCATGTTTATGTTTTTTGTTGTTATTGATCTGTTTGTAACTGACTTCAGTCAAACTGGTTGCTACATAAGTGAGGGTCAGCTGTAGTTTAATCTTATTACCGTGACCTGAATGAAGATAAACCAGTAGTACTGCTGGAAAATCAGTGATCACACATATACAACTTTACCTTATTAATCTAAAGAGTACATAGCATTAACTATGAGAGAGAGAGAAAGAGAGAGAGAGAGAGTTTTTAGAGAAGACTTTCTAAGCTTCCTCTTTTTAATTGTGTGTGTGTGTGCGTGTGCGCGCGTGCGTGTGTGAGAACGTTCATTAATTCTTACTAAGAAAAAAATTAAAATGCATGAGCCCTCATGGAATCACACCTACTGTACATACACAGACACACACCTGAGGATTACATCACTTTCTGCATGTGTGTGTTACTGCATTAACAATCTGACCTTGAGGCTTTGTTTTACACTCATAAACACTTTACCTGACAATAATGATATATGTTATAAACGGCAAGAGCACTGTATGCATCCTTTATGTCTGTTTTTATATTTGATATGGTTAAAGAGGGATGTAAGTGTATATATGTGTGTTACCTGGTTGTAGAGAGCACACACGTGCAGGGCAGTGTTTCCGGAAGCGTTCTGAGCGCTCATGTCTGCTCCATAAAACAGCAGGTGTTCCAGATGCTGAACGTGTCCGTGACGGCAGGCCTGATGGTCACACACATACAAAACTTTGCATTAATGTGTATAATTTCATTTCTCATTCACATCCATTTGTAATCTAGAGGACTTTTAACACATTATGTAAAGCACCACAGCTATTGACACACACACACAGCTTTCAACACACACACACTTTGCTCTCACACATTCTGATGTCCTCGGTTTGTGAAATGGGAAAGAGCAGAATTGTTTGTCTTTGTTTGGTGTTATCAATGTCACTTTTCTTTCCACTATAATTTAAAACATGTCCTCTCTGAATACTAATGAGAACAGGATGAAGAA